>NW_027527920.1:5360570-5387626 GCF_008692635.1 Crocuta crocuta | reverse complement strand
TGAAGCTTTTCCAGCAGGTGCTAAAGAGTCCCCAAGAGACTACAGTAGCGAGCCAAATGGGCTGGAGAAAGTAAAGATTATGAAATAACCAGCTTTTTTGAGGTTCCCACAGGCCTGACTTGGCAAGATCACCTTTCGGCCCCCTTATTTTTTTAAACGTTTATTTATTTTTGAGAGAGTCAGAGAGACAAGAGAGCAGTGGGGGAGAAGCAGAGAGAGGGAGACACAGAATCCGAAGCAGGCTCCAGGCTCTGAGCTGTCAGCACAGAGCCTGACGCGGGGCTCGAACCCATGAACCATGAGATCATGACCTGAGCCGAAGTTGGACGCTTAACCGACTGAGCCACCCGGGCACCCCAGCCCCCTTATTTTTAAATCCAGCTACCACCAAACTTTATGTTTCTCAGCTCCTTCTCCCCATGCTCCTCATTCTCCCACCACGCTGCTCTCAACGCCTTACCCCTCGTTCTCTGAGACATCTTCTCATGCCATCCGCTCTTTCCTTCAAACCCAGCTCAAAACTCCTTTTCTCTAGGAAGTAGTCCCACCTCACGCTCCCAGCGCCGTCATCAGCAGTCCGCTCATCCCGCTTCTAAGCACACACTTGAATGTGGATTAATAAATGTCACGAATCTTCATGCTTCCCTGTGAGCAACCTCCTTGCCCAAGCTAAGCTCCCAAGGGCAGTGCCTGTGCACCTCCCATAATGAGTGTCCAGGGTTTGTCACATACTGATAACTCCAAATCCCGCTGCGTATTTATCTATTGCTGTATAACACACAGCATTTAATGGCTTAAGACAACCATGTTATTATCTCCCGTGAGACGGTAGGGTGATTGGGTTCTGCTCAGCAGTTCTGCTACGCATGATGTCGCCTAGGTCCATAGTCACGTGGGGGCTGGACGGGGCTGGAGTGTCCGGGATGGGTCATCACAGGGCTGGTACCTCAGAGCCGTGGCTGGGGGGCTGGGCTCAGTGGCACGTGGTGGCGGCTGGGTTTCTTTCCCACTGCCTGTCTCTCCCTCTCTCCATATATTCTTAGTGTTTCTCTATATGGTCTCTCCCGCACAGAGGGACCAAATTTCTTACATCTGGGCTCAAGATCCCTCCCAGAGCACAAAATTGTTTGTTTCCAGGGCTTCTAGAGGCGTAGGCCCACAACTGTCTCTGCGTCACTTCTGCCACATTTTATTGGGTAAAGCAAATCACAGACCAGCCCAGATGGGATGTGGAGGGAGGCCACNTCTGGTTTTGTCAAGTGCAGAGACTTCTACAGAGACTCAGGTCTCTCTCCCCGACGTTGTTTGCATCAAGAAACACAAATGCACATGCGCACCCATTCCCCTCCGGGAACACTGTTCCCCCCGACCTGTAGAGATGACCAAATCCCCAAGACAGTGAAGTGTGTGATGTGTGTTATGAAGGAGGAATCACACACTGTCCTTTTTCAGCTGTCTATTTATAAGGTGTCTTAAATATATTATCTAGTTCAATCCCGATTTCTGGCCCTATGTTTGAGCTGAAGAATCGGGCTCAGCAATGTGCCCACGGTGGTGAGCCAGGTCTGCCTAGACCCTTCCGTCCTACCAAAAGGAATGACTAGAGAAAGATGATGCTTCTAGTCTGAAGAAACGAGGCCCTGAAAGACCAAAGTGCCCAGGCTCCCGCGACCAGAATCCTGCTTCCCCCGTGGAAGAAGGGAACAGATGAAAAAGAANCCCCCCCCGCGCCTCCCCCAGCCTCCTCTCTGCCACAGCTCGCTGGCACCGGCCCCAAGAACATGGCGTGCGCCCCGTGATGGGCATAGTTGCGGGCACGACGGACTCCCTGTCTGCTCAGGCGGGGAGCTGGTGGGCGAGCTGGAAGGGCTCTGTCACTGCACCTCAGTCTTCCCCGCTCACGGGACCCCCCGAGTCATTCACTTTCGGAGCGATGGTTCTTGGAAAGCAGAGGAGAGCAACAGATTGACGCACTGACTGTGTGGGGCGGAGTGATTTATTTTTAATGTGACTAAACAAGATACACACCTGCCTGTGCACGTGTAGCAAGAGGCAGCAGTGTGTGAAACGGTGCCAGTCATTCTTATCTCAGTGAGAGAACTTCTGAGATCTTTTATGAAAACAGGGTTTTGGTTTTCTTCCCCTGGGGAGATGGGTATTAAAGTCTATGGAAGTCACCAGTGAGGGGGTGAAAGGGCAGAGAGAGGAAATGGGAGGGAGTGCTGGAGACTTTCTTTTAGAGCTTCGCTTGATTTTTTTAAACATATATTTATTTACTTTGAGAGAGAGAGAACACATAAGCAGGGGAGAGGCGGACAAAAAGACAGCATGCCAAGCGGGCTCTGTACCCTTGCCGTGGGAGCAGAGCCCGAGGTGCGGCTTGAATTCACCAACCGTGAGATCGTGACCTGAGCCAAGATCAAGAGTCGGACGCTTGACTGACTGAGCCGCCCAGACGCCTGTATAGCTTTTGTTAATTATAACAGCCGCCCGTACTGAGGCTTTGCTGCCTCCAGGGGCTGTGGGCACAATCCAATGCTCATGCAACCTCGTTCGGCCTTTGCAATGGCCCTGGGACTTGTCCCCACTCTCCAGGTGAGGGGACTGCAGCCCAGCCTGACTTGTCCCTCGTAGCCCCCCTAAGGTGAGCTCTGGACACAGTTTCTCGTGGATTTCCGGGACAGTGCCTGGTGCTCACATACGTGTCACCACAGACGAGTGGCCGAGATGGGGCACTCAGGCAGGCGGTGTGACTGGCAGGAAGAAGGGAAGTGTCCTGGGAAGAAGGGCGGCTCCGTGAGGTGACATGGGGATGGGTGCTTTCTACGGGTCACCCCACGATCTCCCCAGGGAAGGAAGGAAGTGTGACAGTAACATCTTTGCATTTAAGGCCATGACCGGAAGTTCCACACACTGCCTCTCATTGGGCAGAACTTAGTGACGCGTCTCCACGTAGCAGCCACGGAAGCTGGGAGGTACCTTCTCGAGCTATGCCAGCTAAAAGTCAGGAGGCCCGGCGCTAAATGGACAAAGAGAGACGATGGATATTGGAGGACGATGAACAGTTTCTGCCACAAACAGGAATGATCAAAATTAAAAGTGCATATACCACTTGATCCAGTCGTTCTAGTTCTAGAAATCTATTCTTTTTTTTTTTAATTTTAATGTTTATTTATTATTGAGAGACAGAGCGCGAGGGTCAGAGAGAGAAGGAGACACAGAATCCAAAGCAGGCTCTCTGCTGACAGCTCAGAGCCCGATGCGGGGCTGGAACCTACAGACCTTGAGATCCTGACCTGCCTGAGCTGAAGTCGGACACTTAACCGACTGAGCCACCCAGGTGCCCCATCTAGAAATCTAAGGATACCTTCGCGTAAGTCCATCAAGATCACGCGTAAGGGCAGCTCTGATGGTTTTAAAATAGGTTCCCAAATCCTTTGCGCTTCTTCCTTCAAAAGTGCTGGGCTTCGTGACTCGTTTCTGATGAACAGAATGTGGCAGCGGTGATAACATGTGACTTGTTTTGTTGTTGATTTTTATGGGGACACCAAACATACTTTATTAGCATAAGAGCGCAGGAAGCAGGGATGTAGGTTAGCCGTCAGAGGGTTAGTGTTGCGCACAAACAGAGCTTCTCTTTCTTGTAGCCTTGGCAGTAGCCATCAGGATGTAAAAGAACTTTCGGTAGCAGCAGGTGAGGGAACCAAGGAGCACTCANTAAAAAAAAAAAGACACAACGATGGATTGGACGAGTGTAACATGTCCAGGACAGAATTGTAAATGCAGTTCACTACTAAGAAGCAAACACCGGAACTTGGTATTACTTGCAAAATAGCTCACTCGGGTAGTATAGCACACGATTCTAGGTGACAAAAAGGTGTTAGGTAATTTACAGATACAGTGGTTGCCCAGTACCTTTAAAAAAAAGTTTTTTAGGGGCGCCTGGGTGGCTTAGTCGGTTAGGCGTCCAACTTCGGCTCAGGTCATGATCTCACGGTTCATGGGTTCAAGCCCCGCATCAGGCTCTGTGCTGACAGCTAGCTCAGAGCCTGCTTCAGATTCTGTGTCTCTCTCTCTCTCTGACCCTCCCCTACTCACGCTGTCTTTCTCTCTCTCTCAGAAATAAATTTTTGAGAGAGAGAGAGACAGGGCTTGAGCAGGGGAGGGAGACACAGAATCTGAAGCAGGCTCCAGGCTTTGATGCAGGGCTCGAACCCACGAGCTGTGAGATCATGACCTGAGTCAAAGTCACTCAACTGACTGAGCCACCCAGGCGCCCCTGTACAGGACATTTTATTTTATTTTTTACCTTTTTTTTTCTTTCATAGTTTATTGTCAAGTTGGTTTCCATATAACACCCAGGTCTCATCCCCACAAGTGCCCTGCTCCATGCCCATCACCCCCCTTCCTCTCTCCCCCACCTCTATCAGCCCTCAGTTTGTTCTCAGTATTCAAGAGTCTCTCATGGATTGCCTCCCTCCCTCTCCCCCACTATTTTTTAAAAAATCTACAATGTAGGTTTCAGATTTTCCATTAGAAATTAACTGCACTGAAATTCTTTAAATTGTACGTAAGCAATTCAGCTCTAAGAGTTTACAACAAAGAGATAAATCCCAATTGTTCATTACACTTGAACAATAATCTCAACATCAGCAACCATTGTAGTTATTGTTCATCTGGCTTGGCTGGGCATTTTCTAGCCTCATTTTCTTCATGGTTCACAAACTCATCGTGGGCCCAGGAAAAGATGCAACTTTAATGAATCAGCAGACTGCATGTGTTAACCTAAAAACTCAGGGGCGCCTGGGTGGCTCAGTCCATTAAGCATCTGACTTCGGCTCAGGTCATGATCTCACTGTTCATGGGTCTGAGCCCCGCGTCAGGCTCTGTGCTGACAGCTCAAAGCCTGGAGCCTGCTTCGGATTCTGTGTCTCCCTCTCTCTCTGCCCCACCCCCAGCTTCACTCCAAGCTTGTGCTCTGTCTCTCTCTCAAAAATAAAATAAAAACATTAAAAATTTTTACAGAAATCACATATACGATGATATTGCAGCTTTTCCCAATGTGTTTTAGGTTAAAGCATTCATTGAAAAAAAGTTAATACCTAGGCCCTTTAAATAAAATTCTGTTGCCAACTTTAGAAGCCTGAAATTTTAAGAACACCTGCTTAGAAAACCTGGTTTACTTAACAGTACCTTGGCAGAAGAGACAGGGGACTGACTATAAACTATACCAATACTTAAGTGAACCACACTATGCCCTTGTGGCCAGAAAACCGCATTTTTTTTTTCTCAAAGGAAGGCAGCCTTTATTTTTTGGACTTCCAAAGCTCAATTTATAGTAACTACAAACATCATCACTTTTGGAAGGTAGTAGAAAATTTCTTAGAAAAAATAACAGGTTCAAACATGAGTCACACTGTTGAAACACTCATCCAATATTAATAATTTGTTCTTCCATAATAAATAGAATCCCCCACAGCACATGTCCCGGAGTTGTCTCACTCAATTACTACAGGCTTTAAAAACCAAACTGTTAGCTCAGTGGACAAAATGTTTTTGTAGCCTCACTGAACACCTGTAGCCCTGTCCTCTGTTATCTCAATAGGCAACATGTTTATCTTTTTAAAACAATTTTTTAAAAATGTTTTATTTATTCTTAAGAGAGAGAGACAGAGCATGAGTGGGTGAGGGGCAGAGCAAGAGAGAGACACGGAATCTGAAGCAGGCTCCAGGCTCTGAGCTGTCGGCACAGAGCCCGACACTGGGCTTGAACTCACAAACTGTGAGATCATGACCTGAGCCGAAGTTGGACGCTTAACCGACTGAGCCACCAGGCGCCCCTGCACCACGTTGATCTGCGTAAGGGCAGATCGCATCTGATGGGTACTAACACTAAGCCTACATACTGAACTGAAAAAAAACAAACACAGTACTGGCTACAGGTGTATTGTCTGATGCGCACAAAAGCAGATTTAGTTAATGCCCTTTGAGGGCAGGAGAGCTTACTTTGCCTTGACTGGTTTCCATTCTAACCAGCGAAGTCTAACTTTTTGCTTATAATGATACTCTTTCAAAAAAAACCTCCTGCAACATTGATGGTAAAGGGAGCCCATCAATTCCATCATATGTAGTGCATCTACAGATATTGCATGGCAGAGACACTGCAGATTAAAAGGGAAAGTCCTGTTTAGTGAGATAGTAAGCAACGGTTCAAAATCCATGCCAGAACTGGGATCTTTATAATGTTCCAAAAGTCCTGTTACCGCAGAGGAGCGAAATACACAAGGTGGGTGGGAGTGCTTTGGTTCCGCGGTCCAATTCGGGCACGCAGGGGTCTGGGGCAGCACCTGAGGCTCACGGAGAAGAGGCAGCCCTTTGGCTCAGAGTCCCTGAGCGAGAATGTGCCCTCAGGTTTCCCTTCAAGGAGGCTTATGCCTTGTAACGGTCCATCAGTCCCCAGCCACAGGGATTCTCTGTAATCTGCAGTAAATCAGGCACGAAGTAGAGTATGTAATCAATCTGTGAATGGACTTTCCAAGCTCCCCGTCTGCTACCGTGGGCACGGGCTGTCTCCAGACACCTGATGTTGTTTCTGCCTACGTGACTTCAGACACAGGGTGGTAGTGGCTCCCCTGCTGAGTCACATTAGCTTTCGGAATGGCGGGATCCGCCCCACTTAGTTCAGTCATTCCAGGAGCCAACTTTGGTCCCAGTTTAAAAAGGATTAACCTGGGGTGCATGGGTGGCTCAGTCAGTTGAGCATCCGACTTTGGCTCGGGTTGGCGTCTCGTGGTCCGTGGGTTCGAGCCCCGCGTCGGGCTCTGTGCTGACAGCTCAGAGCCTGGAGCCTGCTTCAGATTCTGTGTCCCCTCTTTCTCTGCCCCTTCCCCTGCTCGTGCTCTGTCCGTCTCTCAAAAATACATAAAACATTAATAATTAAAAAAATAAAAATGAAATGAAAAGGGTTAACCTGTGTGGTTAGCTTCAAACGTATGTATTTGTGCCATGAGAGGGGTATCGACCCCCTCTTCAATACTTTGCTGCTTTCTCAAAGCTGATCTCCTTCATCTTTGGTAGAAACCAAGGATGGATCAAATGTATCAAAAACAGGGGCTATATGCTGCTTAATACATGTCATTTGGGGGCTATATCTGAGCCAACAGGAAAAGGACATTCTCAAGTATTAATTCAGAAAGGTCTGTTTTTCCTTTATTAGAAAAGAAGGATTTTGACTGCTTGCTGTAGGTGCTCATAGGAAAACACAGGCCCACAGTTTCCGGCCATCCCTGCATCAGAAAGCGACTTCCTGTAGTTCTGTCGGACGTGCTGTCCGATTGTGCACAGAGCTTATATCACACCTTTCTTCTTTGAAGTCTAATTCGAGTTCTATCAAACTTCTTATCAGTATCCAATGAACTCTGTATTTTTGGAGAACAGGACGATTTTTTTCTGCCCACTCCACGGAGCATGCCCAGAGTAGGAATCTCTTAAGGGACTGCTTTGTTGCTGAGGAGCTGAGTTGCCTGTACTGATGTTCCTCTCCTTAACAGACAGATATCTGTTGGAGGTCATGTCCATGTGTTCACTATGGCTCTCTCCCTCACGACCGAAGAGATTCTGACACCTGTATTTGAAGTTATTCCCCATCTTCCCCACTTAATCTGTTGATTATGAGATCTCTCTGGGCGCATGGAGCGGCCCTCAAGCAGGGGCACCTGTGGCCCCGGATGGGCCCAGACAGCACAGGCGCGGAGAGGTCACCAAGGGACCATCTGCTCGCCACTGGTCTGGTCCAGTCCTCTCCATTGTCTCCTTCGTCCGGACCCCCCAACTCCCTGCCAGCTTCCCCCTCTCCCAGCCTCCATGGGAATGGAAAATATCTCCTACTGATCACGTGTGATCTTTGAACTTAGGTATTTAAAAAAAATTTTTTTTAATGTTTATTTGTTTTTGAGAGAGAAAGAGAGAGAGAGACAAAGTGTGACCAGGGAAGGGGCAGAAAGAGGAGGGAGACACAGAATCTGAAGCAGGCTCCAGGCTCTGAGCTGTCAGCACAGAGCCTGGTGTGGGGCTCAAACTCACAAACTATGAGATCCTGACCTGAGCCGAAATCAGATGCTTAATCAACTGAGTCACCCAGTTGCCCCTTTTGAATTTAGGTTTAACAGGCATCGCTGCTTCCGCTGTGTTCCCTCCTGAATAACTCCCTCTGGGGGAAACCGGCCACCACAGTCAGCCTCATGGAGAGGCCCACATGGGGAGAAACTAAGGCTCACCACCACCTGCCATCACCCACTCGCCAGCCCCGTGAGTGAGGAGACCCTCCAGCCCTTCCTCGCCACCCAGTGACTGCGGCCTCTAGGAAAATGCGGAGCCAGAAGCCACCCGACCAAGCAGCTCCCAGATTTCTGCCTGGCAAAACTTGTGAGTGATAGTGAGTATTCATTATGGTTTTAAGCCACCAAGTTTTGGGGTGCTGTGCTAGGCGGCAGCAGATAACTCATGTAATAGTCATCACTTTCTTGTTTGTGACCTCAAGACACAAATTTGAAACACCAGAGATGTCAGTACCGAGAGGTTAAAAAACCATTAGAAATCTCCAGGTTGGATCGTGCGGCTGTTAGTGCGAGTCAGGGCTCCGCGTAGACCTGTGTGTCTGTGATGGACAGCCCCCCAAACACAATGTGTGCAAACAGCAATTTGCAGGACACTTATGGTATGACCTCAACTATATCAAAACATCACAAAAGTTATACGTATGTACCTGTCCACACAGGCATGTATGTAAGAAAGCCATATTTGTGTCTACACGGACGTGTGTATTCATATATGCTTAAATGCAGAGCTTCCCCAAGCTACAGGGATGAAACGGTGCATACAAAACCCTGGCCGTGATTCCACCTGGGAGGAGGAAGGGGGGAGTGTGGGGGGAGGCGGAGGCACAGAACGATACTGACACTTTGCTGTGTCATCTCAATCATGTATTGTTTCCACATCTTGCATGAAAATGCGGCTGTGTGTTCCCTGCGTGACAGAGGAAGGAAAGACGTGGAATAAGAAGGAGGCAGGCAGACAGGACATGGAAGGAAGAGGAGAGGGAGAGGCATTCGCAACCCGCTGAGTCCTTTTTGTTCTTTAATTTTTTAAATGTTATTTAATTTATTTTTGAGAGCGAGAAAAACAGAGCATGAATGAGCAGGGGGGAGGGACAGAAACACAGAATCCGAAGCAGGTTCCAGGCTCTGAGCTGTCAGCACAGAGCCCGATGCGGGGCTCGAACCCACAAACCGTGAGATCATGACCTGAGCCCAAGTCAGCCGTTTAACGGACTGAGCCACCCAGGCGCCCCCTGCCCCCGAGTCTTAACTACAGGCACCTGACTTAGAAACAATATGGAAGGGGCACCTGGGGGGCTGAGTTGGTTAAGCATCCGACTTGGGCTCAGGGCACCATCTTGAGGTTCATGAGCTCGAGCCCTGCATCAGGCTCGGTGCTGACAGCTCAGAGCCTGGAGCCTGCTTCTGATTCTGTGGCCCCCTCTCTCTCTGCCCCTCCCCTACTCATGCTCTGTCTGTCTCTCTCTCTCAAAAATAAACATTAAAAAATGTAAAAAACAAACAAACAATATGGAAGCCTCTCTGTGGCCTTGAACTTGCAGGGTGCTGTCCATCAGTGGTGCTCAGGGTGCTCTGTTGAGAAGGAGGATGGTAGTTACCTGATTTGATCCCTCCTTTTCCCCGGACCCTGGGGTCTCCTTGTGGGGTTTAAGGTACAGAGGGGGTGCAGGGGCGGGGGAGGGTGTCTACACCCACGGGGCAGGGTGCAGGCCATGCAGAGTGGCTGAGGGAAGAAGGGGGGAGGCGGTGCGGTGGTGAGCCTGGAGCAGGGTGGGGTGTGGGGCACTCTCACTCCCCTGGATGTGCTGCTCTGCTTGCCCCGCAGGGACAGCGGCCACCCTGGAGTCCCCAGGCTCAGGAAGTCCATGGAAGATTCTGCATAAAGGCCTAGGGAAGAATCAATCGGGGCCTTGAGTACAAAGATTGGAGGAGGGGGCACAGAGAGGCTTGAGCCGGTTTGCACCCCCGTAAGGGAGCAAGGGAGGGAGCTGGCCTCCGGCTCTGGGATCTGATCCCTTGGTCACAGTGCTTGTCCCCACCCTGCTTAGGCCTCTGCAAGAGAAAGGGACATGGAGGGGGCTCTGGACTTGGCGTTGGACAGGGGACTGCAGACCTGTGGCATCTGCGAATGTCAGACCGACCAAGTACCAAGTACGGAGCTCCTCCTCCGCCTCCCACCGCCTGCAGGCTGGGCCCCCATCTCCGCAGCCTTCCGGAGCCAACTTCCCTGTGCACCTGAGATGAAACCAAGAGAAAGCTGGGCTATTGTTTACTACTCCCTCCCCTGCGGGAACCCTTCAAAAGCTCCGGGTAGCCTTAAAGAGCTCACAATCAGAGCTTTCTCAATCACAGGACTTCCTGCCCTGTGGGGTAATCCTCACCTTTGTGTCCCCTCCCCCTGCCCCCCAGCAATTCACGTTTTGGAGCCCTAACCCTGTGGCTGTAATCAGACTAAGAATTAACGTTAAGTGAGGCCATAGGGTGGCCTCTGATCTAAGAAGAGACAGCAGGGACACCTGGGGGGCTCAATCAGTTAAGCATCCGATTCTTGATCTCAGCTCAGGTCATGATCTCTTGGTCGTGGGATCGAGCCTCGAATCGGGCTCTGTGCTGAGCGTGGAGCCTGCTTGGGATTTTCTCTCTCCCTACCTCTGTCCCTCCCCTGCTCGCTCACTCTCTCTCAAAATATATCAATAAACCAAAACTTAAAAATAAAGAAGGGACGCCAGAGGGCTTTCTCTCTCTTTCCTGCCCCAAGGAGAGGCCTCATGAGAACACAGTGAGAAGGTGGCCATTTTGTGTTCAAATAGGTACATCAATTTTGAAATCAGCCTTTTGTGCATAGCAAAACAAATGGTACCCAATAAAAATGCAGAGTTCATTCTGGCCTACGCAATTAATTAATCATTCCTTCACATTATTCAGCTTGTCAGCACTTATTGAGCTCCTCCTATATGCCAGACAGGTAACGCTCAATACAAGTTAGCATCCTCCACGCTAAAATGAACTTGGTGTCCGCCTAACTTTGCTGGAGCCCTAAAGGAAACCAATTATCCTGCCCTTTCCCTGGGTGTCTGATTGAACTTGGCGCATCCATCAGAGCCGTAGGAATATGACTAACAGGCAATGCCAGCGGGACGAGATCTGCAAAGTGTTTAAAGTTTAGCAAGAAAGCTTTCTGCAAATGTCAACGCGACTGCTTGTTCCCTGCAAACCAGCATTGTAATCAGCACGGCCGCTGTTTCTGGCTCATTGAGCAATGACATANTTTTTTTTTTTTTTTTAATGTTTTGTTTATTTTTGAGAGAGAGAGAAAGCAGGGGAGGTGCAGAGACAGAGAGAGGGATGGAGGATCTGAAGCAGGCTCCGGGCTGACAGCAGCGAGCCCCGTGCGGGGCTCAAACTCACGAACCGTGGGATCACAACCGGGAGCAGAAGTCAAATGCTCAACCAACTGAGCCCCCCAGGCATCCCCGCACCCCTGATTGTTACAATAACACCGACAGATGGAGTAACTGAGGCTCACAGATGTCACCCAGCTCCAACCAAGGCCAGTTGGGGAGCCTCCCTTCAAGTTCATGTCAGAGTGGGAGTGATTTCAGAGGCTAGTCGTCAGAAAAGGGAATAGCGAGGCTCCTCTCACCTGGATGTCCTTGGGACCCCAATCTTCTCCTTCAGTTCCCTTCAGAGCCAGGTGTAGGCATGTAATAATTTTGGAAATTTTGAGCCGAAAAGGAAAACATTTTCTTTTCCTTCCTTCCTTCTTTCTTTCTTTCTTTCTTTCTTTCTCTTTCTTTCTTTCTTTCTTTCTTTCTCTTTCTTTCTTTCTTTCTTTCTTTCTCTTTCTTTCTTTCTTTCTTTCTTTCTCTTTCTTTCTTTCTTTCTTTCTTTCTCTTTCTTTCTTTCTTTCTTTCTTTCTCTTTCTTTCTTTCTTTCTTTCTTTCTCTTTCTTTCTTTCTTTCTTTCTTTCTCTTTCTTTCTTTCTTTCTTTCTTTCTCTTTCTTTCTTTCTTTCTTTCTTTCTCTTTCTTTCTTTCTTTCTTTCTTTCTCTTTCTTTCTTTCTTTCTTTCTTTCTCTTTCTTTCTTTCTTTCTTTCTTTCTCTTTCTTTCTTTCTTTCTTTCTTTCTCTTTCTTTCTTTCTTTCTTTCTTTCTCTTTCTTTCTTTCTTTCTTTCTTTCTCTTTCTTTCTTTCTTTCTTTCTTTCTTCCTTTCTTCCTTTCTTCCTTCCTTCCTTCCTTCCTTTCTTTCTTTCGCAGCAATTAGGGCGTTCACATATGGGGTTCCTGGCATGGCTCCTGGTAGACTTGATGGGCTTTCAAAACAGAGTTACTAATGGAAATTAAACACTGGGGGCTTTGCGGAAAAATTGCTAATGGCAAGCAGCCTGTGCTCTGTGACTGGAAGTGTCCTCCAGGTAGTCACAGCTGTGCACAGACGGTATCAGGGCCTGGCTGAAATGTTACGGTAGTGGTCACCTCCCAGACTTGACTTTGTACAGGAAGCATGGCCGAGGCAGAAGTACAGAAGCAGATGCAAAGGCTCGGTACTCCAGCTGGCCGTCGGTCTGTCCCTGGGTGTAGCTCTGAAGACAGACATTTAGCCTTGGACACAGGCATGCAGGTGCAAGAGTCTCATCGTGACTCCCGGGCAGGGGTGGGTGAGCTCCTACTTTCACTCTTCAAACATCGCTGGGACTCCACAGCCCTCCGTTCTCAACCTCGGCAGCTCACTCGCATTACCTGGTGAGGTTTTAAATAAATACAAGCTCAGGACTCCCCCAGATAGACTAAATCACAGCCTTTAGGGGAAGGACCCAGGTGCCGGACACATTAAAACTTTCCATGTGATTCTGTTGTGCAGCCCAAGTTCAAAACCTTGGACGCAGCCTAGGCAGCCAGGGATCACGTGAATCACCTGAAGCGTTCTTTCAGATAATTTTGCCAAGTTTCTCCCCTGGAGATCTCCCACCAGTGAGCCTGGCGTGGGCCCACGAATCGGTTTTTAGTGAACCTCCTGGTGATTGTTATGATCAGAGAAGCTTGGGGACCCACAGATGTAGTAAAATGCTATATTCTCATATTAACCTCATTGCCATCACCACTTCTGACATGTCATATCTTTACTTGTGCGTATGTTATTGTGTCGCGCTCATCACTAGATCATCAGCTCTTCGGGGAGGAGATTTGGTTTTATTTGTTGCTGTCTTTTCAGTATGGGACGAAGGTCAGGAGGACATTCACGGGGGCCCCTGAACGTTTGTTGAGTGAATGAACATATTCTTTTGTACTTTGTTGCCTCTACCTTGTGACCCAAGTCAACGATGAGATGGGAATTCTCAATTAGAAACATACATACTTTTTCACTTTCATTTCACTTTCCTTTCTAGATCAGAAGTCCCGCTGTTAGAAACAGAAAGGTGTATTTGATACGGAACTTGATTTCATTCCATAATCAAGTTGGGGTTCTTTGGAGGCCTGAAAGACCTAGAGAAAACCAGACATGTTCAGCGGGGAAAAATACTTTCAGAAGTTTTTAAGAGAAAAATCTCCCAACCCGACCTGATTTTTTTTTCCTGAAAATTTCTGCTTCGTTGTGGAATTTATTTGCCATGGAACTACTGTTTTCCGGGAAGCGCCACTGGGAATTCAATGAAAAATAACCCATGGCGCTATCTGCGAAGATATCCCAGCTACTGACCAGAAAGCCAGCTGTGGAACGAGACAGTTATAGTTCAGAGTGATAACACGTGTCATCAAATCTCAGACGCCTTCTGTTGTAGGACACGCCGTTCATTTAGGGCCCGCCGAGTTTGCTGCCGATGAAAACTAGGACATGCCATGGACCGTAAGACCTGTTCTAATTTCAGATGTGCAAACGTAGAGAGGGAAGCATGCATTTTAGAATTAGTGAAATACATTAAGCGTCGAGATCCAAGCGTCAGATGCAAAGGGCACTGGGCAGAATAAGACCTAGAAGAGCACGGGGAGTGGGGAGGAGGGAGAACACTGGGGCTGAGAGAGCAGCCCCGTGGAGTGGTCTGGAGTGTGGCTGCGCATAGAGCCCCAGAGCTGGGGGCTGAGCGGGAAGGCAGGAGAGGGCATCAAGGGTCAGCTCGTGACCACCCGCATAGGGGGGTGACCTGAGTCTCAGGATACACACGTTAGCACCCCACCCCGTCCAGCCTCGACACTGCCCTGTTGCACAATAAACTCTGTGGTTGCCCTGCCGCTAAACCATCTGGAGATGGATGTGAGCTCTTTATCCTCACGGCAAGGAGAGCCATTCAGAGGTCTTCAGGGAGCCGAGTACATAACGTCATCAGGTTGGTATATGTGTATGCGTGCTGGGGGCTTTTGGGATTTGCCTGATTAGAATATTTTTTGAAGAGCTCCGAAGCTTGTGCAAGTCAACATTTTTAAGACAGGAAAGTCGAAATTCACCCGTCCATCCCTGCCCTCCTCCCACCCATCCATCTCCTCCTGAGAGGCAAACCGTCCGATCAATGTCTTGAAGTAGTTCACGCGCATACAAACAGTNTGAAGTCGGACGTTTAACCGACTGAGCCACCCAAGTGCCCCTAGACTTTATTTTAAGAATGAAGTTTGGATGGTTGTCTTTCCTTTTCTGAGCAATCCGGCTCAGGATCCATTTCCTCCTACAGTTTCATGACCTCTTCCGGAATCTCTAATGTCTGTATTTTTTTCATGGACGCGACTGCTTCCCTATGTTCTCTCACTTCTCGGGTTAGATTTTTCATCTGCTCTATGGCAACATGTTTTGGTGTATCTTCTTTGCCTGCTGTTTGTTTTTTCTCCCGTGCCCGTGCTTTTTTTCTTGTCATTCTTTTGTATAGATTACGCATCACTGAAGCAGGTGATTTTTTTTTCCTTCCCATTGGGCGTCCTGTGTGAGAGTGGCTGAGGTTGTCTTATAGGTGGGCTAAATTTTCCTTACGACCCAGAGGCAATGGAAGGGCACTTAGCCTTGACTTCTCTTCACCAATGGTGAGGCTCTTCCCAGCACAGTCTCTCCTTCCCTGTTGCTACAGAGACAGACCACATCTTACATGTATGGTAAGTCTTGGTCCAGCAGAGCCCAGGCCACCAGCAAGGGCACCTGCCCCCCACTGTTGCTCTCTGCGTTGCTCATCCAGGTGTGACCCTTACTTCCAGGTGAGCATTTTGTAAGCTTTCCTGAAGACTTTTCACCCTGGCGTCCCCACTCTGCTTCCTCCTACAAGCGCCTCTGCTGAAGACCCATCGTTTGGGGACCATTCTTCCACCTTAGGTCCTACTTTGGCCAAAAATGGAGTTTGTGCTTTTCTGTCTCCATTCCTTGTTGGCTTGGGATCATTTCCAGTAATGGAAGGGGGCATTATGAACTTGACACCGTCTTGGAAATAGGAGTTCTCAGATGATAAAGATCATGTGGGCTGTGGCACGAGGAATTGACCCAAGGCAGAAAGACTGGAGGGTGGCAGACCAGTGACCAGTGGGGAGATGGTTCCGACATCGGGGAGCTGGTGTCGGGGAGGAAGAGAAGTGGATCCGAGACAGACGTAGGAGGTAATGTGGAGGCTCTTACTGGCTGAGTTTATGTTTGAGCGGGTGTGGGGGGCATGACTCAGGCGAAGGAGGAACATTTCAGGGCTGGCTACCAGAAGCTTCTTGTGATGTAGCACAGAGCTAGGCTTCCTCTTCCGCGGCTTCCTGCCCAGTTCCGGGCCACATCTGGTCGGGCTAGGCCCTCTGGGAAGACCAGAGAGCATCCCATCACTTCCCTGGAAGGTCCCCTGCTGACATCTGGATGAAACTCAGGACTGCTAGACACCTCTGAGAAGACCCAAGGCAGTCCGAGTTCCCTGTCATAGCCCCAGATTTCTGTCCTATTAACCAAGTCTCCCTGATGATTAGACCTGAAAATAGGTTTGCGAAATTAAAAAAAAAAAATGGGCATAAAATACTCTATAAAATTGTTGACATCCCAGGATTTGCTGCCAAGAGTTGGTGGGTGTGGATGTGACACATATTGGAGGTCATACAGCCCACCCCCTGCCATCAGAAAGTCGTTCTAGGGTATGTAAGCGGCACAAACTGAACNGAGAGACAGAGACAGAGCACAAGTGGGGGATGGGCAGAGAGAGAATGAGACACAGAATCTGAAACACGCTCCAGGCTTCAAGCTGTCAGAACAGAGCCTGATGTGGAACTTGAACTCACAAACTGAGATCATGACCTGAGAGCAATTGAGACGCTTAACCGACTGAGGCACCCAGGCGTCCCTGATTTTTATTCTTTAATCAGAATGTGATTAAGTCTGGGCATTTCCTACGGGTTGTTTTTTTCCCCCCTTAATGTTCAATCTGGGTGGACAACTGAGGGCTACCTAGTCTCAGAGACGGTCAGGGCTCGAAATTAGGAACTCGCTGCTCCTATACCTGGTCATTCCCCTCCAGGAATACAGCGGTCTGCCGTGTCCGAATTGAAATGTCATTGATTCTACTCCCCGGGGATGGATTGATGGCTGTGGACACAATCACCCAGGGAGAGTACCTTTTGTATCTGTTTGTTTTTTGTTTTTTTTTTTAACTATTTTTACCTTGGCTCCTCCTAGGATATGATGCTTGACTCAGCTCACATGGGTACAAGCCACTGTTCTCTCTGGACACAGCTCTGATATCCTAGAACAGACTTTCCAGTTTAATGTGAGCTGTTCCCTACTAGTGATTTCTTTCGAAAGCCTCCAGCAACAACCACGCTAGTTCTTAGGGCTCTTAAGGATTTACTTTAGCAAGAATGATCCTGGGACATTGACTCTCTGCCCTTAAACATCCCAGGCTGTGCTCTACAATAGAATGTTACACAATAATTTTAAATGGTGCTTATGTAAGACAGGGTGTTTAGGGAATTTTTAAAAAAATTCGGGATGGTGTTTACCGTGTGAAAAGAGCAAGATACAAAATTGTGTCTTTTCAAGTGTGTTAAAAATATGTGCATGATAGGCTGAAAGGAGACTTTTCACCTCACCCATCCCCCTCCACACCCACCCCAATTTCCTTTCCAAGCGATACACTTTTTTTGTCAAGTTAATGAAGGATACCTTGTCATCTAACCTTGACAGAGAGTAGGCAAATGTTCTCCAGAGCTAATAAGGTCAGGCTGTTTGCTCACAGGAAATAGAGTTACGAGTATAGTGAGAGGAAGAATATTAATTTCTTACGTGTGTCAAATATCATTTGTACGGTTGTGGGTGTTTTTGTTCCTGGAAGAAATTAGCCTTGAGCAAGGGAGACATGTTGTATTATAGATACACTGTTGGGGGAGGCAGCTATGGTTTGGATGAAAGACCCTCCGCCCACCCCCCTCCATCCCTGCACTTCAGAGAACACGGCTCCTCACTCAGCCCCTGCACCCCTCCCGCGGAGACCCACTTGCCTTCCAGAGAGGAGCAGCTGGGATCCCTGGAGAAAAGCCATGGTCGTTCAGAGCCAGAAGCTGGGAATGTGGGAGGTACAGGACTCGATTCAACAGTTTCTCGTTTGTTTCAGGAAGAGAGGTTCTTCCAGAAGAGAGTGAGCTGGGTTCCTGAGCAGGAAGAGGTGAGGCGTCAGAGGGGCAACAGGAAAGAGAGGAGGGGGAGGGAGACTTCCAAGCAGGAGGGCTCCTGGAGGGGGGGGAGGGGGGCACAGAAGATCACGAGATACCTACACCTCCTTCCCACCCGCTCCTAATAGGACTTCCGTTCTGTAAGTCTTGGAGACGGTCTTCTGCTCTCATCCCGCACGGAACTGAAATGTTCCTTAAGGTCCCAGGACCGCTACCGAGAAAGGTTGTTCAGCCTCTTCCCCGGTGGCATGGGCCAAAGCAGCACGGGGCGTGGCCAGCATCCCCCCCACAGGGGACACCTGGAGGTCCTAAGTGACTCTGCAGACGCCCCCTCCCCTGAGGACCCCAGAAAGAAACCTCTCACAGGAGTTACAAATATATATGCGTAGAAAGAAGACTAGAAGGAAATAGGCTAAAATGTCAATGACGGACCCTTCTGGGTATCTGGATTACAGGTATCACAGCTTCCTGCTTCTTTATGTTTTTCTGAGACTGTCAGTTTAAAAAAAAAAATTTATGTCATTATTTTATTTTGAGAGACAGAGACCTAGCAGGGGCGGGGCAGAGAGAGAGGGAGACACAGAATCTGAAGCAGGCTCCAGGCTCTGAGCTGTCAGCACAGAGCCTGACACGGGGCTCGAACCCACAAACCGTGAGATCATGACCTGAGCAGAAGTCAGATGCTTAACCGACTGAGCCACCCAGGCGCCCCTGTTAGTTGCTTAATAATAAGAGGCAGGTGCTATTTTTATAATCAGGAGGCACAGCAATTCCATGCCCACTTGCCCAGGGGGTCTCAAGTTTGGAGGTTTCAGAGAGAGAGGCAGGAAGAGGCAGATTTGGGGGGGTNAAATATCTGAACTCCTTCCCTGTGCCAGAAACCACGCCCTGCCCTCCTCACCCTTCCACCCGCAGCAGAATCCCGAAAGACGTTGGGCTTCCTATCACGCGTCCTTCTGGCTCCTGCAGTGACCCCAGAATCGGGCCGAATAGAAACTAGGGCGCCGATGGCCAGATGGAAAATCGTGCGAGATCCTCCTGCAAAGTCTCTGCTCCCAGGTGGCCTTTAGAAAACCCAAGCGCCCAAGGGGCGAGAGAAGCCAAGCTGAGCCCCAGGTGCGTGGAGGCCCTCAGGGAAGAGAGAGGGAGCTTCTGGGCTGCAGAGAAACAGCCGTCTCCTTCTCTTCCAGCCCCCCATCCTTCCTCTTCTCTCTGATGGCAGATGGTGCCACGCCAGGCATATTGGGTATGAAACAACGACCACGAAAGCCCAAGCCTTGGCCCTTGGCCTCCGGGAGCTTACAGCCTGGCAAGGGAGTAAGGCCCAGCTGGGAGAGTTAACTTCTTAGCACAAGAGCTTGATTTCCAGAAGTTGTCCCTGTGCCCATGGGAGGGGGGCTTGCAGGGCTGAGTAAGAAACAGACATGGTGACGTGCCAGCCCTTGAAGGATGTCCCCTTTCAGGTGGCGTTGGAAGAAAAGGTCTGCACTGAGGCTTACATGTAGAAAGTTCCAGCATGCCATAGATGGAGAAGGGGTGGCTATGCTCTGGAGCAATACTACCGCNNGCCGAAAGATGCCCGTGTCCTAATCCCTGGACATAGTCATAGTTTACACGGCAAAGGGGCCTTTGCCAATGTGATTAAGGATTTTGAGATGGGGAGATTATCCTGGATTATCTGGATGGGCCCAATGTAATCACAGGGATCCTCCTAAGAGGACTCAGGAGGCTCGAATAGAGAGAAAAGAAGGATGGAAACAGCCACGGAGGAGAGAAGACTCTCCGCTGCTGGCTTGGGGGGAGGGGCCACAAATTAAGGGGGGCCCCAGAAGCTGGAAGAGGCAAAGAGAGAGGTCCTCCCCCAGAGCCTCCCGGAGGAACACAGCCCCGCCCACCCACTTTAGACTGCCAACCTTGGACGGTAAATTCGATTGGTTTTTAGCCACCAGATTTGTGGTGCTTCCTTCCGGCAGCTATGGAAAGTGGATACGGCCCCTTCCTGCCCTCCTCCTGGTCCTTGAGAAGCAATCCTTTGAGCTACCTCTAGAAACAAGAAATGCTAACGTGTGTTGGAGGTTAGCCAGTAAAAAAAAGGACAACGTATTTGTGTCGCATAAAGTTGACCAAGAACTGACTTCCGTTAGTTCTAAGAGTTTGAGAAGAAAAAAAACCCCCAAAGCGGGTTTTCAAATGCGCGAAGGAAATGAACACTATGTGATCAGGAAAAAGGTGGTGCTCGAGTGCGAAGATTCTCTCAGATGTGGGGCAGAGTGGAAAAGAACGAGGTGCAGAAAGAACATCTCAGGGGTATCCTGTGACCCCACTCATGTCACAAACAAAATACAGTCTTACGTGGATGTATTCTTTTTGCTGAAGGAACCATAAGAAAATGTTAGCAAAGATTGCCTTTGGGAGAGAGAGAGAAGAGAAGAGTACTTAATTCTAAGAATGTTCCTACTGTTTGGATTTCCTAAATTTATACTTAGGTTCCCATCCCCCACCCCCAGTTTTACTGAGATATAAGTGACAGATTTAGGTGTACAACGTGATGATCTGATACTTTTATATTTTGTGAAAGGCTACCACAATAAGTTTAGTGTCCACAAAGGCTCATCTGACCACGGAACCTAATGGCCCACTTTGGGTTTTCTTCCTGGAATCTCTCTATGTTAAAAAGAAAACGAGGGGGCGCCTGGGTGGCTCAGGTGGCTAAGCCTCCAACTCTTGGTTTCAGCTCAGGTCGTGATCTCAGGGTTCGTGATCGAGCCCCATGCCGGGCTCTGCGCTGAAGGTGTGGAGCCTGCTTGGGGTTCTCTGTCTCCCTCTCTCTGACCCTCCCCTGCTGGCTATTGCTCCCTCTATCCCTCTCTCTCGAAATAAATATATAAACATGTTTTAAAAACAAAAAGGTTTTAAGCAGCATAATAGAAGGCGAACCCCATATGGAGAAATCAAGCAGAGAATCTATCAGGGTGCATTATTTTCTGGCCCACGTGAAACCTGGGCTGTTCTATCAAGTTTACTACTCAGGCTTCTCCTCGGGAGCCAGCGCCAAAGGAAGTTTGAAACAGCGCCCCGCCCCCTGCCCGTCCCTGGTGCTTCTGACATGTGCGATGCAGGTCATGGAGACCCTAACATCTGACCGTGGCTGTGTAGTCAGCCTGGTGACAAGGTCTTTCGGAAGAACGGATTTGCACGCGGGGCCCAATATTGCCACTCAGCAACCATTCAGCCTCTGACAAGTCAGGGGACCTCTCTGGGCCTTTGTCTCTTCATTTATAAAATGAGGAAGGTGAAGATGTTTGTTTTCTGGGTGGCTGTGACGTTTAGTCCTGCAGGAGCACAATAAAACACAGTCTTCTTCTCCTCCCTTCACCTTTCTTTCCAAGCCTGTCGAGGGCAGAAGGAGGTCCCTGTGCAGCAGGAGAGAGGTTGAGAGCGAATCTTTGTCCAGAAAAGTACAGAGACCTCATAGAGAAAACCAAAGTCACGAAGCCACATGTCTGTTTCCGTATTTGTGTGTCTGCCACCAGCTTGTCGTCTCTGCCAAGTCGCAGGAGGTTAATAAAGTCTGCGAGCTTTTTACAGCCGAGCAGGCCCATTTTGCCTGTCACCCCCCATCCATACGCATTTTCATGTCACCGCAGGAGTTGATATCCTAGGTGTCTGTAACCCACATGCCCAGCACCCGTGACCGTGACCGGGGCAGGGGGGAAGAACAAGCACACTTTGTTCCCAGAGCCCCAGCGTCGAGATGCTCGTTTTCTGATGAATTCAAACAAGAAAGGGGGTGAGTCAATGTCTAGCTGTTCCAGGTGCTCATCGGGACTCACTGTACGGAGCCTAAGGGGCCCTGGAGACCCAAAGGACCTTCAGAAGCCTCTACCCTACTAGCCACCTCACACCAGAAGCTTCTCCACAGCCTGGCTGCCCCCCCACCCCCGTGTGGTGAGTATGGGCCGCTGCCACGGCTGGTGTAGGCGGCCCAAGGCACCCCCTGCTTCCCCAGGGCTTCACAGATGCTGCCTCTTCCCCCAAGAGGCAACCCCTTTTTCTTTTCTCTCTCATCCACTCGTCCGTGTGTTCAGTCCCCACAGTTCTGGGGAGATCTTAAGCACCAGGCATTGTCCCGGGCTCTGCTCAGGCAGCGGTTACAACAATACGGACCCTGCCCTCGTGGCCAGGCCACCCCGGGGACCCCAGGAGCAGCGAGGAGGCCGTGCAGGACAGGGGGTGCGAAACAGAAACCGCCAGTTACCCTGTGCTCCCCGAGCACCTAACGTGAGCTGGGTGGTGGGGCTGGAAAGAGGTCAATGCGTTCCCCAGAGATTTATAGTTGGGGCTAGATTGTGTCCGGGGGAGAGAGGGGAGGAAGGGTCAAGGCTGGCCGGGTTTCGAAGCAGGTTTTGGAGATGTTGGGTTTCAGGCCCAGCAGACAGTTGGACTTGTAGTCTCCTGGGGCAGGGTGATACCCAGACGGGCGCTGTGGATTCAAGAGTCAACACCTGGGTGGGTAGGGGAGGTGGAAGAGGGGCTCAGGAGAGAGAAGACCCAAGGCAGCACTGCAAGGACCCTATACCTCAAGGATGGGAGAAGAGGAGGAGCCCCAGAGTCTAGGAGGAAAGTCACAGAAGGTAAGGACATAGGGAGAGACAATGTCATGGTCGCCTGTTTCTACTCTTTGAGGGCAGTTGCCTTTAGGAAAGCACCCTTCCTCTCCTGTCCTTCTTCCATGTGGTTTGCGTGAGGAGGGTCAGTCTCCCAGCTCCCACCACCCGGCTCGGTTGAGGGAGGGCCGCATAAGCTCTCACAGCCAATGGGAAGCCAGGAGACACGGATGTGAGTGCGGGGAGGAAAGGGCAGTGGTTCTTAGGAGGAGGAATTCTTCTACCAGAAGAGCGCCCCCACGCACATACACCACCCACCCTGCCTTGGAACGAGTAAAGTAAGGATATACAGCCATTCGTAATTGTGAGGCGGAAGCCTGGGGTGGTTAGTGATTGTCTAAGGCCTGAGGATGAAGTCTCAACTGCAGACAGCAGGACAAAGAGCAACCAATTCTTAGCTGACACTGTTTGAGCCGCTAGATCAAGCTTCACCTGCAGCCAGCTACCTCCAGGCTTTTCAGTTATGCAAGTCAGCAACTTCCCGTTACTAAGCCCCTTTGGCAAAGGTTCTGGTTTGCTTTTGCGGCTTGGAATCCAGTGTCCTACTTAATGCACAAGCTAAAGAAGATGTCCCCTGGGGTCAGTGGGAGGGAAAGTGTCAGGATTTCAGAAACCTTGACACTTCGATGTCCCCAAATCATTGTCGCCTCCAGAGCCACACTTGCGATCTCTTTGCGGGCTTTTTTTGTTTGTTTTTCCTGCTGCTGTATCACTTCCCTGACTGTACAATTAACATTTTCAAGCTGCTTCCTCACTTAAAAATGAGACGTTGCTAGAAAATAGGTTAGACTCTCTTTCTCTGTATGTTGCCTGTTCAGATATACAGAAGTGCCGTCTTCATAAACCGGGGTCAGTGGCATATGACAACATGCCCTTGAGTCTTTCTCTGCTCAGATCCATCTTCCGCACCCTAGCAATGGAGTAGGCTCTCTGAAATGCACATTCCTGCTTATAAAATGCCAGTACTTCCCACAGCCTGCAGGAAGAAATCGCAAACCCCTGGCGTGGTGTATGCGATCACATACGTGTTCCAGATCCTGGGTCCCTTCCCTGCCTCTGATCCCGTCCCATGAGCCCAGAGCTGCACCAGCTGTTTGTAATCCGAAGATCTGAATGTGCCATGCTCCTCCCTGCCTCTGTTTCCCTTTCCGCTCGGCCTGGAGAGGTAATTAACAACAATAGCTAATGCGCCAGGCACTGTACTAAATGCTGCACATGAATTATCTCGTTTAATCCTTACAAATATCCCATGGGTAGTGCCATCCCTACCCACAAAGTCGCCCCGGTCAGTGCCCCAGGAGATGCGGGAAGACGCCGGAAAGCAGGTATGGATTCTGGATTGAGGTCAACCATTGTAGTCAGGCAAAAATAGGATAGTTCAGATGCCAGGAGTTTGAACATGAACTGGGGACATCTAGGTGAGGAATGGAGGAGGTGGTCATGAGGGTAGGATACTCCACCCTAGCTGACATTGAGGCTCCCTTCCCCCTCTCAAGCGGGGGTCTCCGGGGCCTTACGGAATACGCATCGTTCAGGCTAGGCACTCCAGTCTCTGCTCTGCTCCGGACCCCACAGGTAATAGTTATGCCCAGATTTCCTAGAGCCCGAAGACTGGAAACTCCGTGGCATCCCTGCCAAGCCTGTGTGTGTGAGAGGGATTATTTGCATCTCTGACAGTTTTGGGAGCCTGCGTGGTGAGGCTGACCCCTCC
The DNA here is from genome assembly GCF_008692635.1 of Crocuta crocuta. Classification (NCBI taxonomy): domain Eukaryota; kingdom Metazoa; phylum Chordata; class Mammalia; order Carnivora; family Hyaenidae; genus Crocuta; species Crocuta crocuta. Next base: position 5,363,526 of record NW_027527920.1, on the reverse strand, counting down.
CCTGTAAGGTCCCCCAGAGCACCCTCCCCACCTCTCAAGCCTCACCCTGTTCTGGTTGGGAGAAACTCCCAGTTCTCTCCTCCCTCCAAGCCCCGCATCCCTCAGACAATGCGGCACAATTCCCCTGAAAACGTGTCTTCACAAAACAAAAGCCAGGAAGGGGAGCTCTGTGCTTGGCAACAGCAGCCTGTGTGGCTGGCTCTCCCTGCAGCACAAAGGCCTCTGGGAACAGAACTCACAGACACTGGGGCTCCTCCCGAGCCGGGGGAGGGGGTGGAAACATCTGCAGCAGGAGGAGCAAAGCACATGTGAGCCCCTCCCCTCCCACCCCCGGTTGTGATTACATAGTCATTGGATGTGTGACTGTCTCCTGTACTCACCGCCTGAGCAAACATCAGCTGCACAGAGGCAAGGTTTTGTGCCTCTTTTCTTCACTTTGGCCCTAGCGCAGTCCTAGCACACAGTAGGGCTCAGTTAGTGTTCATGGAAGAGAAAGAAAGGAGGGAGGGAGGGAGGGAGAGAAGCAGGAGGGAGGAAGGCAGGCAGGTGGCAGGTAACATACAACCTGTGAGAGAGCCCTTGATTTCACCTTTATCCCCTCCCCTTTTCCCGGAGCCCCGCCCACCAGCCTCTGTGCCCTTACCCCTGTAAGGGAGAAGTGTGCTGCCTGCTGGGAACACCTTAAGTAGTTCCTGGCAGGCAGAGGGGGGAGGGGAGGGGAGTCCCTAATCGGAAGCTGTGCAGCTTAGCAGGAGGCACACAGACTTCAGCGTCTGGCAGAGCTGGGGAGGAATCCCAGTCTTGTGATCTTGGACAAGTTACCTATTCTCATCTGCAACATGGGGGTGCTTCTTGTAGGGCACCAGCTACTAGGAAGTAAACGTGCCTGGGAGCCGTAGGCGCTCGAGAAATGGCGCCATTATTATTTACGTGGCGTTTTGAACTTCATTCATTTAACCCACAGTAATGAGCATCCCCAGGCCCCTGGCTCCCTGGGCTTCCTCTGAGAAAGTCCCACAGGCCCCCCTTACTTTCTGCTGGACAATCACAGTGCGCCCCCTGTGCTAAGGAGGCAGGGATCTGGGGATGAAGAAGATAGAATCCCGTACAAAAAGGGGGGTCGGTCACATCTCCCCCCAAGACATTCTGGCCCCTGATTTTTCCTTCTCCTTCTCCAATCCCCTTGGGCTCCAGGGCCCCCTGGACTCAGTGACTGTCTCTCTGGAAGGGGGACACTGCCAGGCATCCCCAGCGCGGGTGCTCTTGCTGTCCTTCCCATCTCTTCTGGACAGTAGACCCTCACCTGTGCAGGCCCAGAACGAGGCAGGGAGGTCAAACTCTTCTCCCGCTCCTCTCCCTGACTGTGAAAATTCCAGATCTTTGCTGCTGGCTCTTCTGTGACCCCTCTTTTGTATTTCAGCTTCTCCCAGCTGAAAGAAGATGGGTAGGAGGAAGGAAAACGCAGCCTCACCAAGGACGCATCCTTTCTGGAAGGGCTTCCCAGGCTCAGAGAAGGGAGAAAAAAATTGGTACCATTCAGGTATTGGTGATGCTGGGCCTCACCCCTACCTCATCCTCCTCCTGTGCAGCCCCATTCCCTCTCCCCCACTCTTGGGGATATTTGAATTTCATTAAGTTTTTTTAACTTTTATTTATTTTTGAGAGACAGAAAGAGAGCATGAGTGGGGGAGGAGCAGAGAGAGAGGGAGACACAGAATCCGAAGCAGCTCTGTGCTGACAGCTCAGAGCCTGATGCGGGGCTCAAACCCATGGACCACAAGATCATGACCTGAGCCGAAGTCAGACACTTAACTGACTGAGCCACCCAGGCGCCCCGGGGATATTTGAATTTCAAAAAAGGAGCATGGGGATTTGACAGAGAACTAGTATACAGAATATATAAAGAACTCCTACAAATCAATAAGGGGAAAAAACTCCAGCAAATATGTAAGTAAAAGACTTAGAGCAGCGGCTTCAAAAAGGAGGGCGCCCAGATAGCCAATAAACATGAAAAGATGCTCGACCTCATTAGCCATCAAGGAAAGTGAAATGAGAATGATACCACAATGGAAATTAAAAACATAGGTAATGTCAAGTTTTGGCAAGGGGGCATGGTAACCAGAGCTCTCATGCACTACTGGTGAAAGAGTAAGGTGGCATAGCCCCTTTGGAAAACAGTCCAGAAATATCACTAAAGATGAACGTACTCAGACCCACCCCTGAAACCCTGAGCCTGGGTATATACCTAACAGAAATTAGTTTTTAAAACACCGGAAATCCCGCACAATCATGTTTGCAGTAGAGCTATTTGTGATAGTCGCGAACTGGAAAGGATACAAACTCCTCTGGGCAGCGAATAAATAAATACAATATGGTAATTTAGACACAGGAAATGTGTGCAGCAGTGAGAACGAATGAACTACGGTCACCTGCAACACCATGAATTACACAAGTGTAACCCTGAGTGAAAGAAGACACCTAAGTGTGCACGCCCGGTAGTCACATTAATTTAAGAGCCAAAGACCAGCAAACCTTAAATCCACCTATGGTGTTAGAAGTCAGGACAGTGGTTACCTTTAGGAGGGAGCCAGGCACAAAGGGACTCCGGTGGGGGTGCTAAAATTCGGTTTCCTGATCTGGGCGACAGTTATAGGCTGGGTTCGCTTGGCAAGGATTTGAGTTGTATGTAATTCAAAGAGCTTTGCGTCCTTCTGTATGGACATCAACAAAAAGGAAGGTTACTAGGCAAAGAGGCGGGGTGGGGGAAAGAAGTATGCAAAGGCAGCGGTGGGAGGGAGGGAAGGAAGGGTCGGCAGAGGGAGAGGTCACAGTGCAGTGCAGACGACAGCCCCAGCCGACCCCTCAGGGACGTCCTGGAGCGAGATCGGCCCCTCAGAGTTGTCCTGACTTGGGCCACAAAACCCAGATCTTTCCTGTTGGGCACCAGTCAGTCCCT
>NW_027527920.1:5297904-5360557 GCF_008692635.1 Crocuta crocuta | reverse complement strand
TCCCGCCCCCCCCCCTCCCCCCCGCAGCTAAGGCCATCCTGCAGGAGTGGACCGCTGAAGGCCATGGGCCACAGCCCTTCCAGCAAGCCCCCTGTTGAGGAGATGTGTGGATGGCCGCCACAGGTAGCCTACTACCTGCGTGGAAAAGACTTTTTGGGCCTGGAAAGGTTTCTCTGAGGCCCCTCAGCCCAGCACTGGCCATCTGGTTAAATTCTCCCCAGGCCACTCATCACTCACAGACCTGCCTGGCATCGTAGCCCGCGGACACCCTCCCGCACAGAACCAGGCACCCGGATGCACCTAAATGCTTTTGTAGCTTCCTTCCCACACCCCAGCGAAATCCTCCCCTCAGCCTGGATGCCCTCACCTCGGACCCACTCGGTGAAATCCAGCTGGCCTTTAAGACTCAGGAGTCACCTCTTCCAGGAAGCCCTCCCTGATCCCGTATCTGCCTAGGAAGAATGTCCCTTATTCTTCTGAGCTCCCTCTGAGTGCCCCAGCAACCCGCCTTTTGTAAAACTCTCATTGCACTATTTGTTCATCTGACCGTGTCTCCGACTGGTAAAGACAATTTGATGGAGAGCCACCTTATTGATCCACGGCACGAATGGATGGCTACCACTGGGGTTCCTCTGGGGAGCGTGGCACTGTGCTGTGCACTCACGCCTGAATTCACAGAATTCTAACATCCCTGTGAGGTGAGGGGGCACCTGCCCGCCGTCACGCAATCACTAAATAGCAGAGTTAATACACACATGGGAATTGGTGGGAAGTTTTGGAGTCCTCCGGAAATAGTGGATAGGGGAAGAGGGAAGGGAAGGAGGAAGGGAGAGGATGAAGAGGGAAGGGAGAGGGGAAGAGGGGAGAAGAGAGGAAGGGAGGGAGGGAAAGAGGAGGGCGGGAAGGAAGGAAGGAGGGCTCCTCTGTTCAGCCCCTCTTGGCAGCCTGGTGACCAAGGGACCTGCTGGGTGGGAGGGGCAGCTCGCTCCGCTTCCCCCAACCCTGCCCAGAAGCCCCTCAGCCTGGCCTGGGGGAAATGCAGTTGCAAATCACAGCCTGTCTGTGTAGGAAGGTCCCTGGCCCAGGGCTGAGCAGGGGCCCGGTTAGTTCACAGTGTGTGTGCTTTCTCCCTCGCCCCCACCCCGTGCTCCCTTTGAAGAACTGCCTCGGGGTTCGGGGTTCACGTTGCAGCATCAAACAGGGACAGAAGGTGCCTCTCGCGTTAGCAGTGGGAGCCTCTACAGCTTAAGTCCCTGGAGGTGCCGGGCATGCAGAGTGCTCCCCTGGGTGAGTGCTCCCCTGAGCCCAGAGCACGAGGGCACGGGGGCTTCACAGTTGGACCGGGAGCAGCAGGTGGACACACAGACCATAAGACAGACACACAGACACAGTCATGGCTGCAGATGTGCCTGAGAGCACACAGGAGCTCACATACACAGGTGTGTGTGGGGCCCCAGGGTGCATCCAGAGAGCAGCCTCGCATGCGTGTACGCACATGCATGCATACACATGGCATGCACGGAAGCAGATGCACGCCGTCACGCACAAACACCACAGAGACATGCCCAGAGGTTTCTAGCAAAGAACATAATTTTGTCCTCAGCTTCTTGCCCCCTAGAGTCAGCTGATTCCATCCATCCCTGAATGTCTCACCTAACGGCCCCTGTTCCCCACCTCCCACGGCCCCGATTCCCTTTCCCCACCACCAGGGCCCCTGGACAACAGCCGCAGGGTCCCCGCGGGATCCCCACCTCTATTCCAGCCCTAGATACAAGAGCAGGGGTCGTGTTAGGGGATCAGGAAGATCTGATCACATCACTCCCCGGCTGAAAAGCCTTCTGCGGCATCCCCTTTCCCCCCACATGCAGTTCCAATCCTCTGGCATCCCTGAAACGGCCCTTTGCGATCTGGCTTCAGCTCGTGGCACAAGCTGGCCCTGAGCCCCACGCGCTCCAGCTGAGGGACACACACCGCAGGCTTGCGCTCCTGCTGGGCGCACCGCGTGAGGCTCCCTCCTCCCGGCCCGCGTCATTCCTTTGCCAAACTACTGCTCGGCCATCCCTCGAGGCCCAGTTGGGCCACAGCTCTCCACTTGGCCCTGACATTCAAGGCATTGCCGCAGTCCTGCCCCACTGCTCTCACGGGCGTCTGGTTGGCCCTCACCAGTGTCATTGTCACCTGTGTGCACATAAGCTTCTTCCTCGGAGCTCCAAGCACGCCTGATGCAACTGTGGGTGAGTGAATGAACTGGCCTGTATGATGCTCAGACCACACCGGGTGATCTCACCTGGCTGGGTAGCCCTTGGGCACGTGAGTGACTGCCCTGAGCCCTGCCTCCACGCGGGTGAAAGGGCATATTGTTGTCTCCTGGCAGCTATTGGCGTGGGCTCTCATCGGGACCTATGTAAAGAACTGCCCTGAGTGGCTAACGCCTGGTGGGCATTCCAGAAAGAATAGCCAAGCTTGCTGTTGCCAGTTCCTATTTTTATTTCCACTGAGGTCTTCCCACTACTGTTTTCTGATTCTCGTCCCCCTCACTGCCCCCCTCAGTTTAGTGCTGGGGGCCCAGCACTGACTCACTGAGGGTTCGCTATGGGATTGATCGACTACGCGGCTTCTGAAGGCTTGTTTGCAGCTCGAGGTTCTGAGCTGAGTGCCGCGCCTCCTCCCTCCCAGCCTCCCCGGAGACTGGAAGCTGAGAGTCCGGTCCTCCTCCCGTGTCCCCAGGCTGAACAGCTGCTCTGTTCCGAGTCCTGCAAACTGGGCCAAGTGGGGACCTGGGGCGCGGGGTGGGGGGATGGAAACAGCTGGGCCTTTTTGCTCCAAAGCGCAGACTCTTGCCGCCAGCCCCCCAGCAGCTGCGGGCTCCCCCCACCTCCAGGATGCTGCACATGTGGCTGGGGTTCCCATAGCAACCTCTGTGCGGACCTGCGGCCACCGCTTCACTCCCTCTCCTCCCGGATTCGTATGAGAGGTCAGGGAGAAGATTGGAGGGGAGAGGGCTGCCGGGCACTTCCACAGGCAAACCCCTCCAGTCCGGTGAAGAACACGCTGTCATTCCCGTCATGTTACTGGCAAGGAAATCGAGGCCCAAAGGCATCGGCCTCTGGCCCCAGTTCACCCACCAGCCAACAAGAGCACTGGTCCGCAGCCACATCCGTTAGCACTGGTGAGGCGGTCAGCACCGGTCAAGGGCTCTCTGGCCGCAAGCAACTGAAGCCAACCAGCCCCCACGGTGGTGAACAAGGAAGCCTGAACGGAAGGACGAGGTGCAGCTCCAGAAAGAAACAAGTGAGACACGTGACTGCAAAGGACAGGAACAGGGGGGTTTTGAGGGTCGGGGGACAGGAACGAGTGGACAGTCATTTTATCGGAATGATGAAAGCATCAATGGTTTTGAAATCTTCCCTGCTCTCCATTTAGGGCTCAGGTTCAGGAGGGACCGGGACCTGTTGGCTGGATGAGGGCAGACGTTGTGATCGACAGTCCCACCAAGCACGTATCTCACGGGGTCGGGAGTGGGCTTCAAATAAAACTCGGGAGGCCGCTTCCAGAAGAAAGGGGAATGAATGTGAATGCCAGGCAGGCCGAAGTCCAAGTTCCCTGGACCACCTGCCGTGGTGGGCATGCAGGGTGGGAGGTTTCCTGCGGGCAGTGAAGGAGATGTTAGATGCAGGGAGGTGGTGCTTCTGAGAAAGGCTAGGGAGGAGATGGACACTGAGAAGAAAGAAGGTATAAGTTGACCTGTCCATTTTCACGGGAACAAAATGTACCTGTGTCTGCCCTGATAACTGATCATCCTTCTGCCCCCCCAACACACACACACATATACACTCCTTTTCTCGTTAGCTTCTTACCCAATGTTTAATTCCCAGGATCACAGAGAATTGTTTAGCATCAGCCTTGTTGGTAGAAAGAGCCCCAGTCACCTAATAGTCTCTATAACCTACTTTTGATAGTTCTTGTTTATCGCCTGCCTCTCCCATCCTTTCTAGAATGTAAGATCCAGGAGGGCAGGGATTCGCTCCTGTGTGTTCACTGCTGTACCCCTCGTGCCGGAGAGAGTGCCTGGCACATAGCAAGTGCTCAACAAATATTTGTTCGATGAATGAGGAAGAACCAAGCACCCTGATAGGCGTTTGGGATACAACGGTGAACTAAAGGAAGGACCCTGACCTCATGGAGCTATATAGTCTAGGGAGACACAAACCGCAGCAAAAATATATAGTAAAAGAACAAAATGAAAATACTGAAAATTGTAATATGTGCTTTGAAGGAAACGAGTGTTTTTTAAAAAAAGAAATAAGCTGGCAGGAAATTAAGGTATGGCAGTAAAAGGACAGAAGTCCTCTCTTAAGCAGCATTTATTTAGAGACCTAAAGGGTAGGAAGGGGCTGACCATGAGAAGTATGAAGGCAAGTTCTTCCCAGAAGTGTACAGAGCGTGTGCAAAGGCCCTGAGGCCGGGAAGAAAGTATGTTTGGAGAATGGAATGGCAAGACCAGTGTGGCTAGAGTTTAGTAGCCAAGGACCAGAGGATACTGGTTGAGAACGGAGAGAGTGCCAGGCACCAGGACCCCCCCGCCCCCACATCATCCCCGGGCCTTGTGAGCCATGGCGTGGAGCTTGGATTGCATTCTGGGTAACGTGGGAGGCTGTTAAGGCATTTTTAACATCAGTGCTTGACCCTGTTTATGATTCAAGCAGGTCACGCTGTTCTGGCTGTGGGGTAGAGAATACACTAAGTCAGGGCACAGTGGACCAGTCAGTAGACAATTGTGGCAGTCCAGATTGAGCGTAGGGGGTCCAAGTCAGGGGACAATGGGACACTTTTAGGTCACCTCCCAGTTAAATCAGGTTGGATGATATCACCCTCTGGGGGCCATAAAGGTACCCCCCCCCACCTCCAGTCTACTACCCCCCATCCATGGGTGATGGATGGACCCACTGATGACCTGGCTGGGCCCTGTGCCTAAGTGACGGGTGACAGATGGGGTTGGAACAGAATGCTCTGAACCATGTGGCCAATGCACTGCTCTGAGGAGGACTTTGGAGCCAGGAGTTAATTTAAAGAAAGGAGTGGGGGAGCTCAATATCGCTTCCTCCACTGCTCAATTAGCGGAGAGGGCTGTAGGGAGCTGGAGTTTTAAAGATTCCCTTAATCATCTTTGTCTGCCTGGCAGCGTGCAGGAGTGTGGCAGGCATAATTGCACCTACCCATTAACAAATGCAATTAAGGCTCTGGGGCCTCCAGCACCCCCTTCTCCAATTAAACAGCAGATGAGGGGCCCATGGGGGTGGCCTCTGAGATGAATCACTTGAAGCTGAAAACTTGGAGGCTGGAAGTCTGGACAGAGAGGCGATTAGAGTCGATAACACCATGATGGGAAAGCAGAGACTTATCTACTCCCAGCCCGCTCCAGCTCGAGGCCCTCGGGGCAGCTGGATGGCCATTCCTTAGGACAAATGAGAAGCTCTGCTTTGCGCAGAGGACAGCCAATATTTGGAACCCTCCAGCCAGCCGCTTCCTCTCTGCCAAGCACACACTCACAGAGCGTCTAGATGCAAGAGAATTCCTGGGCAATTCACGATGTGAGAAACTAGGCTGTCTGGTGTGTGGGCAGGGAGGTTGTGGGAAGGGCATGTGAAGAGGAGGGGAGGAGGGGCGGCGGGAAGGGAACTTCCTTGGGCAGCTCCAGCAGGCCAGCCTGTGCCCCCTCCTTCCCTATGGGCCATGTTCTTTCTTTCTTCTTCTCCTTTTTTTTTTTTTTAACATTTATTTAATTATTTTGAGAGCGGGAGAGGAGCAGAGAGAAAGGAAGAAAGAGATAATCCCAAGCACGCCCCAGACTTGGGGATCGATCTCACAAACTGCAAGATCACAACCTGAGCCGAAATCAAGAGCTGGGTGCTTTTAACCCACTGGGCCACCCGGGTGGCTGGGCCACCTCTTTTCTTTCTTTTTCAATTTTTTAAACTTTTTTTTTTTTTTTACATTTATTCATTTTTGAGAGACAGAGCATGAGTTGGGGGGGAGCACAGAGAGAGAGGGAGACAGAGAATCTGAAGCAGGCTCCAGGCTCTGGGCTGTCAGCACAGAGCCCGACGCGGGGCTTGAATTCACGAACTGTGAGATCATGACCTGAGCTGAAGTCGGACGCTTAACCGTCTGAGCCACCTTTCTTTTAATCCAAATCCCAAGAGCCTGAGAGGAGGGACACAATCTCTGTTACAGACGTTGGAACAGAAGCTTGGGGAATTCAAATGCTCTAAGATCACAGAATGAGTTGGGGTAGAGCCGGATTTGAACCCCGGCCTACCTGACCTTTGGCTCTTCCCTTACTCCGCTGTGCCACGTAGCCTCTTTGAGATCATGACTGCCACGATCTTGCCCCTGTGCCCCATGGGGGTGGGCTCAGGCAGACACTTCAAATTCCATTCCCAACTCTCTCCCACCTCCTCCCCGCCCCTGGCTGCGTCCCAATCTGGAAGGAGCCTCTGGGGTTCTTGACATGGCCTGAGCTAGGACTTGACAGGTGGCTGAGTATCGAGGTGCCGACCACCACGCTCATCTCCGCCTGAGAACAGAAATCTCTCCTACCTTCTTCCTCTCCCTGGTCCCTTGATGCATGCCACCCATTACAAATGCTATGAATCATTGTGCATGTGCCGATTATCACTTTCACTTAGCATCCACGCCACAGCTCCGGGTGTCTCACTGGAGAGATGCGCAATTTGTTTGCAGAAGGGAGACCAGGCTCCACCTGAACATCACAGAGCACAGGTCCCGCCCTCAGTGGCCCTGACACCGTGCCTGCCCAGGGACACAGCCACCCCAGGCGAGGACCGAAACTAACTCTGCTTCCCCCCGAGGGAGCCTAGGGGGTGAGTAATGGTTCCCAGCCCCCGAGTGCCCCCCCCCATCTTGTTGCCCTGGGAACTTGCCTTGACGTTTATGGTTTGGTTCTGCTCGTCTCTGTGGCTTCACCAAGGTGTTGGCTCCAGAGAGCAAAGCTGTGGATTAAAATTGTATTATCAGGGGAGCCACCTGCCAGTCACCCCTTCCTTTGGGGCTCTCCTGAATGCACAGCAGAAAACCTGCTGCTTTCCCGCAGCCTAGATTCTTCCCGAGTTTGGAACTCTCCCACGTCTGCCTTGTCTCCTCTCGACTCCATAAAGCCCCAGCGAGATGGGAAGAGATCGGAGCAGGGGTGGCGGGCCGTCGTGGCTGGGCTCAGATGGGGAAACCCGCTGCCTGGCTTCAACACCAACCAGGGCTGACTTCTGCAGCGCCCTCCACCCCCAGGACATCGCTGGCAGCTTAGAAGGGCGGTCGAGTTCTCTCCCCTCGCCTCCCCACACACTTATCAAACGTCCGCTATGACTCTGGCCAAGTTCCAGGGGCTGGGGACCAAGCGATAAATAAGCCCGTTCCCTGCCGGTGGGAGAGACACTCCGGCGAGGAACACATAATAATAAACACAACGTGAGGAGTTTCTCAGAAGCAGGGGCAATGGCCTCCGTCGGGGAGCACGGAGGAGGGGATCATTGATGCGGTTGTGGGAAGCAGGAAGTGACATTCAGTCCTAAGGGTAGCTGGGGCCCAGGAGGCCCCGGCTTTCCAGGAAAAGGGAAAGCCTGAGCCAAGGCAAGAAAGGCACAACAGACACGGCGGGCTTGGGGCCACAGGCCCCCCAGATGGCAGTCCCTGAACCAGGCGGGAGCACCAGAGGGGTCAGGTGCAGTGCCTTCTCCCCCGGCTCTAGATATGTCGGAGTGGAGGCAGGGAGGCTGCAGACACCTGCTCCGAGGCCAGACTCCAGATTCAGGGAGAGCCCTCGGCCCATACACCTTGCGTGTCAACCTGCCTTGTCCGGCCAAGATTTCCCTAAGCCAGAGTGAACGCACGNCGCCTCCCCTTCCATGAGCCGGTTCCCCTTCACACCAAGCTGAGCATCGCCAGTCGCTCGATGCCAACAGATGGCGGGAAAGAGTGCTTGCTTTGAGGGGGGATGGGCTGCAAGGTCACCGGGGACACGTGAGGGCGGGGCTGCAGGGCAGCGAAACATTAATGAGCGGCGTCGCCTCCTCCTGATGATGCTCCATCAGGGCCCTTTCCAGCCCAGCCGCCCCCGTGTTCAGCGGAGGTGCGTTTCTGCACGGGGCTNGGCACCTTTTCTTTTTCACTTCCTGAGCCGCACGCCTTCCTCACTCTTCCTTCCCGTCTACTTTCCTTTGCCCGCTGGCCTGGCCGGGTGGGAGGGTGGACGGGAGGGCTCGGTGGCGGGAGAGAAGCCCGGCCTGACCCGCTGAGCCAAGCCGGGCCAAGCTCTGATTAGGTAAACACGATTTCACAGAATGCCAACCTTGGACCGGTTTACCCCGAGACCGAGATACAATGAGACGAAGCTCGGCCGCGCCGTGATTTTGTTTCAGCCCCCACAGGGGGATGACGCTGCCCCCCGGCAAACACCGCATACCCCCATCTTGGCCATGACGCCACCCGCAGAAGACTTCTTGACAATTTCCACTTCGTTTTCACTGCAGTCTCCCCTCCCCCTAGCGGAGATCTACTGAGATATTCGCAGCATTGCGCCACTTGATACCATTGCCTCCCATCCAATCTAGAGCAACCCCCGCTTCCTGAGATCTCACCTCCCCCAAGTCACCCATCGAAGCCCAAGCGGTGCACTTGCTTAACTGCTCATGGGTTCCTGGTGCTCTTTGGTTGAGGAGCATGGACGAAGCGGAGGTTTCACTAAGGCTCAGCTGATACTCTCACCACCTTGGACCGGGACCCTCACTCAACTCATTGCCCTCTGTTAGGGGGTGGAGACTAGGTCCTGGTGTTTTTGTTAAAGACCCCTAGATGATTAGACTGTGCATCCCGGGTTTTGAGGGACTGGGGGAGGCTGCGGAGGGCTCAGAAGGCAAATGCCTGTAAAATGCTGCACTCCGGCCCTGCACATGGCACTCAGTTACTGTGAATTGTCATCAGTCTTCTTCTGTGCCTCATTCATTTTGCTGTCCTTTCCAGGAAACATCTGTTGGCTGAGCATCGATATTGCCGATGGGAGGTTGCGAATCACCGCAAATGCCATACGTCTCCAATCACGATGCCTATTTTTCTCCCTGAATCATCTTTCCCTCGGACTCGGTGCCCTCCCAGTCCCCAAGGGTGGATGGAGTCTGGAGTCGGAGGCTCTGACTCATTCCAGTGCCCCGGCCCCCTCTCCACGCAGGGCCTTCCTTCCCTAGCTCACTGACAGCCCCCTTCAGACCCCAAAGACCCCACGGTGGCTTGCACTCCCAATCTTCCATCTGTGCAGGTCATAACATCCAGGACGGCTCTTTCCAGAGCTTGGCCTGACTGTAACCCACCCTCAGCTCAGACACCGGACTAAGGAAGTTATCTTGACATTCCAGGCCTTCCATTGGCCAGCCCTGCCTCACACCTGGATCCCACACCAGTGTTCTGCTCATTAACCCCACAGTCACCCTCCATGCCTCCAAGTCATTGTGCTTTTTTTATTTTGCTTCTGTGGCTTGCAACACGCGGCCCACCATTATGTCTGTATAAATCCCACTGATCATTCAAATCCCAGCTCAAATGCTACTTCCTCCATCCCTGCTCACCCCAACCAAGAGGGACGACTACCCCCTTGATAATCTCTTTAAAACCATCTTCCTGTTTTGACTCACTTGTGACCTTCTATCAAACACTGATCTGAATGGTGACGATTTTTGGTCGCCCTGCAACTGTCTGTGATAGGAGGCGCTTCAGTCCAGAGGGTAAGACCCCTGGCTTTGCCGGCAGGAAACCCTGGAATTACAATGTGACTATCTCCTGCTACTAGTTCAGCCACCTTGGGCGAGTTCCTTAACTTCTCAGAGCCTCAGCTTCTTCATAGGCATAACGTGGGGGGTGGGGGGTGGGGAGGAGCTCATCGGGTTATGACAAGGATTAAATGAGACAGTCACACACGTCGAACGCCTCACACAGAACCTGGCAGAAACCATAGTTCTAATAACAACTGTTAGAATTACTGGGGTGGATTCGGGTCTTGTTAAACTCCAACCGTGATTCAGGAGGCCTGGGCGGGACCTGAGACTCTGCATTTCTAAAAAACCCCCAGGTGGTGCCAATTTGGCTGGTCCAAGGGGTACACTTGGAGTAGCAAAGTCCTCGAGGGCCGGGCTCATGTGTTGCGTAGCAATTCCTCTTTCATGGAAGAGTAGGGGCATCGTTATTTTTAAAAATGAATGCATCCTCATGGTGGTGCAGGAATGAGGTTGCGCATAGCCGTCCTTAGTCAGAAGATTACACACACACACCCCCCACACCAGCTAATCTAACCTTGCATAGGACTGAGATTTCCCAGGGGCCCCGACTGCTGTGTTCCAGAAATCAGTGCTCCGAGAAGGAACCGGCTGTGCTCTAACCTTATAGCCCTGATTAATTCCCTCCCTTTGTTTGCCTCATTATCGTGATTAGGTTCTGCCCGTAGCATAGCAACGGCTAATTGTAGGCTGGTTGCAGAGTGCATAATTCCCGCTATTAAAATTTTATCGAGGCTTAATTGTGCTGCTTTTTGCAGCAGCAAAGCTTCAAAGTTTCAGAAAAGAGGGGATGTGGTTAGTGGGAGCTGATGATTTTTTAATCTTAGCAAGCTCTGTGAAGCCCTGCTTTGCAATATCATTGACCTTGAGATGGTTTCCCGTGGCCAGAAAGAAGCCCATCATTTATTTATTAACCCTCCAGAAGGTCTGCAAACAATCCCCTGTGGCCAGGCAGAAAGCACATTATGGGTCAAACGCCATCACGAAAAGCTCCAAAGGGCAGGCCTACCAAACAGCTTGGCAGTGAGGGCATTCGGGCAGGAGAGCTGTAGTCTGCCCGCAGAAGTGGTGTGGTGCGCAGAAGGTGTATTACTCGCAGAAGCCCCACACCGCTCAGTGCCCCTCCCAACCCAGTGGGCTTCGAAAGTGGTTTTCGAAGAACTGGAGTGCCAAATTGCCCCACCCTGTGCTTAGCGGCGGGTAGAAAGAGACGAGCCCATCAGCAGGCACTTTTCTACAAGCGATTGTGTAAGTGATCACTAGCGGCACTTAGGGAGCTTGTTCGAGGTGCACGCTTCCAGGCTCCAGCCCAGCCCTGCTGATTCATGTAGGGAGTGGAGGAGAGCTGGGAACCAGTCCTCAGGTGGTACTGACTCTGAGCCACCTGGGGAATTGCGAACCTGCAGCCGTGAGGGACTCTGGAAAATATAAAAAAGGTGGCAGAGGGGCACCTGGGAGGCTCAGCCGGTTAAGCTACTGACATTGGCTCAGGTCATGATCTCCCGTTCATGAGCGTGAGCCCCATGTCGGGCTCCGTGCTGTCAATGCAAAGCCCACTTCGGATCCTCTGTCCTCCCTCCCACCCCGCCCCCTCTGCCCTCCTCTGCTCTCTCTCTCAAAAATAAATAAATATTTTAAAAAAGGGAAAAAAAGGCAGCAGAGCTGGCTGTCTCAGATAGGAACCCCAAGGCCAAATGCCGTGGGATGGCTCTAAGTCAGGGGTTCCCCGCCTGCCACATGTGTCAGAATGATCTGGAAGGCTTGTTAAAACATAGGTTTGCTGGGCCCTGTCCCCCAGAGTGCCGGATCCATTAGGTCAGGGGTGAAGCCTGAGACTGCATTTTTAAAAAAAATATTTCTTTATTTTTGAGAGTGGGGGAATGAGAACAAGCAGGGAGAGGCAGAGAGAGAGACATCCGAAGCAGGCTCTGCGTTGGTAGCACAGAGGTCGATGCAGGGCTCGAACTCACGAACCGTGAGATCATGACCTGAGCCGAAGTCAGACGCTTAACTGACTGATGCTGCATTTTTAACACGCTGTTCAAAGGCGAGGTTGGGGATGCCACTCTGAGGACCACACTTTGAGGACCACTGCGCCCACCGAGTCTCCAGATGTGGACCAACTATGTCTCTTCGCCAGGGACTTCGTTGCGTTTCATGGTCCTCACATTATCGAATATTGCTTTGTCTGAAGACTCCGCCCTCATGTCTTGAGCATCTATGCGAAATCCAGAAACAGTGATATTTGTGATCAGGCTTTGACCTGAGACATTACGAAGGCGTTGAAACCTGGGTCCTGAATGGAAAGATGGTTGAATCCAGATGAATCCACTACCATTATCATGTCAAGCAAGGGCTTTTAAAAGGAGGTGGGATTTGGGGCGTTGCTTAAACAAAAGGCAAGGCATTGTTTGACGAGCTCTTCTCCAGCTGGGAAAGACTTCAGATCCAGCACAATAATGGAATGAAGGTAAGTGAGTGGAAAATAACAATGAGTACATTTTATAGAGGAGCTAAATAGGGGCGCCTGGGTGGCTTAGTCGGTTAAGCGTCCGACTTTCGCTTAGGTCACGATCTCGCGGTTTGTGGGTTCGAGCCCCGCGTCGGGCTCTGTGCTGACTGCCAGCTCAGAGCCTGGAGCCTGTTTCAGTCTGTGACTCCTTCTCTCTCTGACCGTCCCCTGTTCACGCTGTCTCTCTCTCTCTCCTAGAAATAAATAAAACATTAAAAAAAAAACACAGTGTGACTGTATAGAGGAGATAAATTGCCGAGGGATGGGGGAGGGGAGAGTATGGCGAAAGAGAGAAAATTCAGAATTGGTTTCTAGCAGGGGTCACAACTCAAAAACCTTCAGTGGCCTGACATGTACAAGAAAGGAGTGAGGCAGATGAGTCCAATTAGAATCCGTAGTGGGGAGTCTGGTGAGTTGGAGAGCCTTGGCCCTCGTAAAAAAGGAAGCCTCACAGCCCCTATCTGTTGTTGCTATGGAGGAATGTGAAGCCAGAAACTGTTGGCTCTTTCAAATTTTCAAGGGAAGCTGGGAATCTGAATTCTAATATGAGATTTCCCGACTTTTTACAAAATGGAAGTAGAGTTGACAAACAATAGTACATTCGTTTCAAGTTTATGACATAGCGATTCAACGCTTACGTGCATTACAGAATGCTCACCACGATGAGTGTGGTTAGCATCTGTCACCATATGATGCTCTTACATTATTGTCTGTGTTCCCTATGCTGTGCTTTTCATCCCCGTGACTAACTTCTTTTATAACTGGAAGTCTGTACATCTTAATCCCCCTCACCCGTGTTACCCATCCCCACCCACCAACCATTAGTTTGTTTGCAGTATTTGAGTCTGTTGTTGTTTGTTTGAAATTTCCCTACTTTAAAAAAACGAGCTCCATTTAAAACACGTCTGTAGGCTATCAGTTTATAACCCTAAGGAGTTCAGGTCCTAATCCCTAGTTTCTAAGGCACTGAGCTGCTTTTGTGCCAACAAGGCACATTATTTACTTTTTTTGGATGAGGGTTAGTTGTAAGGAGAGGAAAGAGGAAGAAAGGAAAGAAGGATGGAATCGTGGAAGACATTGTAAAAAGAAGGAATCTACTATCTAGAAGGGACCTGGGGGTTAATGGAATCCTATCCTCTATGTAAAGAATCTATTACTTCTACAACATTCCTGGTATGGTAGACTATTCATCTGGTGACGCAGCGACTCGGGGCTGGGCTAGTAGTCATTGACAAGCATAATGCAAGCAAAGGATTGATAAGTCCTTGCTGTTTGGAATGTTATCCTTGGGATCCTGCCATGTAAAAAAGACACGTGGAAAGATGATAGAGAAAGGAATCCTTGGTTTTCATCTGCGACTGCCAAGATGCCAGCCAAGCCATCTTGGGCTTTCTAACCACAACCACATGAGACCCCAAGAGAAACCAGCAGAAGACTCATCCAGCTGACCCTCATTATTTCATGAGAAAAAAGAAAATGGTTGTTAGGGACATCTGGGTGGCTCAGTCGGTTAAGCATCTGCCTGACCTCAGTTCAGGTCATGATCTCACGGTTTGTGGGTTCGAGCCCCGCATGCATCTCTGTGCTGACAGTTCAGAGCCTGGAGCCTGCTTCGGATTCTGTGTCTCCCACTGTTTCTCTCTCAAAAATAAATATTAAAAAAATGAAAAAGGTGGTTATTTTAAGCCACTAAGTTTTGGAGTACTTTGTTATACGGTGAAGATTAATGGAAACACCTAGTAAGTAGGTGGCCTATGAATCGGGTAGAATTCACTTGGTCTTTGTCTCTCGTTCCTAGCACAGGAGCTTCTAAAACCCTTGGAAACTCTCGAATGAAAATATCTTTTGTATGCTCCTGCAATGACTGGTGGCTGTCCCCCACCCCAGCTAGCTTCAGGCCGGTCCCAGAAAGAGCACGGCTTGATTAGAGGAATGGACTTTGAGCCCCATCTCCCCTCCAGGCAGGGGAGGGGGGCTGGAGATTGAGGTCCATCCTAAATGGCCAGGGATTTCAATCAAAAAAACCCTTAAACAGGTTCAGGTACTTCTGGGTTGGTGAAGTGGGAGTATTGAGATGGTAGTGCTGGAGAGNTTCGGCTGCTCCTGAATTGTGTAGCTTTTATAATAAACCAGTAAACACAAGTATAAACGTTCTGAGAGCAGTTCTAGCAAATTAGCAAAATGGAGGAGGGGGCAGTGCTACCTCCAATTTATATAGCTGGTTGCTGAGAAGTACGGATGGCCCAGAACTCGTGACTTGCATCTGAAGTGGGGGCAGGCTTGTGAGGCTGAACCTTTAACCTGTGGTGTCTGATGCTAATTCTGGGTAGACAAGTGTCAGAATTGAGCTGCTGGACACCCTGTCGAGAATCTGAGCTTCGTAGAGACTCCGGTTGGCTGGAAGTAACAACATCTGATGAACAGTGACTCAAGTAGGTTTACCAATTCCTGAAACCAAACTCAACCTCTGTTTCAGTGATGAGGACACTCTGCACTGAGGAGAACTAGGGAAGTGTGACTAACTGGACCCATTCACATCCTGACCCAAACTGGGGTTTGAACTAGGAAGTAGGAAGGGGGAATGGGTCTATATTCTGCAGTGTCTGCCACAGCCGCCTTCTGCTAGAAAAAGAAACTTGTGTTCTCACAATTTTTTCCTTCTCTACCAAATTTAGCCAGAAAACCGCAGGCCCAGCATTGCGTACAGCCAGCGCACATTCACCCGGTGCTCAGAGGAGGAAGTCTCTGTCTCTGTTTAATGGCTCAGCACTTCCTATTTGTCTGTCTGCTGCTTCCATTTTCATTTCATAAGAAGCTGATTGATCTTGAACTTGATTCAACCCATTGGTATCATCACAACTGATAAAAGGTCTCCGGGCAATCAACTTGAAATCTGAAGCGAAAGAGACGAGCCAACCTTTTCAAATGAGCATACCTTCTGCAAACCTTAGCAGACTTCCAGGTTATCTGGCACAAAGGAAGGGGCCATAGAAGGAGCTAAAAATAAAGCCTGTGGTTCACAGAGTTAGCCCGTGGCCATTGCCGAAGTTAGAAGTGTCTTGATGGGAGGTGGGAGACGAGCAATAAAAGAAAATGAGATTGAAATTAACTCATTTTCTTTCTTTCTAGCAACTTCTTGGAGGGAGACATAAAATCACGGAACCGGGATTTGGCCATGCTCTTAGAAATAAATTATCCAACCTTTCATCCAATTGCAAATAAAAATAGCTAACATTTATTGAGTGTTTACTACATGCCCAATGTTCTAGAAAATCATTTATACTCTTTACTTTTACCATATCTCTAAAAGTCAGCATGATTTTATTTTTTTAATATTTATTTATTCTGAGAGAGAGAGACAGAGCACAAGTGGTGGAGGGGAGAGAGAGAGGGAGAGAGAGAATCCCAAGCAGGCACCACACAGTTAGCACAGAGCCTGATGCAGGGCTTGATCTCACGATGGTGAGATCATGACCTGAGCCAAAATCAGGACTCAGACGTTTAACTGACTGAGCCATCCAGACAACCCAAGGAAACATGATTTTAATGTCTGTTTTACAGGCATCGAGGTAACTAACTCGTTGAAGTTCACAATGCATAAATAAATGGTGGGACCAGAATGCCTAGCTAGGCACTTGCTCCTTCTCTGCTCTTTCTATCCCATCCCCTGACAGCTTCCACCCACCTCTTCCAGCTCTGTGCCCCTCTAGACCACTCATTCTTATTTGGAAGGCTTGGTTGCTCCAAAAAAAAGTCATCCATAGATTGAGGTGAGGTCCGCTGTTGCAGAACTCTGGCCATCTGGTCTACTCACCAAAGCAACACCCAGGCCAATCCCTCTGCCTGTGACTGTCCTTCCAATATCTGCTCTCCGCAATCGTGCGTCCTCTGAGTCTGTTCTTCTCCAAGCTGAGTATCTACAGTCAGTGTAACCCTTCCCAAGACCTCCCAAGATGCTGTGCCTCTTCCTCTGTGTGGACCATTGTCAGATAGTGACTTCAAGCTTCTACAGACCCTGGGCTAGTCATGGACATAAAGAGAGCAGGCCAACTACAGTAAAATCTCGCGGCCTTCTCACTCTGCTGTTGTCCCACTTTTCATACAGCCGGAGATACAAAGAAGTTCCCTGCAAGTTCAGTAATAAAAGGCAACCGTCCCTCAGGCTCACCATCGGCGACAACCATGAGGGGCCGGCGCTGCGGCAAATGGGCAAGCAAATGCTTGGTCTGAAGGAAGCCGATGCTGTTCGGATCCAGCCTGGAGCCGTCTCTAAGGGAGGCTGCCAGATCTCCGAAGCTTTTCAAAAGCTGCTGGAAATCTGGGTTTCTATTCGAGAAGTTTTGATTTTTATCAGATCCCTTTTTGCGGGGTTGGTTTTTTACAGCATTGTGGAAGCCAACCAACACATGCCTACTGGCTGGATCCAGCCCCTGGGCTGTGGGTTCAGTTCTGCTGCTGTTGTTTACCACCCAGACCCAGACCCCAACACCACCCCCCACCCCTGCCACCGTGAGCTCTGGCCAGTCCTGAGGACGGTGGGACCCTCACCTCTCCCGACCTGAGCACCATGCTTCTAGGAATGCAGTCTAAATTTGCAGTAGCTTTCCTCACACCTGGGTCATGTTATAGTTCAAGTTCATATGGAATTTGTGGCCAAGGAACTTCGTGTCTTCATGTAAAATGCTGTCCAGCCCGGCGTCACCAGCCACCTTGCGCAATGATGTTCTGAACCTCTCTGCGTTGGTCCCTGTTCTGTCTTGGAGAGCTTTGTCTATTTCTTCCTAACCCGCTTTGGTGCACAGCTTGGAACAATGCCACTCCTTGGCTTCAGGATGAAAGGAAACTAGCCTGTATTCAGCATGTACTATAAGCTCAAGTCTGCCAGCTCACTCATCCCCACGTCCCACCCACTGCAGGGACCCCTCCTGCAGCTCTGCCCAGCGACCAAGGAAATACCCCAGGCTTCACCCCTTGTCACTACATCTGAATTCTCGGCTCCGGATTGGAATTCCTAAACTGATTCCAGATTGGACAGTACATTCAGCTCTAGGTCCCCATTTCGCCTCTGGATATATGCTTACATCCTGCAAACTCAAGGATCAGTGTGTTCCCTGCCCACTGCCCATCCTAGGCACCTGGCCCCTTGCTTGTGGTCTGAGACTGAACAATTGCTTATCCAGGAGGACACACACCATGCCAGGCACTGTCCTTGGCACCATAGCACCTATTATCTCGCTTGATGGCGGCGAATCCACTTACTTCCACTGCGATCTGGCCCACATTTTCCAACCGATCCTACCCGATTACCAGGGAATTTGTATTACTCGTGTTATTCCTGCCGCATTGGGAGCAATTGAGAGCAAGACACTGAGCTGCCCAGAGCTTGGACAAACCCAGCAGTAAGTGGCTTTTCAGAGTCTCTCTCTTTGTGGGGAGGGGGGAGCTCTTTGTGACTCGCTTTTCTCATCTACAAAACAGGGTTGTTGTAAGGGATCTGTTAACAGATGTCAAGTGTTCATAGCAGAACCAGGTGTGCAGTGGGCACTCACGTGATGTTCGCACAAAGGCATAGCAATTGGAGAACTCACTGCGGGCATCTCCTTGGCTCGTTCCCAGTAGCCAAAGAGGGGACATTCCTTCTCCAGGGAAATGCCACTAATCTCCTTACCGTCGATGAGCTCAACAGCAGGTTCTCCAAGTCCTTTTTCTAGAAAAGGGGAAGACCCAGGCCTGACTCCAGCCTCTCCCATTCCTTGTTGGGTAACTTTGGGCCAACCATCTGCCCTCTCTGAGTGCAAGTTCCCCACCTGTAAAATGAGGGTGCTAATACAGAGCTTACAGCACGATGGTGCGGGATCAAGTGAGACTTGTAGTAAAACACTTGGCACATGGTAGGCCCCGGATATGGTGACAGTGAAGACACTGAAGGTCATTGGCCTTCCCAGGGACAAAGAGTAGCCTTTTTTTAATGTTTATTTATTTTTGAGAGAGAGAGAGAGAGAGGGAGAGAGTGCGTGGGGCACATGAGCGGGGGAGGAGCAGAGAAAGAGGGAGACACAGAACCCAGAGCAGCTCCAGGCTCTGAGCTGTCAGCACAGAGCCCAACGTGGGGCTCAAACTCACAAGGTGTGAGATCATGACCTGAGCCTAAGTAAGACGCTTAACCTACTAAGCCACCCAGACGCCCCCTGTAGGCCTTCCTGTTGGAAGTTGGAGTTTTTTGCACTCCTATCCTCTCCAGAGAGAGTCACTGTTAACTGGTGTGTCCTTGCTGATGTTTTTCTACATTACCCCTCCCTCACACATTTGTTTTTTTAAGTTTATTTATTTATTTTGAGAGGGGGATGGGGAGAGAGAGGGAGAGAGAATCTCTGTGCTGTCAGCACAGAGCCCAATGTGAGGCTCAAACTCAAGAACCGTGAGATCATGACCTGAGCTGAAATCACACGTCTGACACTTCACTGACTGAGCAACCCAGGCGCCCCCACATTATTTTTAAGAGCAACACTCTTCTATGACTTGCTTCTTTCTCTAAGCAGAATTTCATGGCCATTTTTCCAAGGCTGAGTAGATGGAGCTAATCTAGTGTTCTAGGCTGAATTATATCCCCCCTAATGCATACGTTGAAGACCTAACCCCCAGTACCTCAGACTGTGACTGAATTTGGAGATATGGCCTTTAAGGGGGATACTTAAGTTCAAATGGGTCATTCGGATGCACCCTAATCCAATATGACCTGTGTCCTTTTAAGCAGGGGTTGGGACACAGAGACATCAGACATGTGCACACACACACAGAAATGAGCATGGGAACACACAATGAGCAAGGGGCTGTCCGTAAGCCAAGGAGAGAAGCTTCAGAAGAAATCTCAGTCTTGACACCCTAATCTTGGACTTCTAGTCTCCAAAGTTTTGAGAAAAGGCATTTCTGTTGTTTAAGCCCCCCAGTCTGTGGTATTTGTTATGGCAGCCCTAGCAAATGACAAATGAATACATCCAGATACATAGTATTCCATTTTATAGATGGTACAAAAAATATGTTTGTTGATAGACTTTTAGGTTTTTATAAAGTTCTGTGCTATTAGAGCGCTTCGGGTAAGGTCTCTGCAATATGCTTTGTGTACATATGTGAGGATATTTGTAGGTTTTGTTTCCATTGAGGAATGACCAGGTTGGAGGCTATGCAGTAAACCGTGCATGAATGACTTGTACCAGTCAAAACTCCGACAATGGAGGCAACTTCCTTCCTCCCTTTACCTCAAAAGCATAATTTCAAGGACTTCTATGTTGTGGCCATAAATCATAACCAAACTGACAGTCAACAACAACAAAAAAGATGATACTCTTGACCTTGGTTTTGTTCACACCAATCACCCCTGCCAATTCCAAAACCTCGGTATCGTCACCACCAGCAGAAACCCCCAAGGTTCCCGAGTGGAGAAAGCTCGGCAGACTGTCATCTCTTCGTGGTGAAGGTAAACTTGATTAGAACAAACAGCCACGCTACACACCGAAGCATTGATTTTAATCTTTTAAGAGCATAAATAGATTTGAATCCCATACAGTATATTGGATTTCCGGAGAAAACACTTCATGACAACCTGCCAATATATTTGTTTTCTCATCTTTCAACAAATGGGAACAGTGGCGGAAAGCTGCAGAAATGAACAGAGGTTGGCAGCATTATTTTGATCTCAGCCAAAGTGCCGGACTGGTCTTTTATTGGGAAAGAAAAAAAATCAGAAATGGGAATTGTCTTCTGGGGTGGAGATGAATTTAGGGGCGCTGTGGTCCAGGTCCTTCCCGGTGAGTGCAAGGTAATGTCCCCAGACCACGAGGGGCTTTCCTTCCTTCTTCTTGCTCTTACTCTTTTATGCATCTGAGTGTGTCCAGAAGAGCTGACCATTGAAAGAAGTCTATGGAAACAGAAGCCATGATCTTATCAGCCACTTGGAGGAAAAATTCAGGAGGACTGGTCATGCCCCATGGTGGCCGGGGTGCTGGGAGGGAGGACAGCTGGCAGGCAGTTGGGAGCAGTGACCTGTGCATCTATCTGTCCCCCACCTGGGCCCGTGGACTACTTGGGCGCAGGAGCATCAAATTCTTCTCCGGCCACAGCCAAGCACAGGTCCTGGCCACAAACGTCTTCTCTCCTCATGATATCTCACTGCTGAGACCATCTCATCCAGCACCATGATCTTAGATACCATCTGCATGCTGACCATTCCCACGTTCATGACCCCAGCATAGCACTCTCTCCTTCTCCCTGGCATTTATTGCCATCTGCCTTCCTGACGTCTCCACCCGGGGGGGCCACATTCCCATCTCCAGCAACACTGAACTTCGGATCGGGGCACCTAGCTAGCTCAGTCAGTTACGCGTCCAATTCTTGGTTTTGGCTCAGGTCACGATCTCATAGGTGTGAGATCGAGCCCCACGTTGGGCTTCATGCTGGGCATGGAGCCTACTCAAGATTCTCTCCCTCTCTCTCTGCCCCTCCCAACTCACACGCTTTCTCTCTCCTCTCTCTCTCTCTCTCTCTCCCCCCACCACTCTCGCTCTCTCTCTCCTCTCTCTCTCTCTCTCTCTCTCTCACACACACACACACACACACACACACACACACACACACAAAGGAATGTTGAGTTGAGCTCATCCTGCTTTCAGGGTGGGCTCTAGGTGCATTGACAGGTGTCCTTGTAAAACAGAGGCAGAGAGCGGTGAGAGACACAGGGACAGCAGAAGGCCACGAGAAGATGGAGGTGGCGGTCGGAGTTTTGCAGTCCCATGCCAGGAAATGTCTGGAGCCACCAGAAGCTGGAGGAAGCAAGGAGGAATTCTCTTCTGGAGCCGTCAGAGGGAGCACCGCCTTCTGGCACCTTAGATTTGGGACTTGACTCCAGAAGTGTTGGAGAATAAGTTTGTGTCAGTCTCAAGCCACCTGGTTTGTGTTAATTTGTGAAGGCAGCCCTGGGAAGTGAGTACAGGCACCATCCTCTCGCACTTGGATTGTAAGAGCCTCTAATTGGTCTCCCGTTTCCATCCTTCTGCCCAGTGGTCCTTCCTCAACACACAAATCAGAGCAATCCTTTCAGATCGTAAGTCAGAGCTCCCCAGTCTACTCAAAACTTCCAGTGGCTCCAATTTAACTTGAAGTAGAAGTTAAATTCTTTTTTTAAAAAAAATCCTCTTTTAAAAAAATTTTTGAGAGAAAGAGAGAGATAGAGTGTGAGTGGGGGAGGTACAGAGAGAGGGGGAGACACAGAATCTGAAGCAGGCTCCAGGCTCCGAGCTGTCAGCACAGAGCCTGATGCAGGGCTTGATATCATGATCTGTGATACCATGATCCGAGCTGAAGTCGGCTGCTTAACCGACTGAGCCACCCAGGTGCCCCGAAGTTAAATTCTTTACAGTGGTCCTAAAGGCCTTCTCTGCTCTGACCCCTCCCTGCCCACCCCCTGCTGGACCCCCTCGCCCTCTCCTCTCCATCTTGCCTACCCTAGTCCGGCCACCACCTCTTCTCTATTCCAAGCCACGCACTTGCCCCCTTAGAGCCGCGCCTGGCCATCCCTCCTGCTGGAAGCCTCTCCCCCCGTGTCTGCTGCCTTCCCCTTGGCCTCCTTCCAGTCTGTTCCAACCTCACCATCTCAGACCCACCCTTACCATTCTGTTAAATGTGGACGCCCAGCATGCCTCACTCTGCTTACCCCGCTTTCTTTCCCCTGGAGCCTCTATCATCTGTAGTGTGCTCGATTCTTCCTTCATTTATCATGTTTATCACTTATTATGAGTTTCTCTCCCACCGGAATAGACTCCCGAAGGGCAAAGATTCTTGCCTGTTTTGTTCACTGTGGAGCGCTCAGCACCTTGAAGAGGGCCTGGCAGGCAGCAAGGTTTCCCCAAACACTTGTTTTGTGAAGGAAGAAATAAATAGCTGTTAGTACACTTTTTCTGATTCTAACCATCATTTATTTTCCAAACGTGTCCTATGTTCACATCTTTCAAAATTCAAAAAGCACAAGAAGGTTTGCAGCAAAAAAAATCTTCCTCCACCCCATGTCCATCCAGCCCCACATTCCTTCCTTACCCCAGCACAACTGATGGCATTTCCTTTCTATCCTTCTAGACTTTATACCTCTCTCTCTGTCTGTCCGTCTCTTTATCTCTATCTAACCTATCACCTATCTCTGATTTTTTTTTTTTTTTAGAGAGAATTTTAAGCAGGCTCCACATTCAGCACAGAGCCCGGTGTGAGGTCTCGATCCCGTGACCCTGGGATCATGACCTGAGCTGACATCAAGGGTGGGACACTTACCCAACGGAGTCATCCAGGCCTCCCGTCTATTTCTAAGCTTTCATTAACTCAAAGATATTTGACACTCAGAGATGTTCCACACCAGCACCTAAGAACATATTCCTTTTTATAGAGGTCTAGCATTTCATGGTATATAGAAACCTTAACATGATTGAACCAGCCCTCAATGAATAGATCCGTAGTTTGTTTTCAATTTCTTGGTATTCCAAACAATGCTAGCACATTGTACATAGATGATTTCCATGCTTATGAATATATCACTGTAGAACTGGTTGACAATGAAATTTTTAATTCAGGAACGTTGGGTCCAATCCTATGTTTATAAGGCTGGAGTCCTCCTCAGGCCCCAGCCAGGCTTGCCATGCCCTCCCCACGCTCTGCCTCTCCGGTCCCATTCTGGGTGGGGCTGGGGTTCAGGGCCAGCTAAGAGTCCTAGCTGCTGTTCACCTGATGCTTCCTGGGAATTTGGCCTTGTACAAAGTACTTAATCCCACTCCAGGCTCCGTCAGGGAGGGATTAGAATCCCTATTTACAGTTGAGAACACTGAGGCTCAGAGTGGCTGGGTAATTCACTCANGGGGGGGGGGGGGCAGGGGCTAGATGGGGGATGGGCATTAAGGAAGGCTCTTGTGATGAGCACTGGGTGTTACATGCGCATGAAAAATCACTAAATTCGACTGAAACCAAACCTACACTGTATGTTAACTAACTGGAATTTATATAAAACTTTGAAAGACAAAAAAAAAAAAAGGGATTCTTTTCCAGACCTATTTCCAAAAATTGGACTTGTCATCACTACATACTTAACCTCTCTGGGCTTCACATTCCTCACTGATAACATGGAGATAACAATAGCGGTTATTTCATAAAGTTGTTTTGAGGGTGGGAGAGGATGTTTGGTGGGTGTTTTTTTTTTTTCAAAGCAATCATTTTCAGTTTACTAGATAAGACAGATTTGCCACATAGTCTGCATGCATCCAAAATAAGCCAGCAACTGCAAGTGGTAAGGCAACTGGGCAGGAAGGAAAAAAGCATATGTGGTGGGCGTGGGGGCGAGAGTCTCTCAAAATAAAAAACAAAGAGTTGGAGGCAGGTCATGGTGAATGTTTTGGGATGAGCAGTGTTTCTTTAAAAAAACTTTTTTTAATGTTTATTCATTTTTAGAGAGAGAGACAGAGAGAGAGATTGAGCATGAGCAGGGAGTGGCAGAGAGAGGGAGATGCAGAATCTGAAAGCAGGCTCCTGGCTCTGAGCTGTCAGCACAGAGCCTGATCCTGGGCTCGAACCCACGAACTGTGAGATCATGACCTCAGCCGAAGTCGGACGCTTAACCGACTGAGCCACCCAGGCGCCCCTGAACAGTGTCTCTTAAAGTGTCATCAAGGGCTAGCCACCTTAGCATAACTTTGGGTGCTTATTTTCAGTGTGGATTCTAAAGTCTCTTCCTAGATTTCCCCAGGGGTGGAGAGCGCACACAGCTCTACCCAGATAGCAGTACCCTGACTCGATCACAAAGCTCTCTTCGTCTGTCGTCCTTATGTCCCACACACAAGTCATGGTTTCCTCATCAGCAGCATAGCCAGTGATTTATCCAAAAGAGATTCCTAGAGTCCAAACCCAGATATCTGTGTGTGGTTCTGATTTCTTTCTGCTGGAAAAAAAAAACAGTGACAGGAGATACATGAATATGTCAACCTGTAGCCTGGTGTCTAACAGGTCCAGGGATCGATCCAGTCTCGGCTGCGGAAGTCACCCCCAATACCCATGGACCCCCCCCATAGTCTCTCTAATCTCTGATCCCCTGAATCTCGGAGCTAGTTCTGCTAACTCAGTGCCTTTTACACACTAAGTAGGTGGTGACAATTTAAGCAAATGGTATTCATTGATGTTACGATCATGTGCGGCGTTTTCTATCACTAAATGATCATGGTACACAGACATTATTCACTTAAATAATCAATCACTGTCAACAAATTACAGGATGCAGAGAATGCAATTAACAAAGCGAACTATGGATATAAAATTCATTTGAAATTCAATTTGGTGACAATGTTAGCTTTCAATTAGTCTGCCCAACTGTTTGAACGTCTTCCTTCTGCACAGATTAAAAAAATAGTAATAAATGTAGTTAACCTTTTTGCTGTTCAGTTGCTGTGGGGTGCAATAACAGCATTATTCCACAGCTCCTATTATGGGAGAGTGAAATGATTCGATCCTGACTTGGGATGGGGGCATCAGGGTAGTGCTGGGGCTGTTTCTGGAGTTTCTACTCGTGACCGAGGGCTCAGGGAGAGAAGCGGGGTGCAGGAGGTGAGGGTAGGAGAGCGCGTCTGCTCTGAAGTTTCGCCAGTGAGCATCTGATGTTGTTGGCACTGTTCTGGGATCCAGAGACACCTTCTCAGGACCCGTCTCACACTCCAGATTCCTTAGTCCCTGTTCCGCATACGGTGGTTTGCATCCTAGTTTCCTGCCAGATTCCCCTGAACACTTGGCTCCTTCCCCCCCACTTTATTTCCGTCCGTGCTTCTAGGATACCTTTGATCCATTCTCTCCAGCTGGAGAGGGCTGGAGTCTCACCAGACTCAGCCACACGTGCAGGGAGTCACCTCACCCTGTCCCGTCCCTTCCCTGTGGTACCTGCCACTCTCTCTTGCTGTCTGTGCCTGTGGCTGCCACAAGCCATCACTTGCTTCTTGTACCGCTGTATTGCTACACCCTTGCCTCGACCCCACAATCCGCCTTGTACACTTCTGGCAAGCCTTAACCGACCACCCCCGGACTCAGGACCCTGCCACGATCCCCCTCTGCCCGCACAGTCCGGCCCAAGCCTCGCGGACGCCTGTCCTGGCCGTCTTTCACCTGGCATAGCATCACCCACTTCCCCTGCCTCTTTACCCTGCACGGACCCAGGCTGCCCTTTAAAAATCGGCCCCCTGCAGGTGTGTGCCCTTGCACCTTTGCTCACGCCAGCCATCCCATCGGAGGGGGAAAAATGCAAAGCAACGAAACATCCTTTCCGGCTGTCTCCTAGTAAAATCCTTCTTCCCAGGGCCAGCCCAAACCCCCCACTTACTGTTCTGTCTTCCCAGCTGCACCCCAGACTCCACAGATCTGTCTCTGTCAAATGGCTCACATGCCTATTGTCTGGAACATTCCTTCTGATCCTTAATAACATGCTTCGTGATTTTCCTCTGTGCTCCCGGCTGAATAGTACATTCTTTGAAAGCAGGGGGCATGCCTTGTGGTCGCCGCTTCTTGAAGACCGTCTCGTGGAACGGGTGAAGCTGTTTCTGAGCCTCTCATCCTTTCTCTACAAGGAATCGCAGGGGGAAAAAAAAGTCACATCCAGATATTAGGAAATCTGTTTTTTAGCAGCTTGGGATGAGAATTCTCCAGGAATCTGTGGAGAAGTTCCATGAATTGCTGGGATTCTTCTCTAAGAATCCTGATGGGCTGGCAAGATGCTGACCTTGTTCCTTCTCAGGTCTGAGGGTAAAAAGAAACAGCCTCCCTCATCTCTAAGCTGTAGCTCCCCTCCCTTCACTTCTGAAAGCCCAACTGTTTCTCTATCCACTGGCAACCATCCATTGAGCTGCCTTTTTTTTTTTTTTAATTTGTGCCAGGAGCCAAGGGCTCTATATATTTGATCTCACTGAACTCCCACAGCAGCCCTATGAAGAAAGGCTGGTCCCATTTTACGGATGGGAAGTCTGAGTCTGGGAGAAGTTAGTAATCACCGCTGGTAAGCAGAGCCAGATTCGAAAGCAGGCTGAGTCCAAAACCCCCTTCCAACCACCACCTGGACCCAGCAGTTCTGAAACCCAGTCTCTTCCAAGAAGCTTCCCTGGCAAGATCAGGAGACTGCCCCAGTCATCTCTGACTTATTTCTTGACATCCTGTTTATAATAACAACATCAGATGCTCCTCCTGTTATGTGGGGTCATGAAATGTGTGGGTTTGGTGATCGCCATGCCACGTTCCCCATGAGCTGACCGAGCATTTGGGCTGGAGCCACGCTGTCCGCCTCCAAGGGCACAAAGCACAAAATGACAGCGTGGGTGGGCTTTCTGTGGCTACCGAGCTACCATCTCCTCCCACCCACATGCTCTTTGGAATACTCTTTGAGCTAAAGCCAACAAGGCAGGTACCCCCCAAGCTCTTTCTTGGACTGAAGTTTTGGCTTAACATGTGCTGGACTTCACCTTCCTGTGCCCGTTTCCTCCAGAAAATGAAGGCAACATTTCCTACTCCACTGCTTGGAGCGTAAATGAAATAAAAGTATGTTAAACACCCCCACACAGCATCTTGCACACACATTGTGGGTTTCCTACAAATTAGGATTTCTTTCCCTTAACCCAGGGCTTAACTGTTCGAGGGAGAATGAAGTCTGAATAATGGCCACATCTCAGGTAGTGCTGGCCGGACTGCCAGTGAACGGGACCCACGCACCTGTCTCAAGCACTGGGCTCCCTAGGCCCTCACCCTTATCCGGCCATCCGCAGCTCTTCGTCTGCCCCAGCCTCGTTAGAGCCCTTCCTCGGGAGGCAGAGAGGAAATGGGGGAAGGAAGACATGAATGGGCTGCCCACCAGCAGCGTCAAGGACACAGAGACCTCCCAATCCAGGGGATGCCCCTGCCCCTCTCTCCCTCCCCAGCTCATCTCCCATATATACCTTCTCATGCAAACACAGATAACTCTGCGTTTTGCAAGATTGGAATGGGAAGCAGAGGGGTGGCGGGGTCAAGGGAGAGCCTTTTGAAAGATGGAGGTTGTACTGTTGGAAATGATCGAATAAAACGATTGTGGAAGAAGGAGCGTTCCCTGGAGTCAGTTTTATCTGTACTCCTTCAGCCCCCTTAAATTTTAGGTCAAGGTTCCCTTTCTCAGGTCGGCGACCCCTTTGTACTGAATAGACGGCATTGTCTAGTGGGATGAGCTTTGGAACTTGGACTCAATCCTGCTTCTGCTTATTGGCTGGGTGGCCTCCCTAGGACTCTGTTTCCTCCTTCCTAAAATGGTAATAATCATAATCCTTCCCTGCCGAATTTGGTGTGAAGGGTAAAGGAACAGTGTTTGGCCTGGAGCAGCCTTTCGTGAGACGTCAGAAATAGCCGCTGCTGTTGTTATAAGATTCTTTTACCAACAAGTTTCTTCCAAGTCTTCCTGAGATGCACTAAGTCCCTCTACTAGGAGGCGAGCGTTTCTTCTGCATCAGCTGTGGTCCGGGATCCCAGATCCAGAGATTCGACTCCGTGATCGCGTGTGCACGGAGAGAGCGAGCTAACGACGAACACAGGTCCGGCGTTCCGATGCCGCTTCACACAGCTAACCAGCCGGCCCCTCCTCACCAACACTGTTCTCTTCTCAAGTTTGAAACCTCAGCTGGAAGCAGTCGGAAAACCATAGCGGGTGCCCCCCAGGCCTTTCTTCGCAACCCCTTTGCTGGAAGCTCCAGGATCACCAGGGATCCACTCTGGCTCTCCTTGAACCCTGGATCATTCACTGCGGTAACAGGAGAGAGAAGCGTGCAAGAGCTGGCTGAGCTCTCTATGGGAGCGCCCACGAACTGTCTAGAACAGGGGCGCCAAACTCTGTAGCACTTGGGATCCTCCGCGAAGTCCCCGCCCCGAATTCTGATTGACGGGCATGGGGGCAGGGCGGAGGGATTTCTGGAAGGTCTCCAGGCGATTCCAGAATAAGAGGTTCTCAAGCTTCCTAAATAGGACTATCTGCCCTAAACTATGTCACGTCCACACCAAGTCAGCCCTCAGCTAAGGGTCAGGAGACTGGTTGATTCATTTACTTATTCAAGTGTTTCACTTCTTCTGATGCCTCCAGGGCCCCTTCCCAGCCCGTAAGGGTAAGGCTCCTTCATCTAACAACCTCAGTCCTTGTACTTAACCCTTCAGGGCATTTATCATGCTGTGAATATCTTGTTTTTCTTCTCCACATCTGTGAACTTCTTGTCTTCCTTTCTTACTGCCTAGTGCCTAATAGGTTTTGTTTGGTTGGTTTTTTAATGTTTATTTATTTATGAAAGAGAGAGACAGAGACAGAGCGCGAGCAGGGGAGGGGCAGAGAGAGACAGAGACATAGAATCCGAAGCCGGCCCCAGGCTCTGAGCTGTCAGCACAGAGCCGGACGTGGGGCTCCATCTCCCGAGCCATGATATGGTGACCTGAGCCAAAGTCAGATGCTTACGCGACTGAGCCACCCAGGTGCCCCAGTGCCTAATATGTTTACGTGAGGGAATCCACGAATGCATGTATGACTGAATGCATGAATGAATGGGAATCCAGGCTCACACGAAGGTGGGGCCGGGGGGAGGGCAGCTAACAGAGAGCTTGGGATCTGGAGAGGGAAGGTTTCCACTCAGATCCCAGCTCTGCCACTTACCGGCTGGTAAGTTCCTCAGTCTTCCCGCACCCCACTTTCCCCACGTGAAAAAGGAAGACCGTAAAGTCCCGATAGTGTTATTGCAAGGAGTAAATGACAGAATCCATTTAATGTGCTGTGCCCAGTGCCTGAACTAGTAAATGCCCAATAAATGTTAGGCTCTTATTAGAATGGCCAGGGCTGGTATTTGAGCTTCGTGGTCATTCCCACGCTGTCATTACCTACCTCCTCTTGAACCTGGGTTTCCCACCCTCTTAAGGAGGTCATTCCTGGGACAGCTGGGTGGGCGGGAAGCTCTTTTCCTGTGCCCCCCATGTGTCAGGGAGTGGGGCAGCTACCTTGGCTGGTAGAGTGGAGTACCCCGGTGGANTTCGTGTTGATTGCTGGCCAGGTGGGGGGCAGCTGCTGTGACTGGGCCACAGCTGCTGTGGCCTGTCTGCTCCCTGTCAGATTCACCCTGGGGACAAATAGGGTTCCTGCTAATGAAAAGCTCACTGGAGCCTCTGGAGCAAGTGCCACACCTGCTGTCCTGGTTTTTCCTCGTGTTTTCCCCGCGCGCTTGGCCACGGCCGGGGCCAGGGACCTGCACGGAGGCTCCTTCCCCAAAGATAGAGTTACAGGGCACATTCTCTGGCTCCACCTTGAAGAACATCAAAGACTTGAGCGAAAGCAGCCTGCCCAGGGGGGAGGAGGCAGCTGCCTGCTTGGTGTGATTCCAGGGGCTCTGGAAAAATCCCTCAAGCCTCAACTAGTTTTCTGTTATAAGGCTGGGACTCCATTAGATAGCCAAGCTTACGATTCGATTCGGGACAGTGGTTCTTTTGAAATGCAAGTTCAGGGGCTCCTCCCCAGACCTCCTGCATCGGGATCTGGGGGGAAAGGGTATCTGTATTTAACCCGCCCTGTGGGTGATGCTGAGGCTCTGGTAACCCCACAAAAGGGATGATGTTCCGCGGAACACATCCGTGAGAGTCCTGATGTATAGCTCAGCTGGATGGGCCGCGAGGAGGTTGGGACAGGGACGGGGGTGGGAGGGGAAGGTCCTGCCTAGCTCCTGCTGCCAAACAAACGTGGGACAGACTCCTAGCTCTGCCTTCCAGCAGCGAGGCCCTGGGTGATTTACTTAACATCTTCAACTTTCGATTGTAAAATTCAGACTGTGCAAAGTACTTGCCCATGATAGGTGCTCAGTGGGTGCTGATAGCCCACCCCCCAACCCATCCCATGAAGAAGTCTGGGTCCAGTGTTGGGGTCAGAGAGAGGGCTTAGAATTCGCGAATTCCAAAGGTCTGGACCAGGAAAGGAAGACAGTGGAAGTGGATGGGAGGCCAAGTGAGAGGAGACAAGTAGGCAAGAGAATAAGGAGAAACCCTCAAACTCCAGCCTCACCACCGTCCTTCCTGGATGCAGGGATGCCGGGTGGGGCTGATTCGATGCTTACTTCCCCCCTCCTTCATTCTAATCTCTTTTGGGTGCATGACTTACAGGCCTAAAGGCTTTCCTCTGGGAAACAGAGAAGTGGTGAACTTTCCTGTAACTCTGGGTCCCTGGAGGTAAAAAGAGAGCTAACAGCTGATGCAGTGGCCTCCCTGGAGATCTGCCTCTTGCCCACACACTGCCAGGGCCTCCCAAGGAGGCTGAGAGCCTCCCAAGAGAGGCAGAGGAACCCTGGAGAAGCAGATCTATGGCCCCACAGCCAGCCGCTGACCCTTTCTTTGAAAGCCTTTGATGGGAGAGCGCATGAAGCTCTCACTCTCACGCGGCAGGCTCACGTGATATGGTTCTGGGGTAATGTCACTGGGATCTTCCTAACTCCCCACTGCCAGGAATCCCGGGGTCAACGTTTCCTCATAAATGTAAGGGTGTATCCCTGCTAGAACTCACATCTCCATTAAGCTACCTTCTGGGCTTGGGCTACTCTGTCTGCATGAATACCCAGCTCTACCATTTGTGAGCTATTACGTTCCGGGTTCAGTATTCAACCTCTTCAAGCCTCACTTGCTGCCTTTGCTGCCTTTGTGAAACAGAGACAGTGAGTATTTATGTATACAGTGATAATATTTTTAAATAATATGTATACACACACACATATTCTCATGATTTCAAGTGTTCGAAATATGCAGTGCTGTTTGGATTCCTAATGAACACATTTCTTTAAAGTTACAAAAAGATTGGAGGATGGGAACTGGCGTGAAGGGCTGAGACCAGGGTTGGCTCACAGGTCTTGGGCAAGACGCTCACTTGCGTGTGATCTTGAAAGAGCCCCCAGAACACCATGCTGTGGGGGCTGCGAACGATTCCAACGTCAACGCCCGCCTCCACGGGGTGCATGCCTGGGTGGAAATGTCTGCTCCGACCTGGGCAAGGGGCCCGGTAGCACATACAAACCACGGTTGCCATCTCCCCTCTAGTTGACTCCCCCGTGAAGGCCAAAGACAAGCTGTGACCCTTGTAATTACCTGAAGTAGAATTACAGAAGCCATTACCTGAGAACTTCAAAGGCTCACATGGAAAGAGTGCCTTAGCCTCTTAATTGAACACTGTCTCCCAGTATCGCTTTGGACCTTTGGCAATGTCCCCGGTCATGATGCCCCTCCTGTTGATCTTCGGGATAAGCGTCCTTGATGTGGACTCTCAGGGAGAGAAAGTGAAGAGTCTGTGTCTCAAGTGGCCCTAGTGACAGGTGTTTGGTGCACAGATCCTGACGCTGGCTTCCTTATGATGGAGGGGGGAGGGTGGAGTGAGTACTGAGAGGTTAAGGGGGACCCAGAGGAACCCCAGCACCAGAGGGAAGCCGAACGCCAGCCTCTTGGCTACTTAGGGAATCAATGCTGCCTTTTGTGTGTTTCTGAGCTGAAGGTCTGTGAAGCACGTGTGTATTTACATTATTAATCAGCCAGATATTTTTTCTTCCTAATAATCTCCTCTCTCGCCACATCATGGAAACGCTTCGGAAGGCAGGCAGCCTGTGCAGAGTGTTTAATGCCAGGCTGCAGGGCTGGCCCACAGGTCCCTGAGGACAGCAGGCATGGTGTCTGGGGCCCACGGGACTCGCAGGGGTCACGAAAAGGTTTTTAGTGTGTTTTAACATCCAAAGAAAAAAACCAAATAGAATACTAATGAACATTGGAATAAGGAATCCAGCTGCAATTGTGTCTGTCTTCGCACCAATGCAATCATAAAATGTAATTTTTATGGTGGAAGGGGCCCACGAAGGCAAAAGTGCTTAGGGTCCAGGGAAATCATAACGCAGCCCTGAGGACGGGGTATGGAAGAGACTTGAATGGGAACGGGAGATAAAGCTGTGGTCCCTCCTCAGATCTTTGGAGCCTATGACCTTTTGTGGGTTAGCTCCCTGTGAGTGCAGGTGAGAATTCAGGGTTTCTCTCCCTCTCTGCCCCTCACCCCATCTCTCAGGAGCTGTGAGCTGTGTGGAAGCACAGAAACATG
Organism: Crocuta crocuta; assembly: GCF_008692635.1. Classification (NCBI taxonomy): domain Eukaryota; kingdom Metazoa; phylum Chordata; class Mammalia; order Carnivora; family Hyaenidae; genus Crocuta; species Crocuta crocuta. The sequence goes on along the minus strand of NW_027527920.1, from coordinate 5,328,045 downwards.
CACTGGGTACATACGAGGTCAGAATGCTCATTACACGGACTGAAGGTGGAGACACATGTGCTCCAGGAACGGTCGGATCCAGAGCTCTGGATCCGGTGAACTTTTCCGTGACACCCTAACATCCACCAGGCAGTCGCCATCTGTCCCATTCTTGGGCAAAAAATAAGTTAGGGAGAGGATGGATGAGTTACCTGGGCCTTGGCTGGGTTATGGTGGCTCTAGGGAAACAGAAGCCTTCCAAGAACCCCACAACTCTGGCCAGAGCCGCTGATCTGGTTTGTAGAATAATCCCAGGGAGAGAGGAGGGAGGGCTCATGGGGCCAGAGGTGTGGCCAACCTACAGACCAGGGGGCAGTCCTGCTCCGTGGGGTTCTGAAGCCCCACACATTGAAGAGACTTTTCAAAACTAGACTATGGGAGAGTTCGGGGAAAGGGAAAAGGGGGCCGTTTGATGAGGGTCTGCTGTGCTGGGTGGGATGTGACCTGCTCCTTCCCTCCAAGGAAAGCCCATAAGATCGGCATTCCCACCCCAGCTCTGGAGGTCAGTTGTAGGCTTTGGCGATACCACTTAGTGCCAAACCAAGGCAGTGCGNTTCTTTACTCTTTTCTCCTTCCCTCCTCTGTCCCCTGTATTTCCCTTTTCCTTTCTTCTCTCCTCCCCACTTCCCCTTTCTCCACTCCCCTTCTCCATCCCTCCCTGCTGGCCCCTGCTCTTCCCCCTCTCCCTCCCTCCCCCACGTCCCCCCTTCCAGATAGAGGGAGGCAAGCCCAGCGGAGGTCTCCCATCTGTGGGGACCCCAAGCAGATGAGGAAGCCTCCCAGGGCTGCGGCACCCCCCCTTCTTTCTGAGATGAGTGGAGCTCTAGATGCCTCAGTCTGACCGGGAAGCCAACCCGGGTTTTGTCCCTGCCGTCACTAATGTAAATGCCATATCTTAAGCGTCTTGGCAACATGGACTGGGGGTGGGGAAATGGGGGCTGGGCTTTCTCCTCAGATGGGGAACAGGTGGGTCTGCAGCCTGGGTGGGGGTGGGGGCGCCCAGCAAAGGCAGCACGTGCAGCTGCAGGGAGAATGGAGACCAAAGCTTCCAGAAGGTAAGCCCTTATGACTACTCTGCCCGCCTCTGGGGAGAGAAACAGAGAGGGAGCTTAGAGACACAGGAAGTGCAGGCTCTAGCAACGGCTGTCTGGGATGTGGGGCGCCCGTGGGTGGGAGAGGATGGACGGGACAAAAGAACTTGCAGGGTCCTCCCCCCACAGGGTGGCTCTCTGGCAGTTTCAAAGCTACTGTAATTAGGATCAAAGAAATGTACCTTCGCATAATCAAAGGCTATTTTAAAGACTTATCAGATGGGCAAATGGTACAAGTTTTTGAAGGCTTTGCCTGCTAAACAGGTGTTCTCAGATCCTACTGGAAAGCATCGTATAAGCTTTCTGGAAACACGATTTGAAAACACGTAACCCCAAACATATTCTTTCACCCAGAGGTGCCACTTCTAAGAATTTATCATAGGAAAATGTATCATGATACACTGTTTTAATGGAAAAGTTGCTTTCTGAACAGTATGCAGTCCTACCTTTTAAAGGAGAAAATACATTGGGGGAGGCTGGGTGGCTCAGTCGGTTAAGCATCAGACTTCTGGTTTCATCTCAGGTCAGGCTCTCAGGGTTCAGTTTGAGAATTCGAGCCGCACTTTAGGCTCTGCACTGACAGCACAGAGCCTGCTTGGGATTCTCCCTCTCTCTCTGCCCCTCCCGTGCTCTCTCTCTCTCTCAAGTAAATAAACCTTTAAAATAACGAAAAAATATACCTATAAGTGTATTAGTTACCTATTGCTGCGTAACAAATTACCCCCCCAAAAACTTTGTGCCTTGAAATAGTGAACGTGTATTACCTCACAGTTTCTGTGTGTTGGGAATTCAGAAGTGGCTTCTGGCTCATGGCCTCTCATGAGGTTAAGGTCAACACTGTAGTCACCTGTAGTCTTGAAAAGGGCAGAGGCTTGCTTCCAAGATGACTAGATCCCGGGGCTGTTAGCAGGAGGCCTCCGTTTCTCACCTCCTGGGTCTCCCCGTAGGACAGCTTGAGGGTTCTCGTGACGTGACAGTTGGCTCCCCAGAGGAAGTGATCCTGGAGAAGGAGACAAAGATCGCAGTGTCTTTCCTGACCTGTGTCAGGCAATTCTGCCCTATTCCTTTGATTATGCAAATCCTCCCTCTTCAGTGTGGGCGCAGAGACTGCTGGAAGCAGCAGGAATCCCAGGAGGCGGGGGTCATTGGGGGTCGTCTTGGAGACTGTCACCCACAATGTACCACACTGAGGGTGCACACATCAGAAGACAAGGTGTCTGCTTTCCTGGAGCTCACATTCTAGGGAAGGGGGAGGGGAGAGACCCTAAACTGTGGCCAGGGCTTGAAGGGACACATGGGAGTTGACGTGAGAGAGGTAGGTAGGGCCGATGAGGAAGACCCTCACAGGCCACGTAAGGGGCTTAGATGTTATTACAAGTACGATACGAAGCCACTGGAGGGTTTTAAGCAGAGCAATGACATGAGCTGATTTCTACTGCGACAAGACCGCTCTGCTTCAGTGAGAGAATGAATCCAGGGACAAGCAGAGAGACCAGGTACGAGTTTGAAAGGGTCGTGTAGTGATGGCTTGGACGATGACACAGTAACGCCCCGTGGTGCACAGGGACAAGGGAATTAAAGACAAGGACAGTTGGGGGGGTGCAACTGGGAGGAACGGGGTGGGGGCGGGGTGATGGAACCAGTTCCAGAAGTGTCAGGGGGAGGGAACCAGAGACAGAGCAGGTGCGGGAGGGAAGCGGCGGTGGTTGTGAGTTGAAGGGCATCTCCCCCCCCGCCCCCACACCGGATGTGCCAAGTCCAAACCCCTGGTACCTGTGACTGTGACCTTATTTAGAAATAAGGTCTCTTTGCAGATGTCATGAAGATGTGAATTAAGATGAAGTCCTACGGGAATAGGGTGGGCTTTTAATCCAGAACGACAATGAGTGTCCTTATCAGAGAGAAGAGACTCAGCCGCCGGGACAGATGCCACATGAGGACAGTGGTAGAAACTGACGAAATGCAGCTGCGAGGCGAGGAACAGGAAAGGTTGCCAGCCACCCTCAGACACTAGAAGGAGGCAAGGAAAGATTCTCACCTACAGGCTTCAGAGGGAACACAGCCAACACCTTGATTCGGGGTTTCTAGGCTCCAGAACTGTGAGACGGTACACTTCTGTGGTTTTAAGCCACTTGGTGTGTGGTGTTTTGTCACAAGAGCCCTAGCAGAGTAATGCATTGGACAAGGAGAGGATTTTTATTTTATTTTTTAAAAATTTCAAAGGATCTTATTTTTAAGAAATCTCTACCCCAGGGGCACCTGGGTGGCTTAGTCGGTTAAGCGTCCGACTTTCGCTTGGGTCATGATCTCGCGGTTCGTGGGTTCGAGCCCCGCGTCGGGCTCTGTGCTGACTGCCAGCTCAGAGCCTGGAGCCTGTTTCAGTCTGTGACTCCCTCTCTCTCTGACCCTCCCCTGCTCACACTGTCTCTCTCTCTCTCTCTCTCTCCTAGACATAAATAAGACATTAAAAAAAAAAAAGAAGAAACCTCTACCCCGAACCCGGGGCTCAAATCTACAACCCCGAGATCAGGAGTCGCTTGCTCTGCTGACCGAGCCAGTCGGGTGCCCTAAGGAGGGGATTTTTTTTAAAAACAGAGGAGATATTAGAGCAGGTTTGTACGCCACTGGAGCATGAGACCCTGAGATGCAAGGGAGCTGGGGGAACGGCAAGTGGGGTCACTGGGAAGAGAGAGGGGCTGGCATCCAGTGCCCCGGTGGGAAGGGGGGTTTGGTTTTCGACACGCGAAAAACCCATCTCCGTCATAATAGGTGGAAATGCCAGAACGTGTACAGATGGAGGGGTGTTCAAAGCCCGGTGACAAGAAGCTACACGGGCTTCTGGTCTCTCAAAGAAATGCGAGAAGTGGATTTACTAAAGCAGGATTTCATTTGGATAGAAACAAGTTTGGAAGATTGTATCTCAGAATCTCAATTAAATGGTACAATTAAAATGACATTTGGGGCGATTTTTCTTCTTTGGTTTTTTAAACAGTTAAAAAAAATTTGGGGGGGTGCCTGGGTGGCTCAGTCGGTTAAGCGTCCGACTTTGGCTCAGGTCAGGATCTCATGGTTCGTGGGTTCGAGCCCCGCGTCGGGCTCTGTGCTGATAATTAGCTCAGAGCATGGAGCCTGCTTCAGACTCTGTGTCTCCCTCACTCTCCGATCCTCCCCTGCTCATGCTGTTTCTCTCTCTTTCTCTCGGAAATAAATAAAGCATTAAAAAAAATGTTTTAAAGCATGAGCAGGGGAGGGACAGAGAGAGAGGGAGACTCAGTATCGGAAGCAGGCTCCAGGCTCCCAGCCCCATGTGGCTCAAACCCACAGCAGCGTGATGATCATCTGAGCCGAAGTCAGTTGCTCAACCGACTGAGCTACCCAGGTAGCTCTTTCTTTTTTCCTAATGCGTAATGCCTAACAGTCTTCCAAGGAGCCTAAATTAAATAACCGATAAAGATAATTTTTCAATTTGAAAAAAGCCGTGTGTCGAGGTGCCGACGGCATCAGCCAGCTGTTAGTGGGCATGTGTGCCCCCTGGAGATGAAAGAGGGGGCGAAATGGGGAGGCCGAGGGGCTTTTCGGGTAAGAGGAAATGGTTGGGATCAAGGGGAAGCCCCAGGCACAGGCAGCTTCAAACAACAGGCATCGAGCTTTGGGTAAACACCATAATAAACACCAGGAACAAGAGCGTCACCATGAGGCCACAGCTTCTGCCCCTGGGGACCTGCAGAGCCTTGGAGGGATGCGGGGTGGGTGGGGGGGACCCAACTCCCTCCTTGAGAGATTTTTGTTCCTGGAGGCTCTGGACAGCACACATCTGTCAAGGACTCCTCGCTGGTGGAGAAAAGGATGCTTTTTGAGTTCTATGGGGGAGAGATCCAAATGCCCGTGAGAGCGCCATAAAGTCACAGAATTTCAGAGCTGGAAGGGGAACTCAGGGGTCTCCAGATTCTCAAAGCTCAGTCCTTGAACGACCCCCCTCAGAGCTGCCGGGCCCCAGGACCCTGTGTTATGAAGCAGCCCCCAGGTGGGTCTGTCGGCCAGTGGAGTTTGGGAAACAGTGCTCTGGAGACACGGGATGCTTGGCCGAGGGGCGCGGCCAGCGTCCCAGGCCTCCTCAGTCTGGATCTTTCCATCGCCTGCTGCCACCGCTGTTCTCACGCCCTTCCTCCCCAGCGTGCCCCCGTTCCCTTTTGCCCTTTCATGTCCGCCTTGTCCTTTGGGGCCCAGCTTATCACCTCTTCATCACCAACCTTCCAGAACAACTGAGCGCCCCGTCCCTGCCAGACGTAACCCACCCCGGGGATGGCAGCTTTGGGGATTTCAATCTTTTCTCCACAACGAAATCTGCCCATAAGGACAAGCATTATTTTGCTTTTCTTTCCCCCACGCCTTGCCTAGCAGAGTGTCGGGCACACGGTGGGGAGGTGGGGAGCCAAGTGAACAGAATACTGGACTAGCCATCAGGAGACCACGCCCACTGTGTGACGGCCGGGTGCTCAAACTCTGTGCCTCAGTTTCCTCATTAGTAAAATGTGCCCAGCTAAGGAGGTCGGTGGTCTACCAACCCAGGAAAATGGCTTTCAGCAGCGGAACCCTTTTGTGCAATCGGAATCAGCACCCTGATGCATAAACCAAGCGAAAGAGAAGCGCTGTGGCTGAACCAGGGGGTGCGGCGCTCAGCCTCCCCCTTCGTGCCAGTTGTGCGATTTGAAACCCTGTTAGGGGACTCCTGGCTGACCTCTTACACGGCTCACGCTCCACACACCAAGTGTTTCCTAAATACTCCTGATCGGCCAGTCTGTTTGATTTCTGCCAGCCCTTTCCTGCTGCCACGTTGAAATGTTCTGTTCCATGGCCCTCCGCCCAGCAGTGTCTAGACAATCCATTCCATTCTGCTCTTGCACACCGGACTGCCCAGCTGGGCGGCTAGAGCGCGGAGCTGTCCCTCCTGGGGAGAGAGGCCTCAGCGTCTGGGCACGGCTGATAAGTCTTCATCCTATTTAACCTGAGACTCGGGGCTCCCTGGGGAGGAAGAAGCTGCTTTAAGATCCACCCCCCCCTTGTAAGCTAACCGATGAGTGGCTATTTTGCTCTAAGCTCCTTGGATGAAAACTGTCAGGGAGATTTCCTAGCTGAAATCTATCACTCTCCAAAGCTGTGGCCCAGCCACTCCCACACCCTCTGGGAGACTCTGACATCCTTTCTTCCCAGCCGAGTATCTCACTTGCTGGCCATGGGCCCTCAGGGAAGTCTCCCCCCACTTTGAGCCTTGGCACCCTCATCTATAAAATGGGGACCTCAGTGCCTGCCTTGCAAGGCTGTTACAGGCCCATCAATTGGCATTCCAGTTGTTAGAATGTTCACATGCATCCATAGTGACTGGTGAAAAGCCACTTCCCTGAGCCCCTGGATTCCCTTCAGCCTCTAACATTCTAGCCACCCCCTGCTGGGACCCCAAGACCTCCAGCCCGAGGGTCACATCCGACCCAGCAGGAGCCTGCAGATGTGGTTCTGGCAGGTTGGTATCAGGTCTTCCCGGTTGTTGAATATTTTAGCATCGCCCTTGGCTGTGGCGATAGAAGATAGTGCATGCGCGGTGCCCAACACGTTAATTCCTGAGATACCAGAGAAGTGGGGATTTTTATAATCCTCGTACTTCCCAGCACGGAGCCTCCAAGCTTGTTTTCCTCGGTCAAAGCCCGGCCAAAGTTTATCCTCTCTCGTGTGCTCATGTCACCCCTTGAGTCCTCCAACCAGAACGCAGACTGAAGGCGGCGCCTTGTTTATGAGTTGCCTTCTGAATTAAAAAAACGTTTTTTTAATGTTTATTTCTTTTTGAGAAAGAGAGAGAGAGAGAGAGAGAGCAGGGAAGGGGCAGAGACAGAGGGAGACACAGAATCCGAAGCAGGCTGCTGGCTCTGAGCCGTCGCCACAGAGCCCGACACGGGGCTCGAACTTATGAGCCATGAGATCACGACCTGAGCCAAAGTCAGATGCTTAACCGACTGAGCTACCCAGGCGCCTGCCCCCTACCCCCATGTATGGCTTTTTAAATATTCTTAGGTCTCCTCCATGTGACTTGATGACTGTTTCTTTTGTGGGCTGATTTCAGATCAGTTAAGGTAAAAAGAGGTGAACCCGTTTTGCAAGAGTAAAGTGATACAGGAGGGGCTGTTCTTAGGCTTTAGTCTACACTGGCACACGCACGGGGCTGGAGCGCGCTTCACAGCATAATCAGCAGCCAAAGCTTGTTGGCCCACTTCACGGACACCTACTCTGAGGACTGAAAGAGTCCAACTGACTCACGGAGCCCTGTGGCTGAGCTCACACTCTGAGCCCATATGTCACATGCCTCTTGGTACCTGTAGCTGGTTGAAGGGTGGCCCCCAGCAGTTGATTGTGTGCCTCCACCTCTTAGACTCTAAGCTCCCCTGGGGTGGGGATCTTCGTCCTTCTTATTCACCCCTGTGTTAAAGTGCCCACAAGAGTGCCAGGCACGTGGTAGATACTCGATAAATACTTTTTTGATTGAAGTCGGTTTAAGGCTTTCTCTGGCGGCAGAAAGGGGGAAAGGCACGACATAGAACATGCTTTTTCCAGTCTCTGCTCAACATGATGGCTGAGTACAGGTTGTGTGATTCTAACAAGCCTCTGGGTGGTTCCAGTGTAGAGGGTGGGGGTGGGGGGACAGGAGCCCTGGAAAGAAAACCACATCAATGTCGCCCATAAATATAAGCGAGGAACCCCCAATTTATTTTTTTTTAATTTTTAAATTTTTTTTTATTGAGAGAGAGAGAGAGAGAGACAGCATGAGCAGGGGAAGGTCAGAGAGAGGGAGACACAGAATCTGAAGCAGGTTCCAGGCTCTGAGCTAGCTGTCAGCACAGAGCCCGACGCGGGGCTCGAACCCACAAAACTGGAGATCATGACCTGAGCCAAAGTCGGACGCTTAACTGACTGAGCCACCCAGGCGCCCCGAGGAGCCCCCAATTTAAAGAAAACCAAATTACCAGGAAGTTTTGACCAGCCTTTAAGTTGCCCCTGTCCTAATGATTTTAGGAAACCAAGTGAAAAAAAGAGAGTGCCTTACAAGAAAAAGCTCAAGTGCTGAATGCTTAAGTTTGCTGTGACCCATTCCACCATCGCGGACCCATTCATTTATTTTATACCTCATCTTTTTTTTCCCCAAACGTTATTTGAAGCAGATGGAACAAAGCTAAGAGCCGTCACTTTGTTACTGTAGGGCATATACCATACTTTTTACCGAGATGAATGAGTGAAGAGGGCGGCAGAGGAGGGAAAAGAGGAGGAAACAGAAGCTAGAATAACTAACAAGTAACTAGGAGGAAAAGAAGAAAAATTACCTGACCTCGTCCAGCAAAGTCCCATTTACGAAGGAAACCACCCTTTCTATTTTTCTTTGGCTCTGTTCTGGAAGGGCCTCCGCTGAGCACCATCGATTGGGGAACCGGGCTACGGTCCCCTGCCAGGCAGAATTCATCAAGGCCTGCTCCAGTCCTCACGGGAGCTGGTTTCCTGGCCTCGAAGAAGCAGGATCCCAGCAGGATCTTCGAGGGAGCCAGTTTGGGCCTAAGTGTGCCCCTAGGAAAGTGTGACCTGAAGTCAGATCAAAGCAACTAGGGCGGAGTTGAGACTCACTTCCTCTCCACGCTGCAGGCCTGGAAGTAGGCCTGGGAGCTGGCCCTGGGGCCTTGGACCTGGTTCCTTGGAAGGGCTGTCCGTCAGCCAGCCAGTCAATTGACCCGTCTACATATATATATGTGTGTGTGTGTGTGTATGTATATACCAGCAGGATATCATCCCTTCTCTCTTGGCCAATACAAAGGCAGAAGTCATTATGCTGAGCCAATCAGTGACCCGTCAGAACGTTCTTTTTGTCTGCAAAAGAATCAGTTAGCCTGAACCCACAAACAGAAGGAACAGGACAGCCCAAGGGATGAAACCCACTTCTGCAAAAGCTTCTACTGTATAGTCACTCATTTCACCTTTATTTTTTAATTTTTTAATGCTTATTTATTCTAGAGAGAGCGCGCAAGAGAGAGCAGGGGAGGGGCAGAGAGATAGGGAGGCAGAGGGGCCAAAGCGGGCTCTGCAGTGACAGCAGAGAGCAGGACGTGGGGCTTGAGCCCACGAACTGTGTGATCGTGACCTGAGCGGAAGTCAGATGCTTAATGGACCGAGCCACCGAGGCGCCCCTACTCATTTAACCTTAAAAATAACCCCATGACTTGGGCACCCCTGTCCTATCCATTTTTTACAGATCGGCACATTTCCTGTGGACAAACGCCTCCTTTGGTAACAGGTGCATCCGGTAGAAAGAGGCCTGGGCCAAGAATCAGGACGCAGGGCTTGTGGATCCCCCTCCGCTGCTTACGAGTGTGTGTTGTTGGGTGGTGGTCTTCTCATCCATCCCGGGAAAGCAGGGGTGGCTCCTTTGTGTTAAGACTCTGGGGTTCTGTCACTGCTCCCAGGACCTCATCTCTCCATCGGCTTCCTGGGCACAGGCTGGCTGTATAGCTTCCACCCCTGGCAGCCACAGGCTGGCTGCTTCTCTCCCATCCCAGGGCCTTCGGTGTGCATCTGCTGTTGCTTTCCTGCTGCTTGGCATGGAGCCGGGAAGGAGGCGGCCCCTTGCGGGACTGGCCCAGAGGCAGGGCTCTTCCCTATCTGACGGAGGAAGGGGAAGGAGAAGGGCAGATGGTGAGCAGAGCCGCTCGGCTCCCGGGCCCTGGGTGGCTGTCATCTGCCACTCTGTGGTCTCTCTTGGCTGGCAACACACACGCTGGGGCCCAGGCAGTCAGTCAAATGCCCTTTAGAGACAAAGGACAAGGAGACTTGGTTTTATACTTCTCGTCGCTTTTGATTTTTGAGCTGGCCTTGTCATTTGGTGGAATGAGGAAATCCAGCTTCTGGTCGGCTCCCAGCGCTCTCTGGTCCTGGGTCAGGATCAAAGATGCTCACTGGCCCTCTGCTCTGCCTCCAGGTGTCTCAGGCCTGTGCGGCAGGGCAGAGTTTACTTTGGGGACTCTGGGGTACGGAGAGAGCCACAGGATTGGACTCTGGACCCGGCTCAGCGTTTTCCTGCCCCTCTCAGCGATCAGCATGTGAAATGGGAGTAGGAAGGAAAGGTGACCTCCGGGGCTCATTGCGGTTCTTGGTCCCCTTCCTCTGTATCTGAGTTCGCCCATCACAGCCCACGGGCCAAACCCAGCACGCTGTCTGTTTTTGTAAATAAAGCTTTATTGGAACACAGCCATGCCCTTTTGCAGTAGCTGCTTTCATGCTGCAGAGTTGAATAGTTACAACGGAGCTCACAGGTGGTCCACAAAGCCTAAAATCTTTACCACTGGGACCTTCACAGAAGAAAGTCTGCAAGCCTCTAATTGTCACAGTCACAGGGGTTAGAAATGCCAAGCGCTCTCCTCCTAGCTGAGGGGGTGTGATAATAATACAGGTCTCTGTGGCCAGAGGTGTTCCAGAGCTCAGAACTGGTCAGATTTTAGTACGCGAATACGTAATAAATAGTGTATTGTATAGCACCCCCACAGGGTTTGAGGCAGCGTGCAATCATCACATTAATTTTTTTCTGTAGTGAAATATATACATGGAATAAATAAGATTATTCATTCAAGCCAGGTTCTATCACCAAATAGGTCAGGTCAGATATAGGTACCAAATGAGTTACAAAAATCACTTTTTGTTCTCAGCACGGCAAGGATATCAGAATCAACACACTGTGTTGTAATTCTGACACTTCATTGGGCAGTTGGTAGGGGGTGCAGGGGGCCAGGACCATTGTCCTAGAAGGGAATATGATTGTCCTATTTGATGAGGTTAGGAAACAGATTCAGAAAAGGCACATGGCCAAGGTCACCCAGGGAGTGAAGGACTGAGCCCAGATTCAAGCCTAGATGTTTCTTCAAATTCCAATCCTAGCCTCCTGTAAGAACTAGATTTAATCCTCTCAAGCCACCGTTCATGAGGCCTTCCCTAAAATCTACCCTCCTCCTCCCCCTCCTCCTCCTCCTCCTCATCTTTCCCCTCCTCCTCCTACTTTTCCTCCCCCCCTTCCCCTTCCCCTTCTCCTCCCCCTTCCCCAAACCCAGCACTTAATTCTGTGCTACACAGTGCAGCTGTGCCTGGGTGGTCTCCTGGTCCCTTGGAAGCAGGTGAATTCTGTGAATTCTGTCTTCTCTTATCTTCACAGTGATCAGCACTGGGCTGAGTGTTTAGTACAGTCGTGGCTGGAAGAATGTAGCTGACCTGCACTACAACTCCACTTTCTGCCCTCAGAGGGGCATGGAATGAGGGAAGTGAACATTGCCAGGTGTGTGGCTTGGAGTGGGGCGGACACAGGCGCGTACACTACTGCCTCTTGTGAAACCTGAACGAATACCTGTTAATTGCAGTGGCTAGATCTGGAGGTACATCATGTGAAACGGAAGCTTACAGGTGTCCTACTTTGTTTAACTGCCCAAAGTCATGGGGAAGCTGTATGCATAAAATACAGTCACTGCCTGCAGACAACTTAATGGTCAAGGGCAGCCAGCAGTCAAAGGTGATCACCCTGCCATGGTTGATATCCACAAGGAGGACAAAGACAAGAGACTGCATTTGGGAGAAGTATCTGGGTAAATCTCCTGGCTGCGTGCTTCTGTGGCTAATGCAGATGAATATGTGAGTTTTGAAATGATCAGGAGTCTGTCTGATAAAATATCACCCACAAAGATGCAATTCGAGGGCAACTAACCCTTTCTCTACTGCTGTGAAGTCTAACCTTTTATGAGGAGGGGGACCTGAGCAACACCCCGCCCCCGGCTTTATCATGACCAGCCATTGTCATTGCCAGGGAAAGTTACCGAAATGTCTGCTTACGGATGGGGCTTGGTTAAAGGTCTGTCCAGGATAGGACCTGAGCCCTCATCACCGCACTCAGTGGTCTTGTGGTCTCTCCCATTGCGGCCTACCTCTAAGAGACCACGTTGGGTGGTGAACAAGACACAGCTCTTGGAATCTGGCAGACCAGGGTGCGGATCCTGACTCTGCCGCTTAGCAGCTCTCTGGCTGTTAGCAAATTACTCACCTTCCCTGAGTTTTAGGTTTTCACCTATAAAAAGGGTTGTTAACAATATCTCTTAGAGTTGTGAGATATAGGGAGATATCCACTATCGGGGGCGCCTGGGTGGCTCAGTTGGTTGAGTGTCCAACTTCGCCTCAAGGCATGATCTCATGGCTCACGGGTTGGAGCCCCACTTAGGGCTCTATGCTTACAGCTCAGAGCCTGGAACCTGCTTTGGGTTCTGTGTCTCCCTCTCTCTCTGCCCCTCCCCCGCTTGTGCTCTGTCTCTCTCAAAAAATAAACATTAAAAAAAAGAGATTCACTATCAAATATTTGTATAAGCAAATCTTAAGTCCTTCCCCTTCCTACTCTATGCCCTCTTAACCTAGACCGAGAAGGGCGTAGAGGTAGCACACATGGTACCCACGCCCTTCCAACCCATGTGGCAGGCATCAGTAATTAACGACTGCCCTGGGCTCAGTCCTGCCAAGCTTACATGAAGCCCTAAGTCTTCAGCCCAGGGTTCCAAGCTGCACAGCCAGTTTCTGTACCACTTTCTCGACAACTCATTTGGTTCATCCCTTAACAGCAGGGGAGTCCCAACTTTGGGGGCTGTTGGGAGACCCTTATTTACATAAGGAACAAAAAAGAGCCTCCTGGGAAAGAATTTATCCTAAGAGAGAAGGGAGTCATGGAAGTTAGATTTAAGGATAATGGCCCAGTGTGTGGGAGGGAGGGGGATGTGGCCACTTAGAATGACCTCTGCCCAGCCCCACAGGACTGATGGCTAAGCCCTTTCTGTATAGGAAGGCTACAAAAAAACTAGTAGCTTCACTATGGGCATGGATCCTAATGGTTTTTTATTTATTTAATTAGTTAAAAAAATTTTTAATGTTTTATTTATTTTTGAGAGAGAGACAGCATGAGCAGGGGAGGGTCAGAGAGAGAGAGGGAGACACAGAATCCAAAGCAGGCTCTAGGCTCTGAGCTAGCTGTCAGCACAGAGCCCGACACGGGGCTCGAACCCATGAACCGTGAGATCATGACCTGAGCCGAAGTCAGACGCTTAACTGATTGAGCCACCCAGTGCCCCCCTAATGGTTTAAGAAGCTGCCACTTCAGGGCCAGGAGCTGCTGCCCCAGTGGGAAGAGAAACTGTTTGCAGGTTGGACACCTATGCTCAGTGTTAGGCGTGGATAGGTGTTGGGCACGAGTGGCTTTGGCACAAATATGAGAGAGTACCAGCGGCAGGGACCTGGGTGCGGCCCCCAGCGCACCAGGCTTTAGCAGGCACTTCTGTGGCTGTTGTGTGTACCATTGGTGGTAACCAAAGGCCTCAGTTCAGCAAGGCATGTGTCACCCATTGGGAACCCCCAGAGGTACATGGAAGGAAGTTTGATGTGCCACAGAATGGGTAGGAGGCACCAGATAAATATTTTAAAAATTGTTTTCTTAGAGATCCCCTCCAGTCCAGCCACTGGTGACCTAGGAAACTATAGAGCTGGTGTATGATCCTGAGTTATCATGTATCTTATACCATTTTTTTGAGAAGTATTCTTTTCATGAGCATCCGATATAGACACTAGAGGTAGTCGCTGGGTCTTATGCCTCATGCTGTCTTAGGTAGTCTCTAGAACAAGCTGGAGTGACAGTAGGCCCTCAAGAAAGGCTGGTCAAAGGAATGAATGAGGGAATAACGGGATGGACGGATGGGTGGATGGATGGATGGATGGATGGATGGATGGATGGGTGGATGGATGGATGGATGGATGGGTAGATGGATGAATAGATGGATGGATGGATGGGTGGATGGATGGATGGATGGATAGATGGAGTACCATTCCTGAGTGCCAGGATTGTGATCCCCTCTCACCAATCTTTATTTGAATTTTTTCTCCCTACTTCCTCTCTCTTCACCTTCCTCCAACACGGGCCTTGCCTCCTTTGTTTTTATCACGTTCCTCTTTGTCTCCATTGTGAGCTTACTTCTCATCCCTTCACTCTCCTGAGATCAGAATGAAAGGCTAGGTCAATTTTCCATTAATTAATTAATTAATTAATTAAGTCGATAACTATTTATTGAGTTCCAGCTGTTCCTCCATCCACCCGGCAGGCACTTGACAAGACATTTATTGAGCCCTGGTGGCACGTCTGAAGTGGTGCCAGGAGAGCTAACCCAGGGGGAAGCAGAAAGATCTAAACAAGATCCTGGTCTTTGGAGTTTAACAATCTACAAGACAAAGCCGACCGGAATCAGAAGCCACTGGGCTCTGAAGACCCTCATCAGTTGCCTACCATTTAGTTTGTGGGGGGCAGCCCCCCTGCCCACTTGCTAATTGGCCACATAATCAATGCAGCAGGTCCAGAGGTTGGGGGGGCCTGTCTCCTCATTACCTCGCTTCACCTTGCTCCCCTCATGTATAGCAGGCTCATCTTCAGTCCCTCCTGCTGCTTCCTCCATCAGAAGGAAAAACATTGGTCCATCTCCCTGAAGACAACCTCTAGCCCCCCTGGCGAGCTTTCTCTGGACAGACTCTAGGTTTCCTATAGACTTCTCAAAATGTGCTTTCTTTCCGAACTGACTACTACAAAGAGGTCTGCCCAGCAGTTGAGGTCAGCTGGGCTACAGCCCCGTCTCAAGTGACCACTGCCCTCTTACTGGTGCACCCTAAATTCACATCAACCACTTCTTCTTTGCATACTATTAGCTCTTATGGAACGTACAGCCAACTCAAAGTACCAAGTCTTCTCGACCTGAGAAATAGGAGATAGAGTTGTAGGTTAAGGTTAAAACAAACCGTAAGAGTTAGCAAGCAGTCCAAGCCACTAATTTTACAGGTCACCAAGGTCCAGAGAGGTCAAGTGACTCTTCTGTAGAGTTGGGGCAGAGTGGGGACCCCTAATTCCTGAGCTTTTACTCTTTCTCTGCTGTATCAGGCTGCCCCCTGACTCAGGCTGTCATTTCAGGATCTCCTGCTTCCAAGTCAGTTCTGCTTATTCAATATTTTGTGCTTTTGGGTCTGTAAACCCAGTGCGGGAGCCTGGCTTTGGGCTTCATCTCGTCCTTTTCATTCAATCTGCCTCGATAGTTTCCAGCTGTGATTTGGTGAGGCGTTGCTGCCGCCGGTCCTCCCAACCTCATGTGGGAACTTCCTCTAGCTCTGAACGCTTTTCATCTGTGCGCTCTGCCAGCTGGTGCCCCCAGCGGCTTGGCAAAGGAGCCGAACTCTCCAAGAGCCTCCTTCTCTCCTCACCCACCTGCTGTTGCCCTCCTGGTAAATTTCTTCTCCAGCCATTTGCCTCTCATGCTGTGTATTAAGACCCCCGATGAGTCCGTTTCAGACTCTCCTCCTAGTAAGGAACTGAGGGGGAAATATGAAAAGCAGAGTGTTATTTGATTTTGTGAAACTGCCGTTTCTGAGAGGCCATACGTTATAGCAAGAAAAATACCTGGACCAGGCATGACCCAGACACTGGTTCCTCTCACTTAATTTCTCTCTCCTCAGTTTTCTCATCTGTATAATGGGAGAATATGGAAACTCTGTGAGCAGCTATGCTAGGGACTTTTACAGTTTGCATTTAGTTGAATTGTCACCAGTAGCCTGCCCAGCAGGCAATATCCCCATGTCATAGAAGAGAAAACGGAGGCCAGAGAAGTTAATTTACCAAGGCTCATCTAGTTAGTAAATGGCAGTGTTTCCTCCCTCCCCCTTTCTCCCTTGCTGAATAGTTGTGTAAATCAAATAATTTGGTAATGAATAAAAAGCTGCCTTAAAAAGTATAAACCACTTTGTAAATATAGGGGAGTATTGTTAAAAAAATTTTTTTTTAATGTTTATTTATTTTTGGGAGAGAGAGATAGACGGAATATGAGTGGGGGATGGCAGAAAGGGAGGGAGACACAGAATCTGAAACAGGCTCCAGGCTCTGAGCTATCAGCACAGAGCCCAGCACGGGGCTCGAACCCACGAACCATGAGATCATGACCTGAGCTGAAGTTGGACGCTTACCCAACTGAGCCACCCAGGCACCCTGGGAGTATTCTTAAAATACAGAGAGCCCTGGGGCGTCTGGGTGGCTCAGTCGGCGTCCAACTTCAGCTCAGGTCATGATCTCATGGTTTGTGGGTTCGAGCCCCGCGTTGGGCTCTGTGCTGACAGCTAGCTCAGAGCCTGGAGCCTGCTTCAGATTCTGTATCTCCCTCTCTCTCTGACCCTCCCCTGCTCATGCTGCCTCTCTCTCTCAGAAGTAAAACATTAAAAATTTTTTTAAAAAATACTGAGATCCCTCGCTTGATTTCTCCCCTTCTCCTTTTCTGTCGCCTCCCTAAAAAGTAAGCAGCTGCCTTTGGTCCAGACTTATCTAAAGAAATGTCATAAAACCATTTTTCAAAATGTCAAATGCCTGTGTACTTTAGCTGAAAGTAATTAAGCCCTTGTATTTTCACCAAGTCACAATGCAGAACCCTGGGAGCTTCCAGAATGTGGCCTTTCTCCTCCATCCTGAACTAATGGAAATCAAGGCTGAAGGCTGAGCTTGCTGGGATGCCCGCGAGAGCCCTTTAGTGTCACAGAGGCCTGGCCTGACATTGGTGGGCCTCCAGCAGTGACCACAGAGTGCTAAATAATAACAAGGTTGAATTATTTACCCAGGGGCCAAAGACTCATGATGGCATCGTCCACTTCTGGCAGAGGGCCAGCGTCCCAAGGCCCCCAGGTCCAAGGTGATTGGACGCCAGAGGCAGGGCTGCAGTTCTGGTCCCTAGACCACCCTCCCCGCTCCACCCCGCCACCCTACCTCGGGCACAGCAGGGAGAGCAAGAGCAGAGCGCCTGGAGGGGCAACTAACATTTCAGTGACATTACTGCATGTTTACGCTGAGCTAGATATTTGTGCACACACTTTCCCATTTCATCTCCACAGCAACGCTTATCGTCTCTATTCTTCCTGATAGAGAGCTTGAGACTCATGCTTGGGGTTATGCAGTTGGCAAAGGGTAGAGGCAGAATGGGAGCCGGGTGTGACTTATTTCTAGGATACCATGTGGGATTTCTCTTAGAATTCCTCTTACCTATCAGTTAGCTTTAAAAGCCCAATTTAAGAAGTTTACGTGGCACCAAGCATGGTCTGGGGGGACAATGGATGCTTCGCATGCCATTTAAGACCTTCCGGGATCTGGTCCCCTTCCAGCTGCTCCTTATTGCAGGCAAAGTGCTTTCCATCCTTAGAATCAACTGGAAACTTTAAAATACAGATTCTTGGAGCCCATCCCTAGGTTATTGTAATCATAATATTTGGTGCTGGGACCCTGGAATCTGTTTTTTTTTTTTTTTTAATTTTTATTTATTTATTTTGGGAGAGGGAGATGGGGGGGGTGAGGGGAGAGAGAGAGATAGAGAGAGAGAGAGAATATCCCACATAGGTTCCAAGCTGTCAGCAGGGGCCCAACACAAGGCTCGATCTCATGAACCGTGAGATCATGACCTGAGCCGAAATTGAGAGTCAGATGCTTAACCAACTGAGCCAGTCAGGTGCCCCGGGAATCTGTTTCTAAGCCTCCCATGCAATTATGGGGACCAGTTGGTTTCAAAATCATTGTCTTAAACAAACTTTCCCCTTAGTCCCTCTCTAAATTGCCACCTATATACTCCCATTTCCATGACTTGGCTCAACATCACAGACTTCACGTAGACTGGCTCTTCTATATCCACCCATCATTCCTTTAACTCAGCTCACACTCTGTCCCCTCCCTGAAGACCTTGACCACCACAGTCTCCGGGAATGGCTGGCTTACCTGTATTCCAGGAATACCTTTGACCCTCAGCTGTTACATATATAGTGAAGATGTAAGTTTTGAAATGGTAACAGCGACCCAGAGTAACCTTTTTGTCTCATTTAGGAGAAATATATGCCTGTCTTCCTTAGGAGTGCAAGAATAATCAGAACTGCGGCGGCCCCAGGGACACAGACTCCTGCTATCTTTTCCCTCGTCCTTAGGATAGACCCTTCATTCAAGTGGCCCAAGATGGCTTATGACTATGCTAATATCCCAGCCAGTGGGACAAAGGAGAATGAGTGAAGGGAGAGCAGTGGCCTGAAGGTGTCACAGAACGATTCTGATCACGTCCCACTGTCTAGAGTTCAATCACATGGCCACCCTTAGCTGCAACAAAGCTTGAGACATTTAACTTTACTCTGTGTCACTACCTAGACGGCTAAAATCGGGAGTTCTATTAAGTGCGTGAGTGAAAAGGGGGAGTCGATGTTGGGGAACAAGCTAGCACGTTTGTAAGTTTCTCGGTGCATCTGTGTTCCCAGCTGGACTCTGAGCTGTGGGAGAAGTGGCCCCTGACTTACATCTGTTGGTGATCTTTCCAGGTGTCTAGCATGTGGAAGGCACTAGACGAGACCCTCTGGTCGGTGAGATAGACTGGAGGATTGACAGCGTTCTGGGATGTAAGTCATATTTTTATTCTAGTTTTACTCTTCATATTTTAGGGAAAGGTTCCTAACCTCTCTGGGCTTCGGTTTCATAGCATCATAAAATTTAGTCCAACCCTTTCATTTTATTTTATTCCTTTAAATATTTTTTATTTATTTTTGAGAGAGAAAGGCGAGAGACAGAGCACGAGTGGGGGAGGGGCAGAGGCACAGAATCTGAAACAGGCTCCAGGCTCTGAGCTGGCTCTCAGCACAGAGCCCGACGCGGGACTGGAACCTACGAACCGTGAGATCATGACCAGAGCCGAAGTCGGGCGCTTAACCGACTAAGCCACCCAGGTGCCCCGAGAGAGAAAGAATCTTAAGTGGGCTCCGTGCTGGTGTACGTGACGACGCGGGGCTCGATCCCATGACTCTGGGATCATGACCTGAACCGAAATCAAGAATCGGATGCTTAACCAAGGAGTCCCAACCCTCCCACTTTACAGACGAGGAAGCTAAGCACCATAAAGGGTAGCGACTTGTCCAGGTTACAAAGCATCAGACGTAAAACAGCCAGAGCCCAGGTCTCCTGGCCACCAACCCAGACACACCACTAGGTATCTCGTATCCAGAAAATGGGTACAAGGGACAAGGGAACCCTATGCCCTCTTCCAACTCAGAAACGCTGGTGTGTTTACATAGTTGCATCTCCACGCCTCCATCAAATTAAATACAAACTGGCACCGACCGGACCCCCCTCCTCCACCCCTGGGCCCCCCTCCTCCACCCCTACCTCCGCCTCCTGCCCAATGTTGCTATGTATGCCAGCCGCCCACGCAGTCATTTGAGAGACAGAAAAGTTCAGTTTGGGGTGACAAGGTCATCTGAGAAGCTAAACTAGGTGGGGAAAGCCAGGAAGAGAGATGTGCATGACCCAACTATCTGGTCACAAGCAGCAAGGCTCCGGGTGAACTTTTCTGGAAGGACACAGCTCCAGGTACCCCGCAGGGAGCCTGGAATGCAGGTCACACACAGTTAAATAGCAGCGGAGGCGGGTGTATGTAACATTAAACAGAAGAAATGTCACAAGGCGAACTGGCCATAATAATAATAACAGCTTCCATCTATTGCTCAACTGCAATGTGCCCCCCACTCTGTGATAGGTATTTATTTTATAGGCTTGATCTCATTAAATTCTCACGACAAGCTTCTGGGATTACTGAAGGTCATACAGCTGGTAAGTGGTGATTAATTGTGGGAGGAGTGGTGTGAAGACAATAAATTATGGGGCAGTTCAGGAGAGAAGCTTGCAGATCGAGTGGTCTGGGGGGGCTCTGTGGGGGAGGAGGGAGTTAGGGGAGACCCTGAGGGTGGGCGGAGTCTGTGGAAGGGGAAGAAAGGGGGACAGTGGCAAAGGCCACAAATGTCCAGGGAACATGGAGTAAACAAATTTGCAGGAAACGAGTGGAAGTAAGTAAACACAAGCAACCAAATTTGGAATTAGGGAGCTGGGTGGGGACCAGGGGGGTGTGGTGGGAGCAGACAATGCACCAGGGATCATCCTCGGAGTAGAGATTAAAACATCAGGCGGAAACCCCGTGGCTCACACTGTAACAGAAACGAGAACGTAAAGTGATTAAAAATTATAAAGACAATCTGTGTCCAGTGCCTTGTAAAAAAAAAGGAAAAAAAGGGTATATCTTTCCGTCCAGAAATCTCACTTCTAGGATTTCACCTAAAGAAAATTCCAGAGACAGCGCGAGAGCTGGAAACAAATAGATGTCGAGTGATAGGGGAGTCATTGAATGCACTCGGGTGCTTACATAGGACTAAATGTTACGTCACTTCCACAAAACAGAACATGTGACAGTATCACATAATGTCAAGTAAAGAGGCAGAAAGCGAATCAATGGTACAGTTCTTAATTTTAAGTTATCGATCTTTATTTTTTGAATTACATGGGAATTTACTTGTAGATATTTACAAATATATGACAAAGTCTAGAGCGTATGGGTACGTGTGAGGACCCATACTCACACAAGAAAAAACACTGGAAGATCAGACACCCAGCGTATCTACCGTGATTATCATTGCAGTGTGGGGGTGCGGGTGATTTCATTTTTTCTTTAGACTTTTCTGTATTTACCAAGTTTTATTCGGAGAACATGCACTTTTACAGGAATAAAAATGCTCATTTTTAATCTTTAAGAATTGTAAAATCCCCATACTCTGCCATGAAACACTATAATAAACATCTTGCGCTGCCTTTAAAGAGAATTCATCATCTCTTCTTGGAATGTGCAGACACTACTATTCCAACCAAATGATTGTTCAGTGATTACTGCATCCATAGATTTTTCTTTTTGAAGGTCCATTTAAACCTATATTCCTGGGTCCCCATGGAAAGCTCCCAGCTCCGTGGATCAGAAACACTGAAGTCTCCCATTAATGTTCTCTGTAGCCATTTAGATAAATAGTCTTCCCCAGAGCCATAAATCGTCAATGAACGACACCCTTATTTCAGGGGACAAGCACAGAAGCCTCTCTCAAACCCAGTGATTTATAGATCTGTGGCTTTCAGAATGTCAGGGGTCCTTCATCAATACCCATAGGGCCTTTCCAGGTATAGAAAGGTACCGCACCGGATGGAAAGACATTACTATACTCAGGTCAATAGTTTTCACCTTTATCCTTCCTGCTGGGTTTGGTTTGGGGGTTTATTAATTTTTTCCCCCTTCCATTGAAATAGTTGAGGTATTAGCTGAGGAAGAGAAACAGTGCATTAAATGTAACTTGATCGGAATCCCAGCCTGCCTTTGCCCTCCCTCCTTTTAGGGGCAACAGAAAGGTTAATAACCAACAGAGGACCGCACAAGCTCAACTACAGCGCGGCCCTCCATCCCCAGGTGACAGTTAGGAGCTCTCTGCCAACGCCAACGATGGGTGATCAGACAGAGCTTCGCCCACCCTCCCCCCCACCCCCGGAGGACCTCTGCGTTAGCACAGCTCTCCATTCATCACTGAGCCGACAGCCTGCACAGCCCGATGCGGGTCGTGTCGCTCAGTCTTTCTGTTTTACCCAACGAAATGATCTATGCTCCTTGGACTGAGTGGGAGAGGAGCAGGGGAGGGAACAAGGGAAATGAAATAGGCTTGTCTTTGGCGTGCTCGGGCAGCAGCCCAAAGTGTCTGCTCAGACCTGAAAAGAAATATTGCACGATGATCTTGCTTGTCCCTGCTTGCGACTTGCTGGCTCTCGGACAAGGATGGGCCTACCTAAACAGTTCTCTTTTGGGAGGCATGGTGACAAATTGGAGCGGGCACCTAGCTGGCTGGGTGATTGTGGACAGGGCACCCCCGGCCGATGTTTTTTCATCCATAGAATAATAGGTTAGATGAGGACGGTGGTTATCAAGTTGGGTTCCTCAAGGTCTTACTGGTCCATGGTGGTGCCGCAGAAGCTGCAAGGGCAGGGAGCAGGGAGGTGAGCGGGTGCCGCTCAGGGCACAGCTACTACGTGTAAGCTTGGNGGGAGGCATGGTGACAAATTGGAGCGGGCACCTAGCTGGCTGGGTGATTGTGGACAGGGCACCCCCGGCCGATGTTTTTTCATCCATAGAATAATAGGTTAGATGAGGACGGTGGTTATCAAGTTGGGTTCCTCAAGGTCTTACTGGTCCATGGTGGTGCCGCAGAAGCTGCAAGGGCAGGGAGCAGGGAGGTGAGCGGGTGCCGCTCAGGGCACAGCTACTACGTGTACGCTTGGTTTTTTTAATTGTTTAATGTTTATTTTTGAAAGAGACAGAGACAGAGCACGCGTGGGGGAGGGGCAGAGAGAGGGCGACACAGACTCCGCAGCAGGCTCCAGGCTCCCAGCTGTCAGCACAGAGCCCCATGCAGGGCTCGAACTCAAAAACCGTAAGATCATGACCTGAGCTAAAGTCAAATGCTTAACTGACTGAGCCACCCAGGTGCCTCCATGTAAGCTTACTGAATTTGATCTGTAGGCCACTTAGAAATGTGCAGAGGGGCGCCTGGTTGGCTCGGTAGGTTAAGCATCTCACTTCAGGTCAAGTCATGATCTCACTGACTCACAAGTTCGAGCCCCGCATCGAGCTCTCTACTGACAGCTCAGAGCCTGGAGCCTGCTTCAGATTCTCTCTCTCTCTCTCTCTCTCTCTCTCCCTCTGTCTTAAAAATAAATAAAAACATTTTTTAAAAGTTTTAAAAAATGTGCAGAGAATGATCTCTTGTACTAATCTAATATGGTCTTCACGACTTTGTGAGGTAGTCAGGACCGATATTAGCTTCCATTCCAAGTTACTATTGCTATGCAACAAACCACCCAAAAACTTGGACTGAGCACCTGCCTACCCATGGCCTTTCTCTGTGGTTTTTGTCACAGGGGCTCGTTTAAGCTTCCTGACACAATGGCAGCTGAGGTCAAAGAGTTGGTGTCCTGAGTAACGTTTTTAGAATAATCTAGACTCAAGTCACAAAGTGTTGCTTCTACCGTGCTCTACGGGTTGAGGCAGTCTCAGGGTTTCAACCATGGCCAAAGAAGAGGGCAAGATGGGATCGAAAGGGAGGTAATACTGTGGCCATCTTTGGAAAATGGCAGTCTGCTGAGCCTTCTTCATTTGAAAGATGAAGAGACCAACAGCTGGGAGGCATCTCCTAAAGGCAGAGCTTAAGAAGCCAAATCCTTCAGGTTTGCAGTCTTATTTACCACGCTGCTGTTGCCTCAGGGTTTTATCTTTCCGAATTAACTGGTCACTAATTTAGTGAATATATGGATTCAAATATGAATCTTCATCATGGTGGTGAGCGACCAGCCCAGGAGAACAATATCTTCTGGTGGATGAAACATTGATCCCATCTCTTCTCGGAAAATTGGGATGGAAAATGTACATAAATCCCATTAAAGTGAAAGTAAAAGGCTAGCCTCCAGCCCAGCACCTGAAGCATAACCCATACTTCGCAAAGGATTGTTTTGTTGTGTTTTGGTGAATCAACATTTGGTTTTAGATCCTTTCCAAAGTCAAGGCCGTATACACAACTCCTTTATTTTATTTTATTTTTTAATATTTTTATTTATTTCCAGGAGAGAGAGAGACAGCGTGAGCAGGGGAGGGTCAGAGAGAGAGGGAGTCACAGACTGAAACAGGCTCCAGGCTCTGAGCTGGCAGTCAGCACAGAGCCCGACGCGGGGCTCGAACCCACGAACCGCGAGATCATGACCCAAGCGAAAGTCGGACGCTTAACCGACTAAGCCACCCAGGCGCCCCATAAACAACTCCTTTAGGTGGCTTTGACGCTTTGATCGTTCCTATGTGGAGCTTACTTTTCTCTTCATCCATTGTCACAATACCCAAGTGTATTTACTTCCAACTTACCCGTGAGAAAACTGAGGGCTGAGAGACCAAGTAAGAGAGGGCCAAGGAGACAGGGTGGAATCTGAGGAAAGAATGAGATGTTGGGGGCAGTTGCAAAATAGAAACCTGTTTGTTTCATTGACCCAGCAGCCATCTATTGGGAAGTGACAATGCCTGGTCCTGCATTTCACACAGAATCCAGAGACAAGTGAGTGATGGTCCCTGCTGCTGAAAGCCTCCCAGCCTAAAGGAGAAGATCTCTAAAACAGCCAGCACTGAACAGAGCCTGAACAAAATGCTGATGGAACACAGAGGAAACAGCAACAGGCACTACCTGGTAGATTGGAAGGCTCTGCAGGGGAGAAAACATTTAACCTGGCTGGGAGGGAGACGTAAGAGCTGTCCAGACAGAGGTGGGAAAGGTTCCGAGCACGGGGAATATGCACAGGAGCACAGAGACATAACAGGACATGATGTGTCTTGAAAAAACAAGGTATCTGGTCAGTGTTGGAGGACAGGCGTGAAGGATGGCCAGACGAGCGGGGAGAGAAGTGAGTTGAGGTCACCTTGTAAAGGAGTACCATTAACATCCCTTGCAAACCCCCTTTCTGTGAGCTTCATCTTCCTCATAGTTCTACTTTACCCCCAGTTCCGAGCTCCTGCTCTCTGTCTCTCCACAATTCAGATCTGCTGTGGAAAGTGTCTGCTATCAGCCATATACACTATAGTGTAAATGAGATAATCTATTGCCTAGAAGCCAGTGGGTTGTTTCTGAGAGTGTTGTTTTTTATTAAAATTTTAATTTCAGGGGCGCTTGAGTGGCTTAGTTGGTTGAGCATCTGACTTCGGCTCAGGTCACGATCTCACAGTTTGTGAGTTCAAGCCCCGTGCATAGGGTTCACTGCTCTCTGTGCAGAGCCTGCTTTGGATCTTCTGTCCCTCTCTCGCTCTCTGGTCCTCCCCGGCTTGCCCTTTTGAGCTCCCTTGGTATCTGGATGAGAGTTTAATTATCCCAAGAGCTGCCAACCATGTCTCCCAATAAAATACCGTATGCCCCATAATGATCAACGCACAGAATTCACCCTTCACATACAGCAAGCCGAACTCCTAGGCATGGGGCAAAATGTAAATGTCAACAGTCTCATAGCTCATCGCCTATAAAAACTCTTTGACGGTGTCCAAGTAACAGGTGATTGTCCAGTGCCTGCAGCTGGAGTGGTAATTCCACCTCTTACCGGCTGAATGAGGTCAGTGCTGGTCGTCTATGTGAGAGCAGGTAGGTTAGATTGATGCCCAGGGAAAGTCAGGTTTTACCACTGTGCTGACACCATTCATTCACAGCGCTGTCAGGGACGAATGAGCGCATTTCCTTGGGTGGCTGGTTTCCTTCCCTTGTTGATTGGCATCAGGTACTGCCTGACCTGCTGGTTCATCGGCGCCCCTTCTCATCTCCCACTCATTGCCATCCTCGACGTCTATCGCACCCGGTATTAGCAGGCAGTTGACTGGTCGTTGAGCTCCGTTCTTGCTGCTTTTTCTCGGATTATTCCTCGAACTTCTTGTTCCCACCATCTCTTGCTGCCTGGCCCCAAAGATGCCTTCCTCACTCTCTTCTCACTTCCTGAGCTCTGGCTGCCTGATCTCCCACAAAGCTCATTGCCTTTTCTCCAGGCTCTGCTGGCCTCTGGACTGGTTGCCAAGGCCCCTTTGTGCCCTCTACTAAGTACAGCGGTACCTGATCCCTCCCCAGAAGTATTACCCGCAGCAGACTGCCGCTGAGTCGCCCTTGCTGTGGCTACTGCTTCTGTTCATCTCGTGTCCCTGGGCCAGGACACAGCTTCTTGCCTTGTTCTCCCGCGTCCAGGCCTCTGCCTTATGCTATGGTCCTCATCACCAGGTCTATGTCTTACCCTCACTCGATCCCCTGCCCCGCCTGACTCCTTTTGAAACGCTCCACTTCATTCCTTCGGAACGAAGGCTCCGTCTTGCCCTTCCCGGAGGCTGGGATCCAGTGGGAGCCCACGTCTTTGGATCCCAACGACTCCCTCTTGTTACGCCCAACAAATGTTGGGCTGTGGCTGCGAATACCACTTTGAAGGCCCTGATCTGGAATCTGACCTTTTTCCTGTCCAGCTTATTTTTCTGGCCACTGCACTCAGTTCCCCGCATACACTCCCCGCTGCCGCCTGTCGCTGGGTCTGCCCAGAAACCTGCCATATATCATCAGTCAATGCCAGGGCAGGCCAACCGCTGTGACAAACGACCCCAAATCTCAGTAGCTTAGGACGTCACAGGTTTATTTCTCACTCACAACAGCTCAAGTGTTGACAGTCTACAGTATGACAGTGCAGGGCCTCTCCTTCCGTCTGGTGCCCCTCCAATCTTCCAGGCCCCTCGAATCCTCAGCTGGTTCCTCTGTACCCAGCTGGCAAGTGAGTGGAAGGAGGAGAGAAGGCAAAGAACATCTCAGGCGATTTGAGGGCCTGGCCACGAAATGGTGTTCATCCTTTCTGCCCTTTATGTTGGCTAGAACTAGCTCCTGGTTGCACCTAGAAAGTGAAATTGTCCCTTGAGCCAGAAGAAAATGGAATCAAGTAGCATTGTCTCGGCTATGCAGTGGGGACATCTGTGCTCTAAAGGCCATCTCCTTCCAATCCAGCCCCCCTTGCCTGCCCCAGTTTATCATTCTGTCCAAAGCCTAAAGACAACTGGCCTCCTGAGAAGACATCTCAGAGATGATGGAAGATGTGGACCAGGGCTTTTGCCTTCCTGCTGCCTGTGCAGAAGGTAGGTCCCAGCAGGGGAGGCCCTCTACAGAGAACCTCAGGCCCTATATAATCTTGCAAATTGGGCTCTTTTTGACAAGTGTCAGCCTTTCATCTCTTCCAAGAAATATTCTCTTTCCCCTCCTGGGGACTTGTTCAGAGAAGAGATACTCAAGTGATAGGTACTTTGCAAATATCTAGATGGAGGGAAAAAAATGGCATGAAGCATAATTTAGACAGAACAATGTAGATTGCCATGGGAACAATCTTTAGAACACACTGGGGAGAAGGAATCATTGTTAACATGTTCCTAGTTTGCAGAGATACCCAATCACCAAACTCGATTCTGGACCTTTGTGATGGAAAAACAGCTATTTTGAGTTGCTGCCTAGGCTTTTCACAGTGACAACCCTGCTCACACCTAGAGTCCCGATATTTAGATAAGATTGATAAGAACCAGAGCTTCGAATTCCTCCCCCAAATTTCCTTGTCAGAGTCTTGCCCTCCTGCTCTGCCCTCCCTGCGGAGTCGAGCCTGTGAAAACTTAGTGGCCTTGGCCCCAATGCCTTCTAAGTAACAGGTGCTTGCTACCCTGCTCTTTCATTTCCTGCTCGCTCTTGACGTGGGCCCCACGACTGCCCTTCCCCCAGCTCATTGCCCACCCGTACCCCTGGTTCTGGCATCTGGATGTAACAAAGCTTGTGACTCTACTTCCTTTGTGTGGGTACATCGAAACTGCACCTTCAATCCAAACCACCTCATGGGTTTTGCTTCCTCAAACTGGGAGCGTGGATGTTGAGGGAGCTACCTGCTAGGCCCACGTGGGTGGCCTGTGCCCCCTCATTGAGCAGGTGGTAGCTGCATATTCAATATACTAGCTCTGGCTTCCCAACACGACCCTTCAGTCATGCTGCCTTCAAGATGCCCGGTTGTTATAACCACAGAGCGCATGCTGGTTTTCAGGGAGCCTTTTCTTCCCCATCTAATAATCTTTAATGAAGATAATGCTTTAATTAAGGCAACTTACTGTTTCCCTGTTGGTTAATTTGAAATCAGTGAAAGGTCAAGTTACCATTAACACAGTGCATTTACTAAGCTATTCCAGAAGGATTTTTATTCTGACAGCAGAGGCTTATAAGAATATGGCAAAAATATATCTTTAGTTGAAATGTGAACGAGGAAAGTCGGAGGTTTCTCTTTTGTATTGCATGAAAAGGAAAACAGGAAACCATCCTTAATTATGGAAAAACACTTTGTCTCAGAATTTTCTGCCCTAACATATGTGGAAAAAAGTCTACAGGTGTGGATAATTCTCAGTCAGTAATAAGGATTCAATATCAAATACTTTAAAACCTCTAGGAGTTGCTAATGAACAGGTGCTACTAAAGAAATGTCGGAAGAAGGGCAATTGGTTTTGCAAGTGAGGCCTCAGAGAGATGGAGAGTACAGGAGCTGGGCTGCAACTCGCAGGAATGGAAATGCAATGTCTGACACTTATCTGCTTGGTTCTCTCCCAGGGCTCAGTCCCTCTCCATTCCCCAGGCACCCGACCTTCCTGGGGAAGAGGTGGATGTCCTCCCCATTGGAAGGCAAAGCCATGGTCTAAGCTTCTGGTCCTGGGGACGAGCTGGAGCCATGTTCCGTGCATGCTTCTGGACTTCTGGAGAACGGATTTGTCTCTCTTGTCTCCTTTCCTTTCCCCCGGTTCTTTGAATGCATCACATGTGTGGACTCAGGGAGAAAAGAGCTAATGTGCTTGCCTGAAATAGATGCCAAGTCTTGATAGAATTATGAGATTCCTTTCTTCCTTGCTTCCATTTCTTCCTACAAACATTTGTCGAGCGTGTCCTAGGCATTCTCTCTGATGCCTCCAGTGTTTCTTTTGTGTATCCCTCTCCCGTCTCTGTGACTTTTCTGTTTCCTGCTTTCCTTCCTCCTGTCCTTTCCCTCTCTTTGACCTCAAAAACTATCCCCAGGGAAGTTCAGCTATCAGTCGTTTGCACCTTTGTGCAAATGTAGGTTGCTGCCGTTGTCTTCCTGAAGGAATTAGCATTTGACATTTGATCTTTCATTGTTGTATCAAATGGTTGCCTGTTCATGAAATTTTCAACATCGGTTTGCAAGCAGGGGAGGTATTTGCAAAGTAGAAGACCTTCTGCGAAACCTTAGAGATTCCCCCCCGCCCCTCCGCCCATAGTGACCACCCACTTGGAATATGCATGAGGTTGGTCCTTTCCTTGGCCCCTTTTTATGATCAAATCAGAGAATGGAATCGACTGATCTCAGAAAAACATCCTAACATGGCTCTTAGGATAAAGCTCCAAATCCTTTTCACAGCACGTAAGAACCTGCGTGGTATATAGACTCCTACTTAACTCTTTAGACTCTTTCTACACCTTGGAGGAAAGCCAGATTGAAACTTCATCAGACCTTTGGTTGAAATACCATGTCATCTTAGCATGCTTTTGCTTGTTCTATTTATCAATCCCTTCCATCCTGCTAACTCCTATGCCTGCTGTAAGTCTCCTTTTAAGAGTTGCTTCTTCTAGGAAGCCTTCCCTGACTCCTAGGAACCTAGTTAAGACTGGGATTAGGTTCCCTGATACATGATCTCACAGCACCCAATAGTTTTCACAGCACTTATCGTGATTGTGTTTGGTTGTTTCATGGAAGTATACTTCACTGAGTAGTCTTCACAGCTGTCTTATCTATTATTATGTACCAAGTACCTGGCAGAGTGCTGGGCTCATAGCAAATGTCTGTGGAATGTATATATGACCAATCGTAAGGACAGTGTCTCTAAGTCAAAACTCCATCAAGAGTTCCCTTACTATTTGGTAATAAAAAACTGATTAGTTCTGCTCTGCTGGGTGGTCACTTACTATTGAGGTCATCTCATCTTAGGCAGACTCTGTACTTGGATTCTGCCCTCACTGTCTCATACCTTGGCTCTCCCCACTTCAGTCTAACCTGGGAGATCCTCCTGGATTAATCTTTCCCAAATACCGGTTTGACCAGATCACTCTTCTACTTAAAAGCCTCTAAAGTAGAGTTGGCTACAGAATAAAGCTCAGACTTGGCCTGGCCTTCAAGCCTGTCTGTAATCTGATTCTGACCTATATTTCTGTGTCAGCTTACTTTCTAAAGAGAATTGTTTGTTCCACCAGATGCTTTTACTCTCTGCCTCTAAGCTTTTGTTTACATTATCTGTTCCATCCAGAAGCCCCACCCCCCCAATCTCTTCTGTTAGCAAACTTCTATCCATTCTGATAGTATAGATCATACCCCACTTTCCCTCTATAATAGCCCCTAGCCACCTATATTAGGACTTTATCAGTTGCAAATAGTACAGCAGACCCAAAACTGGTT
>NW_027527920.1:5166490-5294228 GCF_008692635.1 Crocuta crocuta | reverse complement strand
CCGCCCATAGTGACCACCCACTTGGAATATGCATGAGGTTGGTCCTTTCCTTGGCCCCTTTTTATGATCAAATCAGAGAATGGAATCGACTGATCTCAGAAAAACATCCTAACATGGCTCTTAGGATAAAGCTCCAAATCCTTTTCACAGCACGTAAGAACCTGCGTGGTATATAGACTCCTACTTAACTCTTTAGACTCTTTCTACACCTTGGAGGAAAGCCAGATTGAAACTTCATCAGACCTTTGGTTGAAATACCATGTCATCTTAGCATGCTTTTGCTTGTTCTATTTATCAATCCCTTCCATCCTGCTAACTCCTATGCCTGCTGTAAGTCTCCTTTTAAGAGTTGCTTCTTCTAGGAAGCCTTCCCTGACTCCTAGGAACCTAGTTAAGACTGGGATTAGGTTCCCTGATACATGATCTCACAGCACCCAATAGTTTTCACAGCACTTATCGTGATTGTGTTTGGTTGTTTCATGGAAGTATACTTCACTGAGTAGTCTTCACAGCTGTCTTATCTATTATTATGTACCAAGTACCTGGCAGAGTGCTGGGCTCATAGCAAATGTCTGTGGAATGTATATATGACCAATCGTAAGGACAGTGTCTCTAAGTCAAAACTCCATCAAGAGTTCCCTTACTATTTGGTAATAAAAAACTGATTAGTTCTGCTCTGCTGGGTGGTCACTTACTATTGAGGTCATCTCATCTTAGGCAGACTCTGTACTTGGATTCTGCCCTCACTGTCTCATACCTTGGCTCTCCCCACTTCAGTCTAACCTGGGAGATCCTCCTGGATTAATCTTTCCCAAATACCGGTTTGACCAGATCACTCTTCTACTTAAAAGCCTCTAAAGTAGAGTTGGCTACAGAATAAAGCTCAGACTTGGCCTGGCCTTCAAGCCTGTCTGTAATCTGATTCTGACCTATATTTCTGTGTCAGCTTACTTTCTAAAGAGAATTGTTTGTTCCACCAGATGCTTTTACTCTCTGCCTCTAAGCTTTTGTTTACATTATCTGTTCCATCCAGAAGCCCCACCCCCCCAATCTCTTCTGTTAGCAAACTTCTATCCATTCTGATAGTATAGATCATACCCCACTTTCCCTCTATAATAGCCCCTAGNTTGGTCCATGTGATCAATGAGTCCATGATAGACTCTAAGTATGACTTTAGGTAAAATATCATTAATGACCTTTGTCTCTTCTGATTGTTCTTCTAACCTGTTGATTTCATTCTGAATTAGGTGGAGTAGGTGACAGTAAGTTTCATGGGGTAGNAATATATTATTATTATTATTATTGGTCCATGTGATCAATGAGTCCATGATAGACTCTAAGTATGACTTTAGGTAAAATATCATTAATGACCTTTGTCTCTTCTGATTGTTCTTCTAACCTGTTGATTTCATTCTGAATTAGGTGGAGTAGGTGACAGTAAGTTTCATGGGGTAGCCCCAGAAACTCAAGGTTTACCTCCTATTATCTTAACAACTGCAGAGAAAACAAACTTCTCTTTCTTAAAAGTTCTAACAAAAGGCCCAGAGAAGGATGGGTCTTGTGCCCATCCTGCAAAGCTACTGCTGTGGTTCTCTGATTAACCAGGTCTGAGTCCCATGTCTACTCCACGGGTGGGGTCCACCTCATAGACCTGCAGGCATAAAGAATGACAATTGTGTGGCTCCCCAAAGGAAAACTGAGATGTGGTTACCAGAAGAAGGAAGAATGGGGGTCAGGCAGACAAATATAGCCTAGATTCATTCTACCCCTCCAAATGTGAGGGGTCTCTCCTGGTTCCAAATTCCTGTTGCTCTTTTTGTGTGCCCTATTCATTTATTTATTTCCCCATGGTCACTAGATGGTTGCCAGAGTCCCAAACACCATGACTCAATGCTAGTATTCCAAGCAGAAGGAAGAAGGGAGCCGTTGGAGAAAGGACTTTTCCAGAGAAAGGAAAGCTTCCTGAGAGGCCATCCAAGAAATTTGGATCACTTGGCAAGGAGGCAGGGAAAATGAATATCTGGCAAAGGGGAGTGGAATAGCTGAGGTTGGATTAGCCCAAACGTGTTTCATTCCTGGGGCTGAGCACATTGCTGAACAAAAATGGGGTTTTGTTAGAAGGAAGGAAGGAAGGAAGGAAGGGGTGAGGTCCTTGCCATTGGCTAGGTCACCAAGAGTGGCTGCCTGGATATATATATTTTTTTAATCAACTTATCTGCTAGTGATTGGGAACTTACTATATGCAAGGCATTGTATATATATATATTTTTTAACATTTGTTTATTATGGAAAGAAAGAGAAGGAGTGGGAGATGGGCAGAGAGAGGGAGACACAGAATCCGAAGCAGGCTCCAAGCTCTGAACTGTCAGCACAGAATCTGACTCAGGGCTCAAACTCATGAACCGTGAGATTGTGATCTGAGCCGAAGTCAGACGCTTAACTGACTGAGCCACCCAGGCCCTCCAAGGTGCTGTATATTTCTGATTCTCATCTAGTCCATTTGACATTTTCTGTTTAATGGCAGGAACTATGGCTTATACTTTGCATCTTCACAATGCCTTGCACTTAGTAGCTATTCAATCAAGCATTGGCTGATATTTAAAATTTGATGGTGAGGGGTTGAGAGAAGAGTATAGAATTCAGTCTTTCTGGGATCTTGTTTGAAGACTTAATTTTTGCCCTCACTGCTAATGGAAATGGAAGAGCACCACAACTGTGTTACAGTCATTTGTATTATGGAGATGCAAATGAATCTCAAATACTTCTTCTTGGCCATAAGTTCTCTCTTAGCCAGCTTGTAAATTACTTGACTTCGTATGTATCGCCCATCTATATAGTTCTTACACATGTAAGATGAATTTAGACAGGCAGTGTATGTAATTTGGCTAACTGGTCTCCTTCTTCTATGGCTTTTCCTCGTTTTTTAATAGGGAAATTGCTCTCCCCTTGAATCTTAATGCACAATGTTAAGACTTCAGAAACACAGTTTTTTATTCAGAAAGAATTTCAATCTTCTTGCTGTCAAACACACTCTGCTTTCACATGGGCACTTAATGGTGTCAGGATGTCAATTTAATTTTGACAGGGCCCCGATAGATGGGATTTTCAGCTCTTCGTACTCAGTTAACATGGATGGGCAAGAGGATGTTTGAGGGGTTTCTTTCCCCGTTTTCATGGAAACGTATACTTTCCCATAAGATTGGATAACAGTAGTATGTTTGTGAAGCACTCTGTGCTTTTGAGAGTGCAAAGTTTCCCTACTGTTCAAGACCTACTATTAGCTGCCTCCAAATGACACTACAGTTGGTGTTGTCACTGATTGCTGTGATGCTCAAAATAGTCTGAAGGCGCTGGGATCTTTGTTCCCACCAAGAAATGGTTTCTTCCACTTTCTTTTGGATCAACACCACTTGAATTGTAGATGTAGCAAGTATGGCTACAAATTCACTGTTCTTTACTTATTAGGTAACATTAGAGCAAGATGCTTGGCAGGATGTGAGTTTTTAGATTTTTGTCCGGGAATAGGAGAAGATCAAATGACTCTAACCTTCTTGTATTAG
This sequence comes from Crocuta crocuta, assembly GCF_008692635.1. NCBI lineage: Eukaryota > Metazoa > Chordata > Mammalia > Carnivora > Hyaenidae > Crocuta > Crocuta crocuta. Next base: position 5,290,668 of record NW_027527920.1, on the reverse strand, counting down.
CTATCTATTGCTGCGTAACAAATGATGTCAAAAAATGAACTGGCTTAAAGCGATAGGCATGTATTATCTCACAGAGTCTCTGTATGGAATCTGGGAGAGGTGGGTGCTTCTGGCTGGGAGTCTCTTGAGGTTATATCAAGGTGTTAGCTGGGGCTGCAGGCATCTGAAGGCTTCACTGGGACTGGGGTTTCCAAAATGGCTCACTCAACATAGCTATTGGCTTGTGGCCCACGTTTCTTGCCATGTGAGCCTCTGTTTGAATGTCCTTATGGCATGGCAGCTGGCTTCCTCCAGAGTGAGCAGTTAAAGAGAGAGGCCACAGAGGAAGCTGCAATGCCTTTTACAACCTCATCTCAGAAGTCACACACTGTCATTTCTGCCATATTTTCAATGTTTATTTATTTTTGAGAGAGAGAGACAGAGCATGAGCTGGGGTGGGGTGAGGGTGGGGCAGAGAGAGAGGGAGACAAAATCCGAAGCAGGCTCCAGCGTTTGAGCTGTCAGCACAGAGCCCGATGTGGGGCTCGAACCCCCAAACCATGAGATCATGACCTGAGCTGAAGTCAGATGCTTAACAACATAGCCACCCAGTGCCCCTCTTCTACCATATTTTCTTTGTTAGGAGTGAATCATTAGGTCTAGCCCATACTCAGGGGGAGGGGAATTAGGCTCCACCTCTTGAAGGGAGGTGTATCAAAGAATTTGTAGACATGTTTAATTTATTTTGTATATATACTTTAAGTTTATTTTGAGAGAGAGGGTGCCTGCTCTCAAGTGAGAGCAACGGAGGAGCAGAGAGAGGGTGACAGAGAATCCCATGCGGGCTCTGCGCTGTCAGTGCAGACCCCAACATGGGACTCGATCTCATGCACTGTGAGATCATGACCTGATCGAGAGTCAGACATTTAACTGACTGAGCCACCCAGGCGCCCCTGTAGACATATTCTATAACCGCTACAACTTTCTTGATTTTCTCCCTTTGTGACTGAGTATCTAAAAAAAACAAACCAAACTCAGAGGTTTAGTACATGGTCAGCGAATGAACAGATAAATATGGCTCCTTTATTCTTGGGGCAATTTATACAGAGTTTCAGCCTCCAACCTAACCATATAGGTGCTCCCCCCAAAGCTCCACAGAGATGGAGTGGAAGTTGGGTCTGAGAGAGCCAGATTTCTTCTTCCAGCTTCTCAAACAATGCTGTCTTCTACGCCCCTCAAGAATATGCAGTAGCCAAGAGCTAGCTTTTCCCAGGGCACATTTAGAGAGTGGGATGCCAGTAAGGGTGGGCTCTGAACAGAGCCAGGGAGTGTTTGGTTGTACTCACCTGGGCTAATTATAGGTCAGATACAGGCAGCAGATGGTAAGAGCTGAGTGAGAAGCTAGCTGGTTCTGCTCTACTGCTGGTTGGCAGAGACCAGCCACAGATGGTAAGAGTGTTACTGGGAACAGACTCCGGTCCTGGGATCAGGCAAGCGCCAGAGCCCTGCTGGAATCACCTGCAGGAACACCCAGAGATGTGAGGAGTCATGGGCAGAATCCTAGGCTTGGATCTCAAACCCGGACACCACGGTGGTTGTGGCTCCTTGGCAGCTCTTAGTGTACAACACGAGGAAGGGAGCGCTCGGGACCAGATGGACAGGTTGAGAGACAGAGCGTGACTGTCAGGCCACAGAGCGAAGTGCCATGTCATAGAGACAGATGGTGAGAGGGGTGGCCCTCGCTGCAGTGGCTTAATGCCTTTTCAGTCCTCAACCTGCCCGTGTGTCCTTCACATAGGGCCTCTTCGAGAGCCTCTACTTCCAAAGCATCTGAATTTAGAAGTCAAATGTCTGTGTTCCAACCTGTAGTCCAGGCTAAGGGTGTTTCACAGCTTTTATCTTCTCTCACATTTAGAGAAGGGTGCCTGGGTCACTCAGTCTGCTAAGCATCCAACTTTGGCTCAGGTCATGATCTCGTAGTTCGTGGGTTCGAGCCCCGCATCGGGTTCTGTGCAGGCAGCTCAGAGCCTGGAGCCTGTTTCAGATTCTGTGTCTCCCTCTCTCTCTGTCCCTCCCCTGCTCATGCTCTGTCTCTCTCTGTTTCAAAAAAAAAAAAAAAAATAGAGAAACCCAGGTTTCTGATACACTAACTGATAAGGGAATCATATGATGGGATAAATTGTGCAACTGGGCATTGGGGAGAAGATACCACATAGCAAGAGAGTCAAGAAGAGTTTTCTTTCCAGAATATTCCTGCCATTAGAATACCAGTGCAAGAGAAGAGGGATTAGGAAACAGAAAACATACAGGTTTATAGTATACTTCAAGATATAGATGTACTATATAAGTCATTAGCCTCCTAAAGAAATTCAGAGGCTCTGTAGGTACCACCCTTAGGCACAGGGGGGAGGGGCCTGCCTTTAAGGGGGTCTGCTCTGGTGCCTTCTCCGGCTGCGTACCTACATACTGAACAGGAGTCAATCGGGCCAAAGGACTGTGTCCATTTGGAGCGGATTTCACCTCTTTGTATGTTTCTCCGGGTACCCAGAAGCCAAAAGTCCCTGCCCAAATGGCTGTGAGCCTACTTTCAGGGCCTGGGTGGGCTTCTCCCCTCAATCTTCTGATATATACTCCTGGACCTGTAGAGTGGCCAAGAAACGACAGTTTTGTAGAGGGAAAAGTGGACATGTGGGCTGGAGTATGGGGCTCAACTGGCTGTGGGCAGTAAAGTGGGAAGGCTGCTCTGTGTGGAAACCAGCTCTCTCTGTTCTTGTAGGGAGCTCTAAGTCCCAGAATTCTAGGTTCAAACCTAGTTTTTCAAGTTCTATTGGAAGTATATTTTCAAGGTAAAAGGACATACATGTATTTTAAACTTCACAGTTAGTTAGCTTGTTTTATAACTTTAATGTATTGATACATTTGATATGTGGGCCTTTGAATGTAGCCTTTTTGTGGACCCTACAAATTTTAGGGTTGGTTCTGGCTCCCCATTTAATAAGAAATCAAGTTAAATCAGCTTGGCCTGGTTTGGAAGGCCTTTTTTTTTTTTTTTGGCATTGTTCATTTATTTATTTTGATATGGGGGGAGGGACAGAGAGAGAGGGAGAGAGAAAATGCTAAGTAGGCTCTGCACTGTTATCTCAGCACCAGAGGCGGGGCTCGATCTCAGGAACTGTGAGATCATGACCTGAGCTGGATGTTCTACCAACTGAGCCAGCCAGGTGCCCTGCCAAGCTACTGTTTTAAGATCCAGCCTCATAGTCATGTAGTCATGCCTCTTCCCACTGGCCTCTTCAAAGTGCTTTTATCTGAGCCACTTATTAGCATTCAAAGTGTACAACTATGAGTGGCCGTTTTTCTTATTATGTTTAAGATATGGCTATAAGACAAGGAAACACCAATACATAGCCATTTTTCAGACCAGGAAAGGGGACACCCCCACCCCCCCAAAGTCAGAGGAGTAGCTAGGGAATCAGAAGAATGTAGTTAGGCATCAAAGGAGGAGATGGCCAGCATTGTCAAAAGCTGCAGAGAGGCCATTGAGAAAGGTGCTGCCAAACAGAACATTAGAAAAGAGGTCTTTTGTGACCATTGAGAGAACAGCAGATTGTGTGGGTGAAAGCAACATTGTGGTGGGAAAAATTAAGAGAAGAGAAAGTGGAGACAGCAAACATATTTTAAGGTCTCTGAAGAAATGTGATTCTGAGAAGAGATAGAGTACCTTTAGAGTGTGGAAGAGGCAGGGTGGTTTTGTTCTGTTCAAAAGTTGGAGGAGACTGAGTGTGCTTGTAGGAGAAAGGAGCCAGATTAGAGGGGGAAATTGATAATGGGGAAAGAAAGGATGGATGATTCAACAAAATCTGGGAATGGCTGAGATCCAGTACACAGGTGCAGGGGTTAACCTTGATGAGGAGAAAGGGCACTTCTTGCTATGGGTATGGGAAGGAGGTCAGGAAGATGAAGGCTACAGAACACGCATAATAATGGAGTGATTGGACTTATGGGTGCAGAGATTGGCTGTCATTGTAGAGAAAAGGCTAAGGAAGAAAGCGTGGATTTTCTGGGGCGGGTCCAGACTTCAAATATTCAAATGTCGCATTCTTCGTTCATTCCTTTCATTTATTCAGTGTCCTGTCTGTATAGACACTGGGGTCAACAGTGATAGAACTTTTCACGTAATTTTGGATTTTGTTATACTGGGATTCAAGTGAGATTTACTTTTTACTTTTCTAGAAGGCTTGAAGTAGAAATAAATGATCGAATCACAAGAGTCCTTTGTCAGACCAGATGTCCCAACTTGGGGTTTGGAAAACACGGGCATCTCAACAATGGCGCCCTGTTTGAGACTGAGAGGGAGGAGAGGCGAGATGGGGGGCTAAGGGGGTTTACACCCAGGTAACCCCAGGAGGGTGCGCTTTCAACCGGGAAGGTGAGACCCTTCCGCACTTCGGGCCGCGCTGTAACCAAGGGTAACGGCTTCTAAGCCTACACCGGTGTGAAGACCTGCTTCTTCCCCGAACCAGATGCGTCTACGGAGGCTGAGCCGGACCAGACAGAAGCCAGGCTTGCCATCCAAGACAGCGTCCAGTGATCTGCCACCGCCTCTGACTAGGTAAGGTCGCTGCTACTTTTGCCCCCAGTTAATTATGAGGGGCGGGGGAGGGGAGAAGCGGTGGGCGGGACGAGTCGCCTTTTCTATTTTACAATTGGTCCCAAAGGGCTCCGAGTCCCGCCTCCCGCGCCGCCGCTGATAGGCGCTCCGGGCTGTCACTCGGGCCGCCGCGGCCGCCCCTAGCCGTGGCTGGGATCTCGCGGGAAGAGCGGTGGGCACGGCTGTGGCTTGGTCTCCCGGCTGCGCGCGAAGCGGGAGGGCTCTCCTCACACAAGCGCTTCCTCGCGGAGAGGTTTGAGCTGCGGCAGCCGCAGGCCTGGGCCGCCCCTTCCCTGCCGCCGCCTTCTCCTCCTCAGGGCTCCTCGGTCCGCTCGCCCTCCGGCGCCCCCAGGTAAGGAAGCCCGGAGCGCGTCTCGGCTGCCGAGCGGTCGGGGAGCGGGGACTCGGAGCAGCCGGAGCGGGCGGGCTCCGNGGTCCTCTTACCGCGGTCGCAGGCTCTTTGGGTGCAGAGGATTCAGTTTAGCAGGTCCTAGGTCTCCGAAGGGGCAGATCATTAGGGGGTTTTCAGGGGTCCTTTGAGCGGGAGTGTTTCGCATCCCTGGGTGGAGAAGCAGCGTATTAGGGTTCCGGGGAGGGGGGTTCTGTTTATCCGGGTCTCCCGGCGAGAGGGCGATGTGTCGGCGTCCTGCAGGGGTCGGGCCGCCTTGGTGGGCTGCCGGGGGCGTAAGGGTGCTCGGCGGAGCCCGGTGTCTTTTCTCGGGTTTCTGTTTTGCCCAGAGGGGGGCGGTAACTTGGCATGTTCTCCGGTCTTTCCGGGGGGCGACCGGGCGGGTTAGCGGGTCTCCGCGGGGTGATCTCGAACGGAGGGCGCGGCTCAGCGGGCGCCTGGGTGGGCTCGGGGGGCTCCCCGGTGACGCCCCGAGCCGGCCCGCCGGACAAGTCTGTGGCCGGCCAGCATCCTGGAACGGGTCTCTTTCCTGGACGAGATGGTGCTCCGTGGGAAGATCGATCGGGGTCGTTTCTTAGTTGGAGAAACCGTGGGTTTGTTCTGCAGTTTGCTTTTTCCCTGCCCCGGGATCCCCGTGGGGGCGTGCTGGTCTCGCTGCCCCAGGAGCGTGAGAGTGGCCGCGCCTTAGGTGCGGTGTAGACTGTAGGTGGTTTTCGGAGGCGAGTGTCCTCAGGTGGAGCGCGCCCGGCGCGGAAGATGGGGAAGGCCGTGTGCTTTTGGCCTCACTTTCCTCGAGTCCGCTCTGCTGATCCTGCGTTATTAGATCTGTTCCTGAAGTCTTGCCTGCGTGCTCGGCAGAGTCCAGTAGTGCTGGGAAGTACGTGTGTCCCGGCTTCTCTCTGCCCTCCGAAAACCGTTCGTGGAGAGGGAGAGCTTTTAAGTTTGAGTTCCAAACACCGTATTGGAATTTGAAGTCCCAGAGCGAGAGCTCTGCGTCATTTGAGACCTGAAGGATGGCTGGCTCACAGGTCTTTTAGAGAATCCTGCTGAACGGTTTCAGTGTAAAGCTTGAGTCCGTCTGGACTCTAATGGAGAGTTCTTGGGAACTAGCCCAGTCTTTGGTGAAATTCAAATCAAATGGCCTGTATGTATGTGTATGTGTGCTTTTTTTTTTTTTTTAAATAAATGTATAGCTTGGAAAGTCTGTGCATCTGCTTGACATTTCTTCAGGTTAGATAGCTACTTCATCACAGAGGCCTGTAAATGAAGCCTGATGTGGCAGGCGGTGGAGCCCATATTCACAAGAATTATGTAATTTTGGGTAAACAGACAAATTTGACTTGGACAAAGCAAAGACTTTTGCCTGCCTTAGTCTTTTTCTTAGTGTCAGTTTTTTTTTTTTTAGATTGACATATCTTTTTATCTTGGAAGCAGAAAGATTAGGGGCAGTGTACTTAATCCTTGAGTTTTGCCATCATGTTTTAAAAAGGAGGGAATCCTGCATAGCAATATTTAACTCTTTGAAGAGTTTCCGATGTTTTGTTTGTTTGTTTGTTTTTTGCTTTAGTTCTAATTCAAACCCAAATGCCTCCTTGACTTTTATGGCTGTCAAAACTGATCAGTTGAGCAGGTATCTGGGTGGAACTATAGTTAAAAAACCCTAAGCAGACCATTTTTTCCCCCTTCATTATTTTTGATAAAGACAAATGATAAATTAAGCAGATTTCAGTAACTTTGAAAAAAGGGCAGCTTTCATGATTTCAAAGTAAACCTATTAATCAGTCAACAAATCTTTATCTGCTAGGTGTCACAGCATTGGAGGTACCGTGATGCCAGCTCACATATAACCCATGTGGAGCGAGAGACAGCAAATAAAATGAATACATAAAATAACTGAGATGCTGATAATGAAGAAACATTGGAGTTCAGCTCACTTTTTAAAATAACCTCTGAGTAATAATCTAATACATGTCTGTTGTCATAACCAGAAACCAAGTAAGGTATGATCTATCTTCCGAATTACTAAAGAAAGATTGAATTATCAGTAGAGTTTGAGTGTTAAATATATTTTGACTCTTCGAGGCTTAGCACCTTTTGTTATATAAGCATAAAGAAGTCTGTAAGGAGACACATCAAACTTTTAAGTATTTGGGGGATTCTCTTTTTAAGTGTTTGTTTGTTTATTTTTGAGAGAGAAAGAGAAAGAGATCCCAGTCTGTGCTGACTGCACAGAGCCCCATGCAGGGCCCAAACTCTCAAACCGAGATCATGACCTGAGTTGAAATCAAGAGTCAGACCCTTAACTGCCTGGGCCACCCACGTGCCCCTTTGGGCATTCTTTAATAAGAAAGCATTGCAGAGGCATGGAAGAGAGCTGTAAAAAGTATAATTTTATACTTTTGTTATTATTTGAATCTATTTCAATGAGTGGACATTAACAAGTGAAAATTAAAGAAATTAAAACCTTTTGGTCAACTATGCAAATTTTGAAATGTACAGTATTAATAAGGCATTTTGTCAGTGTTGCCACTCCCATTGTGTATACTAGCGAAGGAAAAAATGTATTTCAAGAATCTAAAATTATAGGGGGTGGGGAGCACAACAGAGTAAGCAGAGCATTACTGGGCTCTAAATAAAATGTTAACACATGTTAAAGATGTTGGATATTTAATGGTATAAAAATAAATTAGGTACGCCTGGGTGGCTCAGTTAAGCAGCCAACTCTGAATTTCGGCTCTGATCATGGTCTGATGGTTCATGAGTTTGAGCCCCACATGGGGCTCTGCGCTGACAGTGCCGAGCCTGCTTGGGATTCTCTCTCCTCTCTCTCTTTGCCCCTACCTATACCTGTCTCTCTTCCTCTTTCTCTCAAATAAATAAACTTAAAAAAATAAAACAATTTAAGGCCTTTCTTTTTTAAAATTTAATTATTTCCAAGTTTGAGAAGGGAAGTTTTTAAACTCCTTGGACAAGAATGCGTTGTATTCCTGTGGTGGGGATGGAGATGTTCATATTGTGGCACAGATTTCAGGAAGAGATTTCTTTTGTCGAACCTATGCACACATCTAATAGATTTGTTTCTCTTCTGAGGCCTATGAAACGAAAATAATTTTATGGTTCATTATTACTGTAATTTATTATTGCTATTTATATTTCATTACTATAATGGGTCACTGTTCAAAATTCTGGAATTATCAATGTAATACACTAAAGCAGTTTTTAGAAAGGAAATCATAAGAGATGATTTCCAATCTCCACTGTGCTACTAGCCATATGACCTTGGGTAATTTCTTAGCTCTTAGGGCCTTAGTTTCCATATATATAAAATTAAAGAGAAGTCCCGGTCAATAATCAGTGTAAATTCCAATTCCAAGGATTCTTTTGCATTAGTTTTGATGTTGCCTGTCAGCAGTATTCTGTTTACAGAAAGAAATGGATGCCTCAAGAAAGAGTAGCCGGTTCTCAGGATACAACTAGATCCATGTAATTTTTATATATGATACCTAATTTTAGAGACTTCTTTCTGTTTAAGATATATAGGAACTATTTAATTCCAGAATATACATTCATGAAGGTAAATGATTTTCTTTTAATGCTTTAGCTTTATCTCTTAAAGCATTATTTTTCTTTCATTTCTGATTTCTGGTTCTGTAATAGAGTATCTGTGTGATAAGGTAATGTACTTATTTAACTTTGGGTGTAGGATGAGGTCTCTGGTGGTTGACCCCCTTGAATCCATCCTTTACCCACCTGCCAAGGTGACTTCTGAAATGCAAATCTGTTCAATGCTTCTTTCTTCAAATGCATGCTTCTCCTTTACCTACAGCACACATTTAATTCTAACTCTTTATCGTTACTAGGCCTTTCATCATCTGGCTCATTTCCTGCTTTTCCCCCGCCGTAAATCTGAGGCTCCAACTGTACTAATCCAGTCAATTCACTGAAAGAGTCATACTGTTGCCTGACTCAGAGCCTTCTCATATATTCTCCCCACTGTTTAGAATGCCTTGCTTTTTCCTGCCTTGCTGACAAAGTCTACTGCTTTTCCAAGATACAACTTAAGCACTATCTGCTTTTTAAGTCTTCTGGTCGTCCCTCTTCCTTACCCCACCGAGTTATGCACTCTCTCTGTCTCGTTCATTCATTCTCTTACGTTCAGTAGTATGCTGTAATTATTTATGTCTGTCGCGGGGTCCTCCTGGACTCAAAGCCAAATTTATATTTGTCTTATATTTTATGCAGTTGGCTCTCATTACAGGGTTGAACTCTGGGCCATGATTGATCATTTTCATAATGTCCGAGTTAAGCCCAAATCTCAGTCTTGTCCTATTTTTCTAAACTTTGGGGTTTTCTGAATTATCTTATTCTCTTACCCCTATGACCACAAACTGATACTAGATCTATAGTTCTTATCCTCATATTTAAGAAGACTGCCGGTACTATAGGAGTTAAGGGTTCCTCCGTTAAACGTGCAGATTCGGCGGCAACCACTAATCCCTGTAACTAAAATTGGTAGGAAAGTTATAAACTGGTTTGGGTATTTCAGATCTTGATATCAGTGATGTGGTAGGTATTTTTTACCTCCCTGGCTGCTTTCTGTGTGGGACATGATTGTTGTCAGTGCAGGTGTGTCTTCATATTGTCTGTTTATTGGCTGAAGATTTAATACTTGCTCAGGGTCATTATCTACTAAGCAGCATGCTATAACTAGATTCAGGTCTGTTGGACTCCACGTTCTGTGCTTTTCCAAATACCATGCTGCTTTTTGAAGTGACTGCTTACTCAGCGTATTCAAATTATTCAAAGATATTTTATTCATTTTATAAATCGAAGAAATAGGTTGTCATGTTTATTCATTCAGTTTTTTCAAAAAAGCCAAAGTAGGGAGAATTTGAGATTGGACTTCTGAGATCATTTAATCCCGCCCTTCACATAGCATAGGAGGGAACTGACACAAGCAAGAGTAGTTGAATGACTTGCTCAAGATCACACAGCTGATTGGTTAAGATTTTCTTTGTTAAGCTAGCTGTGCACATAGGTGTAATAAAACCATTACTTGAAAGGAATGCTGGGTGCCTGTTTCCCCTGCATTCCCCCCCGCCCCCAAAAAAAAACCTGGAGTGGCTTTTAGAAAAAGTGATGTTGAGGATCTCAGAGTCTTAAGGACCCAGCTCAGAGAAAATAGGGACTTTGGATCATGACACATGGAGACGCCTCAGTGCCTTAACTCACGTAGTTCCCTAGTCTTTGTTTCTGTCCTCCCTCCTTTTTTCTTTTTAAAAATCTACCCTCAGTTTACTCATCTTATGCCTGAAGAAGTTGTTATTGGCATCAGCCTTACCAGTCACCATTTAAATACCATCCATTGGGCAACTATAGAGATACGAAAAAAGCAAAAAATCCAGTCCCTGCCCTGAAGAGGCTTGGGTTATTTGGGAGTGGGAGACAGTATGTATTTAATTGCAAGGCAGTAGGTGAAGATGTCATGAGTGAAACAGCTGTAGGAGCTCAGAAGATTAGATCAGGGTGGCTTGGGCTAGGGTTACAGAACTTTCTGTGTAAAAGACATTTGACTTAAGTTAATCTTTTAAAAATATTTACCTATTTATTTATTTAATGTTAATTTATTTTGAGAGAGAGAGAGTGCCAGTGTGCGGGAGAGGGGCAGAGAGCAAGGGAGAGAGAGAATCTCAAGCAGGCCCCGCGTTGTCAGCTCAGAGCCGGACTCGGAGCTCTAACTCTACGAACTGTGACATCACGACCTGAGCGGAAATCAAGAGTCACCAGCTCTAGCCACTGAGCCAGCCAGGTGCCCCGATTTAAGTTAATCTTTAAGTGAGGAGTTGGAGTAAAACTCCTTAAACTCTCATCGTTTTTGTTTTGTCTGTTTGTAATCTGACCCTTGCTCACCTCCCTGCAGTCACAGTTGGGCTTCTGTCTGTTTCAGGGGGCCTGGAACATGCTCTTCCACACATCCATGTCTCTCTCCCTTCCTTCAAGTCTTAGTTAAAATATCACCCCTTCTGGGGCGCCTGCGTGGCTCAGTCGGTTAAGCGTCCGACTTCGGCTCAGGTCGTGATCTTGCGGTTTGTGGGTTTGAGCCCCGCATCAGGCTCTGTGCTGACACCTAGCTGGAGTCAGGTGTCCAGCTGGAGCCTGTTTCAGATTCTGTGCCTCTCTCTCTCTCTCTCTCTGTCAGAAATAAATAAAACATTTAAAAAAATTAAAAAAAAATAACACCCCTTCTGTGAGGTCTGGACTGGCCACCTTGTTTAAAATTACTGCATCCCTTCCACACATTCTCTTCCTATTTCTCTTTCCTGCTTTGTTTCTTTATTTTGTTCTTTCTGCTATCCAGGGTACTCTATGTTTTTTATTGTCTTTCTACCCCTACTATACTAGAAGATCCATGAGGGCGGGGAGTTTTTCTCATTTTATTCGGTGCTGTCTCTCCAGCGCCCAGAACAGAACCTGTTACAAAGTAGGTGCTCAAATTTTTGTTCAATAGATAGGATAATTGAACTTCAAAGCAGGAATTTGAAAATGATTTAACTTTTCCTCCTTCCTTTGTTCCTCTTTCCTGGCTGGCTTAAGGAAGAGGAATTTTCCATTTTCTAAAAAAAGCTTATGGGACTTCAAGAAAGTCATATATAGTAAACTGTAGAAATTCTTAACAGCTTAATGAACTTCTGCATGTGTAAACATGTAGTCACCAAACCGAGCAGGATATAGCACACTTCCAGGACCTTAGGAACCTTCCTCATGTTCTCTCCTGGTCAGTATTTCCCAAAGGTAACCATTATTCAGACTTCTCTCATAACAGATTAGTTTTGTTTATTCCTGAACTTCATACAGATTGAATCAGCCTGGTTTCCTTTCTTCAGCATTATGTCTGTGAGATTCATCCATGTTTGTTTGGTTTTTTTTTAACAGTTGCTCATTCCTTTTTATTGCAGTATAGTATTCCGTTGGTTACATATACTTTTTCTATTCTTTTGATACATTTGGCCCATTTCCAGTTTGTAACTCTTAGGAACAAAGCTGCTGTGAACAACTTTGTACTGTGAACAACTTTGTACTGTCTTTTGGTGGCTATAACGTTAAAGTCCTTGGCTGAATAGTTAGGAGTTNATATATATATATATATATATATATATATATACACACATATATATGTATATAGAGAGAGAAAGAGAAAGATACACATAATTCTTAATCTTAGATGATCATGTTAGATGATCATTAAATGATTGAAAATAAATTAGTAACTAATCATGTACTGTGAGATTATCTCGAACTTGTTAAAAATGTTGGAGAACTGTTTCTGGTCCACACTTGTTTCTTATATCTGACATAAAACATAGCTTTATCCAGGCTTTACACAGTTCTCTTTCATCTGGGTTTGCCTTTTTTTAAGCCATATTCCTTATTACTTGCTCTCCCTCCTCCAGAAAATGGACAATAGGTCATTTTTTTCTGATATTTGGTTCTACTGTATATTTTTCAAACATCCTGTACACTTTGAAATCAGTTTTGCTAATGCATTCGTAATGTGGGTAAAAATGCTTTGAGTCTGTTTTTTTATTTTTGTCATGTATTAGTTATGTCAAGCAAAGGCTTTCTTTGATGGTCTTAAGTAATTCTAGAAATGGCTTTAGTTGGTGAATAATGCAAATAAGAGCTCCTACAATGATAGACGAGATCTTGAGAAATATTTTTCTAATTCTGGAAAAGTTCACAGTTTTCTTTTGAAATGATTTCTAGGCTGACTTGAAAGACTAATAGGAAACATGGTGGATGGGATACCTTGTAGGGATTGGGGTGAGAGAACACTCTAGGTAGGGAACTGCATTTGCACAGAGCGCAGAGAGCAAGCCAGCAGGGCAGATTTGAGGATCTGCAGGTCATTCAGGAAGGCTGGTGCAGTGGTTTTCAAACTCTAATGTGCATGCGAATCTTCTCACTTGCTTACAGGTGATGGAAAGGTTGCTGGCTCAACTTGCCCACAGTTGGGTTAGGATGTAGAAAGCAGTGAGAAGGAAGGAGTGGGGAGTGAAAGCAGGGACCATCCCATGAGTCTTAACCAGTGTAAGGAATTTGGCCTTAAGGCAGTGGTAACCCACTGAGGGGTGCAAAGAGTGATAGTAAACTTGTGAGTTAAGTGGGCAGTAGTGTTGGAAATAATTTTAGGGGTACGCTTCATCTTCATTTGCAACTATACAGATTAATGTCTGAGAAATGATAATTTATTCATCAATAACTACTTTTCCCAGTAGCAGACTCCGCTTATTTAAAGGAAAAGTTTGGTTATATTTATTAGTTTAGATGTTGTATGTTCATTTAAGCAGTTCTTTCTTCCAGGGATATTATTTATCCTAATAACTATCATTATAATTTAACTCATAATTACATTATTAATCTTGTTTGATGGGATTTAATTTTCATATTGTGTACCATATGATAGTCTGATATTTTCTTTTATTTTTTTATTTTTATGAAAAATTTTTTTTTAACATTTATTCATTTTTGAGAGAGAGCATACAAGCTGGGGAGAGGCAGAGAGAGACACACACAGAATTTGAAGCAGGCTCCAGGCTCTGAGCTGTCAGCACAGAGCCTGATGCAGGACTCGGACTCTCGAACTGCTAGATCATGACCTGAGCCAAAGTTGGACACTTAACCAGCTGAGCCACCCAGGTGCCCCTTCTTTTATTTTTTAATTGTATTGATTTAAAAATGAGCTAGCTGCTAGTGCTTCTTGTACTTATGGTAGTGCTTACTCTATGGTAAGAATGATTTTAAGATACACGGTAATTTGAGTTACTCTTTATTGGTTTCCCTAAATGTCATTAATTAGAAGGTTTTGACCTAATTTATTTCAACTTTTTTTTTTTTTTTTTTAAATTCAGTTGCTTAAATACTGTATCAATTTGGGGCTCCTGGGTGGCTGGGTTGGTTAAGCATCCAACTCTTGATTTCAGCTTGAAGTCGTGGTCTCACAATTTGTGAGATTGAGCCCCTCATTGGGCTCTCGCTGACAGCACGTTGCCTGCTTGGGATTCTCTGTCCCTGTCTCTGTCTCTGTCTCTCTCCATCTCCCTCTCCTTCTCCCTCCTCTCTCTCTACCTCTTCCCCCAGCCCCCTCTCTCAAAATAAATAAGCTTAAAAAACCAAAAATAAATAAATACTACATCAGTTTTTCAGTATTATAAATTTAAGAATAAAGGCATGTGTTTATGTTCTATAGGTTAATATTGTATTTTTCCCCGATTTTATAAGTTCTAGGTACTTATTTTAAAAACTTGGAGAAATACAAAAGACAAAAATTTAAGCTCAGCCCAAATGTAAACATTACTAACGTTATGTTGTACATTCTTTTTCTTCTTCTGATGAATACATTTATTCATAGTGTGCTGTTTATTCTCTACCAAGCATTATATCATGAAGATTTTCCTACTTTGTTAAAATGATTTCAAAACCTAAATTTTAATGATAGCACAGTGTTCTATTGAATGGGTATGTAGTGATTTAACCATTCCTAATTATTGAAAAACTTTTCCTCTGCTAATGACATTGAAGAAAATATTTGCATAAATTGTTCTACATACTTATTTTCTTAGGGCAGGAATAAAAATTTTTAGTCAAAAATAAGACCTTAAAAAAATTAGATATTGCTGTATTGCTTTCTCGAAAGGGTCTGCCAATTTATATGCCAGTATTCAGCTTTTCTAATTTGGTAAGCAGAAATGATCTTAACTTTAATTTGTGTTTTTTATTATATTTGAAGTTGAACATTCAGCATTGTAAATTGTTTTTAAAACAATTACATATTAAAATATTTTAAAAATATCTTTAAAAGAAAGTCTCATGCATTATTTTGTAAGGTAAAATATTTTAACTGGAATTAATAGACAATTTTTGAATAGTTTTTACAAAAACATACAAAATTCAAAGACCCAAAGAGTTGCCTGAGAGGCAACCAGTGTTAATCACTTTATTATATATACTTCCAGAGGTGTAATAGATCGTGTGTGTGTGTGTGTTTATATGTGTATGCCAGAACATTAGACGAATTATGGAGAACATTCATTAAAATACTGTCTAGTTCAGATGTGGTATTGTGTACTAAATTGTGTACTAAAAATTAGAAAGGGTCTAAAAATGATTAGTATCTGGCTACTAGCCCAGGAGGAAGAAAAGCAGGGTCTGGCAGCATTTGGCAGTAATTTTCTATAAGACAAGTGGCCTTAGCTCTTTTTATTATTGGATCGATTCTTTGACAATAGCACTTCTGTTTATTGTACCAGTTCTGTAGTACTGTTCCAAAAAGGAAAGCCAAGTTTTTGAAAATTAGACAGTTAATACCTGAAAGAAACTCTAAAGTACAAAACCTATTTGGAGATATTTAGGGGAAAGATACTTTATTTTTTTTAGGTATTTTAGGATTTCTTTGTTTGAGAGTTCAAGTTTTAGCAGAATTTTCATGACTTTGTTGCTTAACATTAGAAGTTTGAACTTGAATAATTACAAATAAAATTTTATCATTTTCCTAAACTCTTATTTACTTAATTCAGAAATCAATTATCCATGACAGAAATATATTTTTAAAAAGGGTTTCAACGGGCCACCTGGGTGGCTCAGTCAGTTAAGCGCCTGACTTTGGCTCAGGTCATGATCTCATGGTTCGTGGGTTTGAGCCCCGCGTCAGGCTCTCTGCTGACAGCCAACTCAGAGCCTGGAACCTGTTTCGGATTCTGTATCTCCCTCTCTCTTTGACCCTCCACTGCTCATGCTGTCTCTCTCTCTCTCTCAGAAATAAATTTAAAAAAAACATAAAAAAATAAAAATAAAAAGGGTTTCATGCTAATGGTACTATTTAGTGGTAATTGGTCTCATACATCAAAGATCTTGAGCTTGACTTGAATGTTACTGCTAAATATGTGATTCGAGCAGTAAGAATCAGGTTTTTAAAAAAAATTTTTTAAACATTTATTTATTTTTGAAAGAGAGAGACAGAGCACAAGTGGGATAGGGTAAGAAAGAGAGAGAGACACAGACTCTGAATCAGATTCCAGGCTCTGAGCTGTCAGCATAGAGCCGGGCGTGGGGTTTGAACGGATGAACTGCAAGATCGCGACCTGAGCCGAAGTCAGATGCTTAACCGAATGAGCCACCCAGGTGCCCCAGGAATCAGAATCTGAGGTTTTTGTTTTTTTTTAATGTTTTATTTATTTCTAGGAGAGAGAGAGAGAGACGGCGTGAGCAGGGGAGGGTCAGAGAGAGGGAGTCACAGACTGAAACAGGCTCCAGGCTCTGAGCCGGCAGTCAGCACAGAGCCCGATGCGGGACTCGAACCCACGAACCGCGAGATCATGACCTAAGCGAAAGTCGGATGCTTAACTGACTAAGCCACCCAGGCGCCCCAGAATCAGAGGTTTTAATTAGATTGTACAGAGCTTTAATGCTTTAAGCATAAAAATATTTGTTTTTAGGATAGATTTCTTTTAAGGCTCTTGTTTCCAAAAATAAAATTTGGGGATGGCTATTGTTTACTGAATACTAATTCTTTGTGTAGCCTAGGATAAGTAGGGGTATTATGAGAATTCCTATTTGTTGGAATCCATATCTTCTATTTCAGATTAATTATAAGGCTGTAAACGCTGCTAAAGGTGAGCACCTAATAGTGGTTGGTGTTATTTGAGGAATTTAAAGAACGAATTTATCAGAAGTGAGAAAAGATCTTAATTTTTAAAAAATGTTTAATTTTGAAGTAGTTATGTATTCCCAGGAGAATTGCAAAGCTAGTACAGAAGATTCCCCTACACCTTTTACTTAGTGTACCCTCATTGACATCTTTATATAACCATGATTATTAAAACCAAGAAATACATCCTGATTTTTAAAAGAAAATTCAACGAAAAATTTCTCTATCTACTATATGTAAAAGAGTGTTTTAGCTGCGGAAGTATATACAGTGTTGGAAAACAAGTAAAGGTTGCAGATAATAATAAACTGATGAACTAGGTGTCATTCCTGAACAAATTCTCAGATTAAAAAAAATTTTGTATATATGTTTATTTTTGAGAGAGAGTGCAAGCTGGGGAGGGCCAGGGAGAGAGAGGGGGGACAGGATCTGAAGTGGGTTCTGTGCTGACAGCAGCGAGTTGATGCAAGGCTCGAACTCACAAACCATGAGATCATGACCTGAGCCAAAGTCAGATGCTCAACTGACCGAACCACCCAGGCGCCCCAGATTCTCAGATTTTTGAACGCACGTGTTGTTGATACTTAAAGAAGAAGGTGCTGATCACTGGGAGCCAGCATGGGTTCCCAGAGAACAAGTCATGCCTCACGCTTCACTTCCTTTCTTACAGGATGAGTAAACTGGTAGGTACATCAGGAGGTACTCTGCCATCCATAGTAGATCTAGAATTATAGCTACATTTATTGGATTTTTAATTTTGTGCTGGGCCCTGGGTTAAATGGTTTTACATAGATTGCCTCATTTAGTTCTGTTTTACAAATGAGGTAAGGGACCCCCAAGGTTATACAGATAGTATTTGACAGCCTTTTATGATATCTTTATAGACAAGTTAGAGAACTGTAATCTGAATACTTGCATAGGTAGGTGGATTTGTGATTGATTAATGGGCTGATGTTAAAATTAAACTGTAGTTCATTCTTAGTGGTGTCCCTCAGGATGCTGCCTCCCCCCATGTCCTATTTAAAATGTTTATCCACGGGGCGCCTGGGTGGCCCAGTCGGTTGAGCGGCCAACTTCGGCTCAGGTCACGATCTCACCGTTTGTGGGTTTGAGCCCCGCGTTGGGCTCTGTGCTGACAGCTCGGAGCCTGGAGCCTGCTTCAGATTCTGTGTCTCCCTCTCTCTCTGTCCCTCCCCCACTCATGCTGTGTTTCTGTCTCAATAATAAATAAACATTAAAAGTAAATTTTTAAAGATGTTTATCCAGTGCTCTCAAAATTATGTGACAGAATCAGGATCCTCCCTTTACTAATTTCTAATAATGAGACACTACCTAAGAAAATATTTGTTGTAATAATTTTATATTTGATATGTCTAGTTCATAGGGACAAACAAAGCCTTATAATTGATTTTTTAAAAAAATCTGACCCAAATACAGTGTTGAAGACTTGGAGTGTTAACAGGTGGGATTTTTTTATATGTTTGTTTGAAGTAGGTGTATGCTTAGGTGGGTCTCTTTATTTGTCTGAAGTTGATGAGTCAGTGGTTTATTATACTGCCCCAAAGGTTCACACTCAACTTAAATAGCATTATTTTGAAGCAGATTGTCTAAAACAAAGTTGATTATCCTTCTATTCTGCCTTTAGCTGAGTTCTCAGTTCTATTTGCCACATTTTGAGGAGGATGCTAGTAGTATATTCGGAGGAGGGTGATCAGAATGAAGCAGTGTCTGAAACAGATACTTGCAAAATAATTGAAATATTTGAGATTTTCAGCCAGGAAAAAAGAAGACTTTAGTGGGGTATATGGGAATGCTTTTCAAATTGGTAATCGAATGATCTTTAATATTCTTCCTGACTCAGATCTGTGGTTCTGGTAAACACATGAAGGAATGGCATATGGAAGAAGGAGTAAACATATCTTTTGTATCCCCAGGGGATAGAACTAGGAACAGTGAATGGAAATTAGACAAAGGGACATGTTGGTACATAATGAAGGTATTCTTAACAATTGAAATGAAAAAGGGGGGACAATTTCTCATTATGGTGTTAAAAAGCATGTATTGAGTAATATTTAATGAAGTATTCTCTAAGGACTTTTTCAACTCTGATTTTTTTTAAAATTTTACTTTAAAGTAATCTCTATACCCAATATGGGGCTCAAACCTGCAGTCCTGAGAACAAGAGTCACATGTTCTACCAACTGAGCCACCAAGTACCCCCAATCTTTTTTTTCCATTTATTAATTGGTTATCATTCCCCATAGTAAAATTTTCACTTGGGTAAATCACTTATTCTCAGCACCTTACGGTCTTATATAGTATCAAGGGTTAGTAATAACAAGTTTAAACAACAGCAGAGCATTTTTCACTTGCTAGGTTGTTAAAGATTAAAAAGTTCAATAATACCCAACCATGGCAAGGATGTATAGAATTGCTCACTTATACACTCTAGGCAGGAATGTAAATTTGTGCAGTTTCTTTGAAAGGAAAAATTGGTTTTAGCTATTAAAATGGTTAAATTTTATTTTACTCTATTTTTTAAAAATTTTTAATGTTTTTTATTTATTTCTGAGAGAGAGAGCGTGAGCAGGGTAGAGTCAGAGAGAGAGGGAGACACAGAACCCAAAAGAGGCTCCAGGCTCTGAGCGAGCTGTCAGCACAGAGCCCGACACGGGGCTCGAACCCGCGTGAGATCATGACCTGAGCCGAAGTTGGATGCTTAACCGACTGAGCCACCCAGGCGCCCCTTATTTGTTTTATTTAAAATTGTTTTTAAAATCTTTATTTATTTTTGAGACAGAGAGAGTGAGAGAGTGAGTTGGGGAGGAACAGAGAGAGAGGGAGACATAGAGTCCAAAGCAGGTTCCAGGCTCTCAGCTGATGGCTGGGCTCAGACTCATGAACTGCGAGATCATGACCTAAACCAAAGTCAGACGTATAACTGACTGAGCCACCCAGGTGCCCCCTCAATAATTTTAAAGAATTTGTCTTTAAATATTTAAGCCCTAAATTATTATTATTATTATTATTATTATTTATTTTTTAAGAGAGAGCGAGCGAGCAAGCAAGCAAGTAGGGGAAGAACAGAGGGGAAGGGAGAGAGAATCCCAAGAGCCCAACACGGCATGGTCCCACGACCCTGAGATCATGACCTGAGCTGATCGGATATTTACTCGACCGAGCCACCCAGGCACCCCCTAAATGATTCTTAGTACAGGTTAAATAAATAATTGTACAGGCATACAGTGGGATGTCACACAGCCATCAAAAGAAAGAAAAAAGGCTCTGCATGAGTTCGTCTCTAATACATTATTGAGTGAAGAATGTAAGTTGCAGGACAATATTTACGGTATGCTGACGTTACCATAAAAAAGTAAGCTGTGAAAAAAACGTAAGTTGTGTGTAGGTGGGTATATATGCAAATACATATGCACATGTTAATAAACACATTTATGCTTCTATGTTAAAGACTCCTCTGGAAGGATACATAAGAAAATGAGAAGTAGTTTCTTCTGGAGAGGGGCTAGGAGATTGGAAGTCTGAGATCTCAGTAAGACATTGGTTTGCTTAAGTAACTTTACACTTTTATACTGCGTGTGTGTGTGTGTGTGTGTGTAGGTCGAGTGTATTGTAAAAATTTTTTTTAGTTTGAAGCAATTACAGATTCCTAGGAAGTTCTGAAGTTAGCACAGAGAGGTCCCATGTACCCTCATCCAATTCCCATCAGTGGTCACATCTCATATAACTATAGGGCAATATCAAACCCAGGAGATTGGCATTGCAACAACACACAGATTCTGTTCAGATTTCATCAGTTTTACATGTATTCATTTGGGTGTGTATATAATTCTTTGAAGTTTTATCACGTGTAGATTTGTGTAATCAATGTTACAACTGAGATACAGAACTGTCTTATCACCAAAAAGATCCTTGTGATCCTTTATAATCCTATTCATCCCCTTAACTTCTGGCAACCACTAGTCTGGACTCCATTTTTGAACTTTGCCATTTCCAGATGGTACATAAATGGAATCAAAAAGTGTGTAACCTTTGAGACTGACTTCTTTTACTCAGCATAATTCCCTTGAAATCCATCCAAGTTGTTGGATAATAATTCCTTTTTATTGCTGAACAAAATCCAATGGTATGGATGTACCAGAGTTTGTTTAATCTTCACCCATTGTTGGACGTTTGGGCAGTTGCTAATTTTGTCTATTACACATCACAGCTGTGACCAACATTTCTGTGTAAGAAATGAGGTTTCATTTCTCTGGCATAAATGTCTAGGCGGGTGAATTACTGGGCATTATGGTAAATATTTAAGAAAGTGTAAAGTATATTTTAAGAAGCTGTCAGCCCATTTTCCAGAGTGGTATACTGTTTTAGATTCCCACGAGCATTGTATGAGAGGCCTAGTTTTCTCTGTCTTCCTTGGCATGTGGTATTGTCACTACTTTTTACTTGAGGTGTTCTAATAGGGTTATATAGTGGTAACTCTTCATGGTATTAATTTGCATTTCCTTGATGACTCATGATGTTGAACATATATGTGCTATCTATATGCTCTTTGGTGAAATGTCTCCTGTTTTCTCATTTTTTAATTGAATTTTTTGTTTTACTTTTGAATTTTGAGGGTTCTTTATTTTAGGTAAGAATCCTTTGTTACCGAAGTGGTTTGCAAATTCTGTATTTGTTTCATCTAACTTGTCAAATTTACTGGCATAAAGCTTTCATGTTCTCCTATTGTCCTTCTAATACCTATAGAATCTATAAGTTGTCACTTCTTTCATTCCTGATATTGGTTGTGTCTTTCTCTGTTCCCCTCATCAGTCAGGCTAGATGTTTATTAATTTTATTGCTGTTCTCAGAGAAACCAGTGGATTCAGTTCTAGATCACTGCAATAAAGAGAATATTGCACTAAAGTGTGTCAGGTGAATTTTTTGGTTTCCCAGTGTGTATGAAAGTTACGTTTTCACTATACTGTAGTCTATTAAGTATATAGTAGCATTGTGTCTAAAAGAACAGTGTACATACCTTAATTTAAAAATACTTTATTGCGGGGTACCTGGGTGACTCAATCGGTTGAGCGTCCGACTTCAGCTCAGGTCATGATCTCACGGTTAGTGGGTTCGAGCCCCATGTCCGGCTCTGTGCTGACAACTCAGAGCCTGGAGCCTGTTTCAGATTCTGTGTCTCTCTCTCTGCCTCTCCCCCACTCATGCCGTGTTTCAATAATAATAAAGATTAAAAAATAAATAAAAATACTTTATTGCTAAGCTTGCTAACCATCATCTGAGCTTTCAGTGTTGCAATCACTAATCATAGATCACCATAACAAATAGAATAATAAAAAAAAGTTTGAAATATTGTGAGAATGACCAAAATGTGACACAAACATAAAGTGAGACAGTACTAGTGGAAAAATGGCACTGATGGATTTGCCTCATCACCACATTTTCACAAACCCTCAATTTGTAAAAAACACCATTATCTGTGGAGTGTAAAAAAGTGAGGCGCAATAAGAGGTATGCCTGTACGCGTAATGTTTGATGTGATTGTATTTAATTAAGTCTGTAATCCTGGTATTTGTTTTTCATTTGCCCTATCTGTTCTTTGTTCCTCTTTTCTGTCTTCTTTTGGATTAGTTGAACATTTTCTATGATTCTCTTTTATTACATTAGTTGCCTTTTTAGCTGTAACTGCCTGTTTGATTGTTTTAGTGGTTGCTTAGGGTTTATAGTATATAAATGTTTATAGTATACATCTTTAATTTCTCTACTTTCAAAGTTGATATCATTCTCTGTATAGTAATATGAACCATAGGAAAGTATACTTTCATTTCTCGTCTTAGTCTTTATTCTGTTGTGATACATTTTACTTTTACATGTATAAACCCTTAGTACATTGTTATTGTTAGTATTTTTATTTAAAGTCAGCTATCTTTTAAAGAGATTTTAATAATATATATGTCCCCTTGAAATGATCATTTCTGGTGTTCTTCATTCCTTTATGTATATCCGTATTAGTATCTGGATGTTCCTTTTGGATAAGTGATTTCCTTTAAAATTTAAAAAATGTAGGTCTGCTTGTGATGAATTCTTTCTACTTTTGAAAGTCTGAAAAAGTCTTTATTTTGCTTTCATATATGAAGAGAATTTTGCTGGGTATAGAATTCTGTGTTGACATTTTTTTCTTTCAGTGCTTTAAAGATGTTCCAGTGTTTTCTCACTGGCATTGTTTCTGTGAATATGATGTTGTCCTTATCCTCACTCTTCTATACATAACGTGTCTGTTTTTCCTCTGGCTGCTTTTAAGATTTTCTCTTTATCGTTAGTTTTGGGCAGTTTGATGACATGCCTTCATGTAGTTTTCTTAAATTTTTTTTTGTGGTTGGATTTTGTTGAGGTTGTTTATAAAGCCCTTTTTGATCTTTACTGTCGTCATAAATTTTACTTTTGTATATGTTATAAAAAGCTTAGCTAGGCTTATAATTTTCTTTGGAAAATTTCAGCCATTACTTCTGTAAAACTTTATATAAATTTTTTTAAGTTTATTTATTTTGAGCGAGAGTGGGCATGAGTGAGAGTAAGAGCGAGAGCGAGAGAGAGAGAGAGGAAGAGAGAGAGAGAGAAAGAAAGAGAGAATCCCAAGCAGGCTCTACAACATCAGCACAGAGCCTGATGTGGGGCTTAAGTCCATCAACTGTGATATCATGACCTGAGCTGCAGTTAGACACTCAACTGACTGAGCCACCCAGGCACCCCTATTTCTTCTTCTTCTTCTTTTTTTAATACTTTATTGTCAAGTTGGTCTCCATATAACACCCTGTTCTCATCCCCACAAGTGCCTTCCTCCATGCCCATCCCCCCATCCATTAGTCCTCAGTTTTTGTCAGCATTCAAGAATCTCTCATGGTNTTGCTACACATGGCCAGATTTCATTCTTTCTCGTTGCCATGTAGTATTCCATGGTATAGATAAACCACATCTTCTTGATCCATTCGTCCGTTGATGGACACTTAGGCTCTTTCCATGTTTTGGCTGTTGTTGAGAGTGCTGCTATGAACATTATAAAAAGCTTAGCTAGGCTTATAATTTTCTTTGGAAAATTTCAGTTCATAGGGGTACATGTACCCCTATGCATCAGCACTCCTGTATCCCTTGGGTAGATTCCTAGCAGTGCTATTGCTGGGTCATAGGGAAGTTCTTTTGTTCATTTTTTGAGGAACCTCCACACTGTTTTCCAGAGGGGCTGCACCAGTTTACATTCCCACCAACAGTGTAGGAGAGCAGGCACCCCTATTTCTATAAAGTTTTAAAATATACATTCTTCTTCCTTTTGGGGGACTCCAGTTACCTATAGGTTCAGCTGCTTATAGTTCACTTTTTAAAAAAAAAAATCTTTTTCTCTCTTTTTTTCTTATATAGCTTCTGTTGCTGGGCCTTCCAGTTCACTAATCTTTTGCATTGTCTACTCTGTGCTAATACTAATTTCCTCTAATGTATTTCATCCCAGTCATTGTAGTTTTCATCTCTAAAATGTCAATTAAAGGGGTGCCTGGGTGGCTCAGTTGATTGAGTGTACAACTTTGGCTCAGATCATGATCTTGCAGTTTGGGAGTTCTAGCCCCACATTGGGCTCACTGCTGTCAGACTGTCAGCACAGAGCCTGCTTCAGATCCTCTGTTCCCTTCTCTGTACCCCTCCCCTGCTCATGCTCTCCCCCAAATAAATACTAACAGAAAATTCCATTAAAAAATATCTTCTTTGTCCATTACTTTTTTACATGTGGAATATGGTTATAATGACTATTTTAATGTCCTTCCATGCTAATTCTAATTTTGTGTCTATTCTGATTCTTGTAAGAAGTAATTGTGGTAAAATTTGCATAACATAAAATCTAACCATATAAATATGTACAAATAAGTGAAATTTAATACATTAGCAGTGTTGTGCAACCATTACCACTGTTTCCAGAACATCTTATGACCTCAAAAGGGAACTTTGTACCCATTAAATCATTCCCCATTTCTTCCTATTCCCTTAGCAACCATTAATCTATTTTCTTGTCTCCGTGAATTTGCCAATTCTGGATATTTCAAGTAATGGAATCATGCAATATGTACTCTTTTATATCTTCTTTTGCTTAGCATATTTTCAGGGTTTATCCGTGTCATAGCATGTCTCACCCCTTTACTCCTTTTTATGGCTGAATAATATTTGTATGGATATAACACATTTTATCCATTCATTCATTGACGGGCATTTGGGTTGTCTCCACTTTTAGAGACATGTATTTCATGTATGAATGAAATTACTATGTAATGTGGAAATTAATTATATGATTAACTTTTTTTTTTTAAGGTTTTAAGTAATCTCTCCACCCTACGTGGAGCTCAAACTCATGATCCCAAGATCAAGAGCTACACACTCCACTGACCGAGCCAGCCACGTGCTCCCTGATTAACTTCTTGAGGGATTACTGTATTGTTTTCCATAGTGACTATAACATTTTATGAAAACTCCAACATCTTTGCTGTTATTTCTTGTTTTGTTTTTTTAAATTCTAGCAATTTGTCAATCCTAGTGGGTAGAAAGTGGCATTTCACTGTGGCTTAGATTTGCATTTTCCTAATGACTAGTGATGCAGAGAATCTCTTCATGTGCTTAATTGTCATTTGTGTATCTTCTTTGGAGAAATATCTAGTCAAGCCTTTTGCCCAGTTTTTAATTGGGTTTGTCTTTTTGTAGTTGAGCATAAACAATTTTTGTATATTCTGGGTACTTTTGTCAGACATATGATTTGCAAATATTTTCTCCCATTCTGTAGGTTTTCTTTTCACTCTTGATAATAATTTTTTTAAGTTTATTTTGAGAGAGAGAGAGGGAGAACGGGGTGGGGGGGGGGCCAGAGAGGAAGAGGGAGAGAGAGAATCCCAAGCAGGTTCTGGGCTGTCAGCACAAGCCCTATGTGGGGCTCAGTCTCATGAACCATGAGACCATGACCTGAGCTGAAATCAAGAGTTGGATGTTGAATCAACTGAGCCACCCAGGTGCACCTCTTGATATTTCTTGATGCACAGGGGCACCTGGGAGGCTCAGTTGGTTAAGTGCCTGGCCCTTGATTTCGACTCAGGTTATGATCTCACAGTTCGTGGGTTTGAACCCCATATGAAAGCTCTGTGCTGACAGTGCAGAGCCTGCTTAAGATTCTCTCTCTCTCTGGCCGTCCCCAACTGGTGTGCATGCTCTCTCTCTCCAAATAAATAAACTTAAAAAAATATTTTTTGATGCACAAAATTTTTAATTTTAGTAGAGTTCAGTTGATCTGTTTTTTCTTTTGTGGCTCATGCTTTTGGTGTCATCTAAGAAACCATTCCAAATCTGAGATTATGAAGATATGATTCTATATTTTCTTGGGAGTTTTATGGTTTTAGCTCTTATGTTTAAGTCTTTTCTCCATTTTAAGTTAATTTTTGTATATAGTATAATTATATATTACAGTATAATTTTTATATGTGGAGGGTCCAGATTCTTCTTTTTTATGTGGCTATGCTGTTACCCAGCACCATTTGTTGAAGAGACTTTTCTTTCCTTACTGGTGGTTTTGGCATTCTTGCCACCAAAATCAGTTTATCATAGCCTGAATGGGTTTACTTCTGGACTCTGAATTCTCTTATATTGATCTGTAGCTGTGTGTTTATGCCAGTACTTCATGATTACTGTAGCTTTTTGTAGTACATTTTGAAGTAGGGAAGTGTGAGTTCTTCAACTTTGTTTTGCTTTTTTCAAGATTAGTTTGGTTCTTTGGAATCCCTTGCAATTCTGTATGAATTTTAGGATCACTTTTCTCATTTCTGCAAAAACAACCATGGATATTTTGATTGTTATTGTATTGAGTCTGTAGATCGCTTTGAGGAATGTTGCCATCTTAATTAACAATTTTAAGTCTTCCTGCTTATGCACATGTGATGTCTTTGCATTTATTGAGGTCTTCTTTAATTTTTTTGCAGCAGTCTTTTGTCCATTACAGTGTACATGCCTTGTACTTCCTTGGTTAAATTTAATCCTAAGTGTGGTTTTTTTTTTAATTTTTTTAAAAAATGTTTTATTTATTTCTGAGAGAGAGAGAGAGACAGCATGAGCAGGGGAGGATCAGAGAGAGAGGGAGGTACAGAATCTGAAACAGGCTTCAGGCTCTGAGCTGGCAGTCAGCACAGAGCCCGACGTGGGGCTTGAACCCACGAACCATGAGATCATGACCTGAGCCGATGTCGGATGCTTAACCGACTGAGCCACCCAGGCACCCCTAAGTGTTTTGTTTTTTTTTTTAAGTTTATTTTGAGAGAAAGAGAGGGAGTGCACGTGAGTGCAAGTGGCAGGGCAGAAAAAGAGAGAATCCCAAGCATGCTCTGTGCTGTCTGCTGATGTGGGGGCTCGAACTCACAAACTGTGAGAGATATTCACCTGAGCCGAAACCAAGAGTTGGATGCTTAGCTGACAGCTACCTAGACTCCTCTATTCATAAGTGTTTTATTCTTTTTGATGCTATTGTAAGTGAAATTGTTTTCTTAATCGTCTTTTCAGATTGTTCATTGCTAATGCATAGAAATACAACTGACTTTTATTTAATACTATACTCTGCAACCTTACTAAATTTGTTTATTAGCTGTAATAATTTTTCTTGTAGAGTCTTTAAGATTTTCTATGTATAAGATCACGTCATCTGCAAATAGGGATAGTTTTACTTCTTTCTTTCCAGTTTGGTTGCCTTTTATATGTTTTGCCTTGCTTAATTGCTCTGGCTAGAACTTATGACACAGTGTTTGGTAGGAGAAAGCTTTTTTGTTTCTAGTTTGCTGAGCATTTTTTTTTTTTTAATTGTGAAAGGGTGTTAGATTTTGTCATGCCTTTTTTCCATTAATTGAGATGATCATGTTTTCTTTCATTATAGTAATAAGGTATATTACACTGATTTATTTTCATATGTTGAACTACTTTTGCAAGCCTGGAATAAGTACTACTTGCTCAAAGTCTTTTTAATATACTGCTGGATTAAGTTTATTAGTATTTTGTTAAAGACTGGCATCTCTGTTTAAAAAGGGATATACATCTGTAATTTTCTTATGGTATCTTTGGCTTTGTTATCATTGCCTTGATAACACTTGATTTAAAGTGTTCCTTCAAATTTTTTTGCAGGCGTTTGAGAAGGATTTGGTGTTGATTCTTTGTTGGGAGGCTTTTGATTACTGATACAGTCTCCTGTTAACAGATGTTAAGATTTTTCATTTATTTTTGAGTCAGTTTGGTAGATCATGTCTTAGGAATTTGTTCATTGCATCTAGACTATCTAATTTGTACTCAGTTGTTCGTAGTGTTCTTTTATGATCCTTTTTATTTCTTTAAGGTGTAGTAATGTCTCACATTGATTTCTAATTTTAGTTGTTTGAGTCTTCTCTCTTATTTTCTTAATCTAACTAAAAGTTTGTCATTTTGTTTATCTTTTCAAGGACCAACTTTTGGTTTCATTGGTTCTCTCCATTGTCTTTCTGTTCTCTGTTTAATTTACCTCTGGGACTCTAATCTTTATTATTTTCTTTCTTTTACTAGTTCTTCTTTTTCTAGTTCCTAAAGGTGTAACGTTAGATTATTGATTTGAAAACTTTTTTTTTTTTTTACGGTAGGTATTTACGATAAATGTAAGTTAGTTGTTTGAGCCTGTTTAAGAGTTTGTTTTTTAATTTCCACATATCTGTAAGGTTTCCTTCTGTTAATTGAATTCTAATATTATGTTACTGTGTGCTGAGAATATACTTTGTATGATTTCAGTCTTTTAAATTTAATGAGACTTATTTTTGTATTTAGCCTAACATATGGTTAATCCTGAATGTGTTCCATGTGGGTTTGAGGAAAATATTCCATTGCATTGTTTTGCTGTTAAGTGGAATGTTGTGTATATACATGTTAGGTCTAGTTGGCTTATAGTCTTCTTAAGTCTTCAGTTTCCTTACTGATTATCTGCCTGGTTTTTCTATTGAAAGTGAGATATTGAAGTATCCAGTTATTATTATAGACTGTTTTTCCCGTTAGTTCTATTAGTTTTTGCTTTATATATTTTGAGGATCTTTTGTTAGGTGCATATGTTTATATCTGATATATTTTCTCTTTTTTTAAAATATAATTTATTGTCAAATTGATTTCCCAGTGCTCATCCCAATAAGTGCCTTCCTCAATGCCCATATGTTTGATATAATTTCATACTGATTTACCTTTTGTCGATGTATAGTGCCCTTCTTTGTCTCTTATAACTATTTTTGACTTTGTCTGTTTTGTTTGATATAAATATAGCCACTTCAGCTCTCTTTTGGTTGGTTAGTTTGCATAGAGTATCTTTTTTCATTTTTTTTCTTTCAGCCTGTTTGTGTCTTTGGATCCAAAATGAGTCTCTTGTAGGTAACATATAATTGAATCATCTTTTAAAATCCATTCTACCAGTCTCTGCTTTTTAATGGAAGAATTAAACCATTTACATTTAAAGTAACTGTTCAGTGGTCTTCTTTTTAATAAAAATATATCCTTTTTGTTCCTCAGTTCCTCCATTACTGCCTTCTTTTGTGTTTAGTTTATTATACTGTTTTGATTCCCTCTCATTTCCTTTTCCTTCTTACTCTTTTAGAGAAGGATTCAGGGAAGCACTGGTGAAGGGAGAGTCAGATGGTGGTTAGAGCAAGAATCATTTTAACCAGTTGAGCTGGTGAAGAACATCCCAAGTAGAATATCCTGGAGGCATAGAAGGTACCCAGTGTTGGAGAAAGCAGAAATTGCAGTGCAGTTTTGGAATTTAAGTGCATTCCTGTTTGATATTGTTAAAGAACAAAAATTCAACTGAGTAAATTTGAGGGTCTAATTGGCTTTATTAAGCAATTTATGAATGGGCAACATCTCATCTAGCAAGTAGAGGGGATCCCAGAGGGTTTGTACAAAATGGAAGTTTTTTATAGGAAGGAAGGTAGGGCAAGAAAGTTAAGCAAAAGAAAAGAAAAGATTATTCCAGGCAAAGTCACCTTCCCTTAGGTGGAAGGACAAGGGGTATTATTAGATGGATTTTCTTCTCTGTCTTTGGGGGATAGAGAGGGCAAGTGACAGATGACCTCACTGGTGCTTATCAAAAACTTCCTGATTGACAGGTTAAGACTTCTGTTTCTGTGGGAGGCTGAAACTGCAGTGAGGTTAGGTATTAAAGTCCTCGTTTGGTTACTTGCCTTGGCCCAAGTAATGCCATTTTGGGCTTTTTGTTTTCTTCTTAACAGTGTCTTTGTAGACTTACTTCTTTTCAGTGGCACTTAGAATTAATAAGCATTCTCTGTATTTTGGCATCCAGAAATTTTTCATAAAAATGAATGTCAGCCCTAATACTAACATTAGTAGGACACTGGTTTAATATTTCCTGGGACTGATCCTGAACCATTAACAATGATTTTTATTGCAGCCTCCCAATCACTTCCTCAATTTAGTTGTAGCTGTGGGCAAACTGTGCAGAATAATGAATGACACCTCCCCCCCACCCTTGCAAACTCTGCCTCCCTCAAAGTCTTTCAAGAATATCCAAGTCAGAGAAAAATATTAATTATAAAAAATAAGCATAGAGTTCCATTTCCTTCCCATTATTCTATATATTTTTTCATTTTATATTAATATATCTAAATTACCTGCTAATGGAATAAGTTCCCTTAAAATCTTTTTAAAAATCCAAGAGCTCATTTTGGTTCTCACACACCTTTCATAATTCATCAACTAGATGTATTATCTCAATGTCTGTTTCGCTTTGGCTTCTTTCAGCTTTGAGAATCAGACAGTCCATTTCAAACAGCCTTATGCAGTAAGGCAGTTATTAGCATAACATAACTGGAAGACTAGGGGACAGTAGTATTCAGGGCAGTGTTGGTCAGTACCTTTGTGAAGACACCAAGAATTTAGATTCTTTGCATTGTTCTACTCTAGGCTCCATAACACTGGCCTTACGCCAAGGCAGGATTTTCTTTGTAGTTGTATGATGGTTGCCAGAAAAGAACCATATGTTCTACAAGGAAGAAAAGTCTGGCTTGTGTAGAGACTGCTTTTAGGCAACAAGCTTGAGCGATGGAAACCTGAGTAATGTAAAAGTGCCCACCCTCATCACCGAGCTGATACAAACAGGCAGTGCACATAGGCTCATGAAGTTGCCCACCTCGAAATAACCATAGATCNTAAAAAAAAAAAAAAAAAAAAAAAAAAAGGAAAATCCTGTCTGTTCCTATATCCTTTACTCTGCCCTATAAATGTGGCCCCTTGCACTGCCTTGTCTCAGTCTCCTTTGCTGTCTGCCCTACCTGCCCTTGCAGTGTAAATTTGTATATGTTTTATTCTGCCTTGGGTGAATGAATTCTTCATCTGTGCTCCTAGCCTCCACCAGATCAGAGCATCCCACATTTGGTGCTCCCTCCATCCGATCGAACACCCCACAGCTTCCTCTGAACAGAAAGGACAGACTTAACCAGAAGCTACAGAAAGCCTTTTTTTATATCTCATTGGCATGATTCCTCGTCATTTCTGAATCAATTTCTGGCAGCAAGGATAGGGATAAGCCCACCCTTGAGCTGAAGTCGGCTTTTCTGGTTGCTGCCACTTAGAGTTGTAGAATGGAGATTGGAACAGTCACAGTGTCTGCTTTGGTTGTGTCCTAGTGCTCTGAGGTTTCTTATCCATTCTTTTTCTATTATACTCTCATAATGAGCCTAAATAAGCTTGGTCATATTTTATTGATTTAATTGCTCTTGTTCAGAGTTTTCTATCATATAAAGCAACATAGCAATTATTAAGCATTCCTTTCTTTAAAAAGAGAATGTGGAAATAGCAAAAAGAGTAGAGATAGTTGGCAATTTTGAATCTGTTATCTCCTTGTAACCAATAAATTTTAACCTCTTTCACCTCCAGATAATTCACTTAGCTGCCATTTACATAGAGACTTCAGTGATTTGATTTGTATCTCCTTTCTTTCTCTCTTCAAAAATTGCCTGGAGCATTGTGATAAAGTGGACAGTGAGTTGGGTTATGATTAGGGTTCTAATTAATTCTAGCTTCACTGCTTTCCACTTATATGGGATCATGGGCAAATCATTTCAGCTCTGAGACCTTCAACAGTCTTCTTTGTAAGCTGAAGTATCTTCTCACTAAGTTCTTAGGGGAGTCAAAGTGATGTGAAAGAAATGTGGAAAGTATAGAGTGACACAATTTTAAATTGTCTTAATTTTTACGCTAATTAAAGAGTGGGTACATTTAAAGGTAGGAAACCTAAATAACAAAGGAGATTCTGGTCCTGAAAAGTAAACAATTGATCTTCGATTTGAAGTATTCAAGATCTATCAGTAGAAGAGAAGGATGTGTGTAGCTTTTTTGAAATTAGATGTTCAGTGAGTAAAAGACGTTTTATCAAAAGACAGCTATTTGAATGCTTGATTCTGTTAAGTGTATCCTAGTAGCAACTTTTCAGGTATTCCCTACAATTTTTTTAATTCAAAATTTTGCCCTGGTTTTTTGGGTAAAGCTGTTTTTAAAGATAGCAGGTGTAGAGTAAATATAAAATATAGTGCTTTACGTGGCTTGCAGAGTATGATGGATACATTTGCTTATTTATTCATTCCAGTTATTGACTTTTCTCATATGCACTTTGTTTTCCTTTCTTGGGACGTTATTCTTTTGAAGAAACCTACGGTTTCACGTAGAAATGTGGGTGGAGTTTGATTGTTATTGCCAAAGGAGATGTTGCGTTTCATTGCTGAGAACCTGATAAGCAAAAGTTCATATTTGGAGTTGAATGAAATGAAGATAATGGTGAGGAATTTGACTTTTAAAATACAACTTAATATATTCATCATGCCTTATGTTAATGTACATATGGAATATGAATGTGTTAATAAACTTTGTTAAATGTGGGTGCCTGGGTAGCTCAGTTGGTTAAGCGGCTGACTTCAGCTCATGTCATGATCTCACGGTTTGTGAGTTTGAGCCCTGCATAAGGGTCTATGTTGACAGCTAAGAGCCTGCAGCCTGCTTCTGATTCTGTGTCTTCCTCTCTCTATCCTTCCCCTGCTTGCGCTCTGTCTCCCTCTTTCATTCAAAAATAAATAAATGTTAAAAAATTAAAAAAAATAAACCATGTTAAATGTTTCTATATTTTATTGCAGTGAAATGTGAAACAAAACATACATACTTCTTGACTTGACATCATTTACCTTTTTGTTCTGACCTAGTTGCTGCTTGCTGTCTTTCATGCTGGGTTTGGGGCAGTCTCTTTTCTGAATGAGAAGACAGTTCTACAGTTTTGTCTTTTTCTTTTATATGGGAGATAAAATACAGGTTTTGAAAGGAGAAGGGAACTAACATATGTTGTGTTACTATGTACAAGCATACCAAGTGCCTAATATTTATGTCACTTTATTCTTCCTTCAACCTGGTGGGAGAGGATTAATGGTCCCCATTTTACAAAGAAAAACATTGAAATTTAGAGGCTAAGTGAACTCAGAATTACTCTGGAGAAATCGGTCCCACTCTCCCTCCCTGTCTCACTCTTCCCCTCATTACATTTTTCATGATTGCTTTCATGTAATTATTATATATATATATATTTTTTTTTTTGGAGGAAGATTAGATTCTTCTTGCAAATGAAGAAAAGCATAACCTGAGTGTATGAAGAATAAGAAAATGAGGGGCACCTGGGTAGCCCAGTTGGTTGAGCATCCAGCTTTGGCTCAGGTCGTTATCTGAAGGTTCATGAGTTAGAGCCCCGCTTTGACCTCTGTGCTGACAGCTCAGAGCCTGGAGCCTGCTTCAGAGTCTGTGTCTCCCTCTCTCTCTGCCCCTCCTCCCACTCGCACTCTGTCTCTATCAAAAATAAACATTAAAAAAGTTATTAAAGAATAAGAAAATGAGAACATGTATTCTACATTAAAGGACAGAATCTTAAAGGATTTTTTTTTAAACATTAATTCATTTTTAATGGTTAAACCAACTTAGCTATTCTCAAAAACACCACTTGGTCACAATGCATTATACTTTTCATGTATTGTTGGGTTTGATTTATGGAAATGTTAAGAATTCTTGTGTCTATATTCATGAGAGATTTGGTCTATAGTTTTCTTAGAATCTTTGTTTGGTTTTGATGTCAGGATAGTGCTAGCCTTGTAGAATGAGCTGAGAAGTATTTCCTCTTCAATTTTCAGGATGTTTTTTAGGTTTGGTATGTGTTCCTTATATATTTGGTAGAATTGACCAATGAAGCCAGGGGGCCTGGAGTTCTGTTTATGGAAAGATTTTAAACTACAGTTTCAGTTTGTTTAACTGATTGAGGATTTACTTTTTTTTTTTTAACTGAGCTTTGGTAGGTTGTCTTTTAAGGAATTTGTCTATTTCATCTGAATTGTTAAACTTACTGACCTAGAGTTGTTGATAACATTCCTTTATTCTCCTTTTAATGTCTGTAAATTCACTTTCTCATTTCTCATATTGATGTTTGCCTCTTTCCTTTTTTTCCCCCCTGATTAGTCTGGCTAGAGTTTTATCAGTTTTACTTAAAGAGCCAGCTTTTGCTTTCGTGGACTTAAAAATTAAAAACAAACTGTGTTTTAGAGCAATTTTAAGTTCCCAGCAAAGTTGAGTGGAAAGTACAGTTTTTCTATATACTTCCTGCTTCCCACACATGCACAACCTCTCCCACTACAGTATTCCTTACAGGAGGGGTTTATTTGTTACAGTCAATGAATCTATACATTGGCACATCATTATAACTCAAAGCTCATAGTTTACATTAGGATTCCCTCTTGGTGTTATATGTTCTGTGGGTTTGGATAAATGTTTAATAATGTGTATTCACCATTATAGCATTATATAGAGTAGTTTCACTGCCCTAAAAATCGTGTTCCACCTGTTCATTTCTCCCTCCCGATCTGGCAATCATTGATTTTTACTGACTAAGTAGTTTTACCTTTTCCGGAGTGTCCTATAGTATATAGCCTTTTCACATTGGCTTCCTTCACTTAGTAATATGCATTTACGTTTCCTCCATGTCTTTTCATGACTTGATCACTCTTTTTTAAGTCCTGAATAATACTCCATTGATGTTACACAGTTTATCCATTCAGCTACTGAAGGACGTCTTGGTTGCTTTCAAGTCTTGACAATTATAAGTAAGGTTTATATAAATATTCATGTCCAGGTTTTTGTGTAGAGATGTTTTCAACTCATTTGGGTCAATACCAGGGAGCCTGATTGCTGGATTGTGTAAGAATATGTTTCGTTTTATAAGAAACTGCCAAACTGTCCCTACCATTTTGCATTTTTTACTAATCTGGAAAAACTAGCCTTTGGTTTTACTGACTTTTTATCACCACTCTCCATCCCCTGTCATCCTCGTTTTCTGTTTTGTTTTCCTTTTTTTTTTATTATTATTATTTATTTCTGAGAGAGAGAGACAACCTGAGCAGTGGAGGGTCAGAGAGAGAGGGAGACACAGAATCTGAAACAGGCTCCAGGCTCTGAGCTGGCTGTCAGCACAGAGCCCGACACGGCACTCGAACCCACCAACCATGAGATCATGACCTGAGCTGAAGTTGGACGCTTAACCGACTGAGCCACCCAGGTGCCCCTGTTTTGTTTTCCTTATTCATTCCCCCGTCCTGATCTTCTGCTTACTTTTGTTTTTTGTTTTTAACAGAAAAAGAACACTTTATTTACGGTTTATGTTTAATTTGCTCTTTCTAATTTCTTAAGGTGAAGTTTAGGCCATTGATTTCAGACTTTCTTTTTTAAGATATAGACCATCATTTAGTTTCCAGATGTTTGGAGATTTTAAAGATGTTCTGATTTTAATTTCTAATTTAATTCCATTTTGATAATAGAATATATTTTGTATAATTTAAAATCCTAAAAACTTACTGAGAAGGTTTTATGGCTCAGAATGTAGTCTGTCTTGGGTAATGGTTCAGTGTATACTTGAATATATATTCTGTTGTTGGTGGTTGAATGTTGTATAAAATCAGTTAAATTGTTTGATAGTACTGTTCAAGTCTTCTATGTCCTTATTCATTTTCTATCTAGTTCTGTCAGGTTTTGAGACATGAGTGTTGAAATCATTGACAATGGATATATCTGTTCTTCATTGTAATTCTGTCAGTTTTTGCTTTATGTATTTTGAAGCTGTTTAGGGTTCTTCTATCTTCTTGATTAAATCGATTTCCTTTATCATTATGAAATGATTCTATTTATCTTTGATAATGGTCTTAGCTGTGAAATATACTTTCTCTCATATTAAGGTAGATATTTCAACTCTTTATTAGTGGTAGCCTGGTATATTTTTATAATTCTTTAATTTTAACCTTTATGTTTTTATATTTAAAGTGGGTTTCTTTTTAGATAGCATTTTATACAATCTGACAGTCACTTCCTTTCAATCAGGTGTTCAGACGATTTACATATATTACTGAACTTATATTTGCCATCTTGCTATTTGTTTCCTGTTTATCCCATCTCTTCTTTGTTTATTACATTTTCTCTCTACTACTGCTTACACTACTACTGTAACTCCTTTTATTTTTATCTTTTTCAGTGGTTGCTGTATGGTTATAATAAGCATCTTTAACTTACCACAGTCTTCTTACAAATAATAATCTATCACTTCATGTATAATGTGTGACTTTAAGCATGGTTCATTTTTTCCCTTAACCTGTCATTTTTCCAAATATTATATATTTTGCTTCTATATATTTTACAGTCTTCATGATAAATTATTATTTTTTTAAATTAAAGTAAAATATTTATTGACATATTTACCCATGTTAGTACTCTTCATTCCTTTGTATAGATTTATGTTTTTGTTTATGGTCAATTTTTCTTTTCTTTCTCAACATAATTTTTTAATGTTTATTTTTTGAGAGAGGGAGACAGAGGATCCAAAGTGGGCTCTGTGCTGACAGCACAGAGCCTGATATGCGGCTTGAACTCACAAACCATGAGATCATGATCTGAGCCGAAGTTGCATGCTTAACTGACTGAGCCACCCAAGCACCCCCTTCTCAACATTTTTTTATTGTGCGAGTCTGCTGGTGACAAATTCTCTAGGCTTTAATTTGTCTAAAAAAGTATTTTATCAACATTTCAGAAAGATCTTTTTTCTGGCTGCTGAATTTTGGTGTGTTGAGAGTCTCCAGGACTGCCTTCCGGTTTGGTGGTTCATTAGGAGAACTCTCAGAACTGGGCATATAGTTTACTATGATTTATTACAGTGAAAGGATGCAAAGCCAAATTAGCAAAGGGAAAAGGTGCATGACCAAAGTCTGGAGAAAACAAAACACAAGCTTCCAAGAGTCTTCTCCCAGTGGAGTCACACAGGAAATGTTTAATTCTCTTAACAGTGAATTTTGATAGGACATGAATAATGTTGTCTAACAGAGAAACCCATTAGAGACTCAGTGTCCAAAGTTTTTATGGAGAGTTTAGTGACATAAGGATCCTAGCATGCACCAAAGTACCAGACCCCCAGGAGGAAAGCAGGTGTTCAGCATAGATCATATTGTTTACACGAACACTGTAGGCACAGTAAACCACCTGTATTAGTGAATGTTTTCTAAGGAGAACAGTCTTGAGCTTGCTGAGCTAACTCTTCTGCATACTAAGTCCCCTTGTTTTTATCTTTTTTCTTTAAAGATTTTATATTGTTGTCTTTTGGCTTGTGTACCTTCCTAGCATTGTGGTGATTCTTCTCTTTGTTCCATTATATGTAATGTACCGTTTATTTTCTAGCTGCTTTTAAGGTTTTCGTCACTATTTTCAGTAATTGGCTTATGATGTGCTTTATGTGTATGTGTGAATGTGCGTTTGTGTTTATCCTCTGGGATTCCTTCGACCTCTTGGAACTGTGAGTTTGAGATATTCAACAAACTGAAAATTTCTCAGCCATTATTTTTTCCAACATTGCTCCACCTTTTTTGTTTTCATGCTTCAGTTTAAACATATATTAAACTGCTGATCTGTTCCTTGGGGAGGGGAATATCTTTGTTCCTGTTTTCCTTTTTTGAACAGTTTTATTCTCTGGTCCTCAGGTTTAAATACTAATCTTTCATTTGCAATGGCTAATCTATAAATCCCTCCCAATGACATTTTTATTTCAGATATTGTGTTTTTCATCTCCAAAAGTTGCATTTGATTCATTTTTATAGATTTCCTTGTCTCATTATATTCAGATTTTCTATTATGTCGTTGAGCAAGTATATTTATTATAGCTATTCTAAGATCTTCATCTCCTAATTTGATAGTCTCTTTTATTTCTGGTTTTGTTAATACTGACAATGGTTTTCTAGTTCATGGGTCACATTTTGCTTACTCATAAGCCTAATTTTTATGCTGTATTACATAATAGTTTTTGATTGTGGTCATCATTGTTGTATGTTGTTTGCTGGATTTTGTTGTATTACATTAAAGAATGTTGGGATTTTTATGGTAAATTGCTAAGTTACTTGCAGGTAAGTTTGGTCCTTTCATGGCTTATTTTTAAGCAGTTTCAGGGCAAACCCAGAATTGCCTTTACTGTAGGACTAATTTAACCTCATTTTTAAGGCATGACCCTTTAAGGGTCACTGTTGGCTTCTGTGTTCCACAAGATTTCTCCACTTTGCATAGGGGGAACTTTAACAATTTTTGGCCCTTTGTGAGTTCTGAGAATTTTTAATCTAACCACTTCCTGGTAATTTTCTTTCCTTAGGCTGATTCTGATTTTGCCTGACCTCTTGGGATTTCACTTTCTACATGTACAAATTGTATTCAGCCAAAGACCCAGTAGATTCCCCATGCAGTTTCTTGGATCTCTTTCTTTGTGTAGATCTTTCCTCTAAGCTAGTTGGTACTGCCACACAAAATTCTAGCCACCTTGGTCTCTCCAAACTTTGATCTGTGTCTTTTTAACTCAGCAGTAGTGCTGGATTCTTTTGGGGTTACCCTTCTCTGTCCCATTGCCTGGAAATTACCTCCAGGGAGAAAGCTAGAGGTTTCTCTCATTTATTGCCCTTTTAGAGCAGTAGTCTGGTAGCATAGTCTGTGTTGCCTTTGTTCAGTGCTTGAAAACAGTTCAAATTGGAAATCTCTCTATAAACACTAAACTTTTCCATTTACATTATAAACTTTTCCTTTTTCTAAGGCAGTTTCATTTCAGAATACGTGCAAAATGTCAAGCCTCTCTTTTTATTCAGAAGATAGTCATGATGAATGTGATCAGGATTTCAGACTTTAAATTCTGCTAAGATGCTTGTTAAAGCCGCAGAATCTTCCACTGTGCCTCGACTGACTGAATGCATGCATGCATGCATGCATGAATGAATGTATGAATGAATATATGTCGCACAGTATATATCTCACAGTATAAAGGGGCACCTTTAATAAAAAATTTAAGGAGGCATTCTCAGGTACCAGTCCTGCACTTCCCATTGCTTTCTTGAATATTGTGCTCTAGGTACGCGGCTTGTCTTACTCTATTTCAGGCTTTGCAAGCGATAATCCAGACAAAGATCCATTTTCTTTACTTAGTGTATTGGTCCCAAATCACTATTATCACATATTTCCTTTAGAGTAGTTACAAGTCTTTTTTTTTTTAACATACATAGTTAAATTATTTTAACTTCTCTCCAAACATTTACTTTCTTGAAGGAACTGGAAATAAAGTCTGATTAACATGTCAGTCCTTAGGTATTGGCTGAAATAGAAGAAAGAGAAGAGTATTTGTGGTAGCAAATACTGTTTCACAGAACCAAATCATCTGTAGTTAAGTCTTAACTATTATTAGGTTAGTCTGTCCTGGCTCTCGAAAGGAATGGCTCTCCCTACCTAGGCCAGGTTCTATTAATTCCTGTGTGCTATTGCCTACTGGGCTTGCAGCCATATTTGTAGTTTGCGAGTCCCAAGTATGCCTGACGTGGCTTCAGAAATGAATCTAGATTTCTACTAGGAGAACTTTTAAAAAAATGTTTGTTTATTTATTTTGAGAGAGAGCATGAACAGGGGAAGGGCAGAGAGAGGGAGAGAGAGACTCCCAAGCAGGCTCCGTGCTTTCAGCGCAGAGCTTGATGCAGGCTTGATTTCACATACAGTGAGATAATGACTTGAGCCGAAATCAAGAGTTGGATGCCCAGCCAACTGAGCTACCCAGGTGTTCCCTAGAAGAACTTTTAATATGGGCCAGAGACACACAGTTAGGTTCTGGTGATGGGAAGAGCAAAGCTTTTAATCTTACACAGAGTGTACTCTTTTCTGAGTTGACTCTTGACCCACTTTTGGATTGGTTTAGGTGTAGCTGGAATGATAAAGGAATCCCTGTCTCTCCTCATCTTAAAATATTAGCAGATACCAGGAAGAAGTCCAGATGAAATGAGTCATGGAACCTTTTTGTTGATCTAAATCTGAGTTAAGCTGTGGGGGAGAAGGGCAAAAAGAATTCATTCTTCCTATTTTCATTCCAGATTTCCTGGGTTATTCAGATAGGGACCTACTATGAGTTCTAGCCATAATTGATTTTTACCTGGAATGGCCCTGTGAAACATCTACCTCTGGTTAAATTGGTGTTAAGTATGTGTTTGATAGTTGAACTATTCTAAAACCTTGATCTTGTGTGCAGAGAATAATCATTAATCTCATGTTACTGCTTTGGATACTGAGTTTTCTTTACTTGATTTTTATTGATCCTTGGGCTTTTTTTCCTTTTTTTTTCCCTGTAAGAATGTTAGCACATTTGTATCATCTGCAAAACATTTTATAATAGGTTGGAATGTGAGAATACCCAATCCTGAAGGAAGATGCTTTTACAGTAAAGTTTTGTAGACTTGGGCAGTAGTACCTTTAATCACTGGGTGAGGTAATACGTTGTGACAGAAAACAGTAGACTTGGATTTGAAAGAATTTGGTTATAGTCCAGGTTGAACCACTTTAAATAGCTTTGTGCCCCTGAGCAAGGCAGTTAATCTCATTAAAACTCAAAGTTTTCCATCTGTAAGGTATGTGTAAAGTACGGAGGTGGGGCGGGGGAGTGAGCTAATATCTGCCTGCTTGTTGTACACATTAGTGTGAAGACCATCGTGGAGATGGGAAATGTGTAAAACATTATACAAATACAAATGTAAAAGTATAAAGTTATTTTAGCTCAGTCAAGTCCTTTTCTTTGAGAATCTGTAAGTCTAGTTTCATTTAAATATTTCTTTTACCACAGATAGTTTAGAAAAATGAAAATGTAGATTGGAGTACAGATGGAAAACCCATGGTATTATATTAGGCAAAGGTTATAAATTACCTATGAAGAAATTTATAAAATCTTTGGTTTTTGTACGAGTAAAATTTGAAATTTTTACTTAATGTCTCCTTTAATCCTAGACTTTGCGAAATCTTAACAGTTACATTATGTGAAATACTGTGTGTGGATTTTCTATGGAAAATTAGTTTTAAAAATCAGTCTGGATTCTCCTTGTTGTTGAAGATCATTCTGCACCACTCTTCCCCACATAATTAGTGTGTATCAGGGGAATGCAAACTAAAGTGAGCCCAGTATGAATATAATTAGGGAGTTAAAGCTGCCAGAACTTACATCACAATGATTGAAATCTGAATGTAATATTTTGGTACCTTTGAAATTTTTGAGATTATTTCCCTATATTAGAATGGATCTGCGAGAGAATCCCCTTTTTTGGTTCAGCCATTCATTAAGCAAAAATATTAATACAGTGTCTACTATTGTCAGGCACTCTTCTACAACAGTGTACAACACTACAAAAATTCGTGTTCGTATGGAGCTTACATTCTAGTGAAGGGAGACAGAAGATGACAGATGAAATACATTGTATGGCCGATAGTAATAAGTACTGTAGAGAACAATAAAGGGTGGAAAGGGGAGGAGGAATGTTGGGAGGCATGGGGATTGGAAAAGATCACCACTGGTAGGCAAGTGGATGGTTTGAAGCAGAGACCATCATTTAGGAGACTATTGCAATAATTTGTGCGTGCTTGGTAGCAGTGGAGATGGTGAGAAATGGTTGGATTCTATTTTAAAAGAAGCCAACAGTTTTGGATAAGAACTAAGCTGATGGGTAAGAACTAAGAGGGAGAGAGAAGCAAGGCTAACAGTAGATGTTTGGCCTGAGCTAGTAAAAGCTTATTGTTATCATTTACTAAGATGGAAGACTGTGGAAGAGGAGCAGGTTTTGTGGGTTAGGTCGTGGTGAGGTTAATTAGGAGTTTGGTTTTGAACATACTAAGAAATGTATATTGAATGTCCAAGTAAACAATGTTGAGTAGGCAGTTTAGATGTATTGGAGGACAGTTATGGAGAAAGAATAACAGTAAATAATTGGGGGAGTCATCAGTTTGTAGATAGTACTTAAAGTCCTCAGACTGGAGGAGACCATGTAGGGAGTGAATGTAGATAGAAGTACTGTACTATTCTGTACTCAATTCCAGAGTGTGGGTTTTTTCCCCCACACCAAGCAATTCTTGGATATCAGCTGGATGTCCTACAAGTTGATTCTCAACCGACGGAGCCACCCAGGCACCCTTCACCTACAAGTCGATTCTATCTGTCTGGAGGTAGCATCAGATTCCACAGATTAAGGGCTTAGTCCTACAAAATTACCTTCCCTTTCAGATGCCAGTTGCATGTCCGGGTTGCTAACCTGTGATTCTGANGTCCCCACCAACATTCTTGAGTTTGGTTAATTTATGCTAGAGTGACTAACAGAACTTAAAGAAACACTTTACTTACAGATTACTGGTTTATTATAAAAGGATCTAACTCAGGAACAGCCAGATGGAAGAAAATGCAGAAGGCAAGGTATGAAGAAGGGGTGCAAAGCTTTGGTGCCCTTGAGGAACACACCACTCTTTGCAGATGTCCTGTGTGTTCACCAACCTGGAAGCTCTCTGAAACCCCTCCTAGTCTGTGTATTATGGAGGCTTCATTACATAGGCACAATTGATTAAATCATTGGCTGTTGGTGATTGATTCAGCCTCCAGCCCCTTGCCTCTCTCGTTGTCCCAGATGTCAAGTGGGTGAGACTGAAGTTCCAACCCTCAGATTTTTGTGTTTGGTTCTCCTGGTAGCCAACTCCCTACTCTAGGTGCTTTCTAAAAGTCACCTCATTAACACAACAAAAGATACCTTTATCGTTCTTGTGTCTTAGGAAATTCCAAAGTTCCAGTTGTTTTAGGAGCTTTGTGCCAGAAATAGAGCATATATTTCTTATTATAAATTATAGCATCACATTAGAGAGAAGAGGTCCAAGGACAAGCCTAGAACATTATGTATTTAGTGGGTAGAGAATAGAGAAATTCTCTATTGCAAAGAGAATGTGAAACATGAAAACCAGGACAGTGGGGTGCCCTGTTTCTTTTTTTTTTTTTAATGTTTTACTTATTTCTGAGAGAGAGACAGCGTGAGCAAGGGAGGGTCAGAGAGAGAGGGAGACACAGAATCTGAAGCAGGCTCCAGGCTCTGAGCTGGCTGTCAGCACAGAGCCCGACGCGGGGCTCAAACCCACGAACTGAGATCATGACCTGAGCCGAAGTCGGACGCCCAACTGACTGAGCCACCCAGGCGCCCGTGGGGTGCCCTGTTTCTTAATGGAGGAGTTTTTGTTAGTATCAGCTGCTGGCCACACATAGAAGGACTGAGACTTAATCATTGTATTAGCAGTGTGGGAGTCATTATCGACTTTATTAAGGCCAAGTTAAACAAATAAGTGGAGAAAAAAGCCTGATTGACAGGGATTCAAAAGGAGATGAGAGGGTGAGTATTGACAACACT
Source organism: Crocuta crocuta (assembly GCF_008692635.1). Taxonomy (NCBI): domain Eukaryota; kingdom Metazoa; phylum Chordata; class Mammalia; order Carnivora; family Hyaenidae; genus Crocuta; species Crocuta crocuta. The sequence goes on along the minus strand of NW_027527920.1, from coordinate 5,247,061 downwards.
TTTGAATTTTATTATAAAAGGGGAGCTATGCACACATGGTGTGTGAGTTAAGGGAGGGGGTTTATTTTTATTTTTGTTTTTAAATATGGGATGGGAATGATCCAGTAGAGATGGAATATTTGACAATGCGGTAGAGAGAAGAGGTAATTGCTGGAGCAGTTTCCTTGTATAGGTGGAAAGGATTGGAGATCTAGTATACAGATGGAAAGATTGGCCCTGGCCAAGTCCTGTCTTAGAGCATGGACCATTTAGTCATAACAAGTGGTATTATTCCGTAATGAAATGATGTTCTGTAATCTAGTGGAGGTTGAGAGTTTACTAGTTTACTAGTATAGCTTTAGCATACAATACTAGAGACCTCTTCTCGTCTTATGCTACCTGTAAATGCTTGTACATTTTTGAAGTCGGAGGATTAATGATCATCTCTTCCCTCTATGTTCCTGGTTTAACAGATTACCTGTAGTTTCTCAAATTGACCACTTATATTTCATGCATGTAACTCACGTTCCTCTCTTTTAAAGAACTTCATTGCCTGTGCAATTCCAAAAATAAACCCTTTCTTATGTCCTCACTGTACTCTGCATATTTGTACTTCTGTCAGAGTGTTTAAAACCCTTTCTTAATGCTTACTTACATGTCTCTCCTCCATTACTAGATTGTTGATACCTTGGTCCTACTCATTATTCAACCCTTGGTTCCTTCAGTACAGTGTTTTTGCTCTTCGCTCTGTGCCTGCATAATAAATTACCTCAAAATTTACCAGCTCAGAACCACATTTACTATCTTACTGTGGGTCAAGAATATAGGAATGGCTTAGGTGGGTCTCTTAGAAGGCTACAATTGGTGTTTTGACTGGGCCTGCAGTCTCATCCAAAAGTTTACTTCCTAGCTCTCTCACATGGTTATTGGCAGGATTTATTTTCTCCTTGGACTATTATTGGTCAGAGACCTCCCTTGGTCCCTTGTGACATGGACCTTTCCGTTGAGTGTCTCCCTCGGAGCAGGAAAGGAGGAGGGCAAGAAAGAGTGCCCAGCAGAAGAGAATATTAACAAGAAGGACATCATAATATTTTAACCTAATCAAAGAAGTTATATCCCATCATTTTTGCCATTCTTTAGAAGGAAGTCACTAGGCCCAGCCCACACTCAGAGGGAATTACACAGTTGTGTGAGTACCACATGCAGGTATCATTGGAAGTCCATTTTAGAAGTCTTTCACCCAGTCCCCAGTCCCTCGTTCTTTGAAGTGCTTAACACGTCGAGTGGATCAGTCTTCTCGAGCAGCCTCATGATTGGTGGCATACATTTTTTTTCCTTAAATAGTTTATTGTCAAGTTGGTTTACATATAACACCCAGTGCTCATCCCAACAAGTGCCCTTCTCCATGCCCATCACTCCCCTTCCTCTCTCCCCCACCCCCCTCAGCCCTGTTTGTTCTCAGTATTCAAAAGTCTCTCATGGTTTGCCTCCCTCCCTCTCACCATTTTTCCCCTTCTTCTCCCGCATCATCCTCCGTTAACTTCCTCCTAATCCACCTAATGTGGATTAGGATTTTCACTTTTCACTGATGTTAACTCATTTCAAAAAAGCAAAGCATCAAGGGCACCGGAAACACGGGTTGGGAGAACTGCTGAGGAGCAGCTGTTGCTGGACAGCGTCAGGCTGAGTCCTCACCTTCAGCCAGCCCTCTTACAAATGTATGTCACCACCGCATGTACCCCAGTGTTCATAGCAGCACTCTCAACAATAGCCAAAACATGGAATTACCTCTGTGACCTAAACAAAACCAGGAATACTGTTGAGGAAAATCAGAATACATGTATATAATTTAATGGGAATTCAAGGAGTAGCCTAATAGCAGGTGGTGTTTTGAGATAATTCAAGCTTCCCAGTCACTCCCAGTCCATATACTATTTTATGACCTGAATAGACATAATGGTGTATCAAAATCTGAGCAATTGAAGTATAGCTAAATTTTATCCCTACTATAAATTAATCTTTCTTTACAAAAATAAGCTCTTAACAGGCTGGGAAAAGTATCAGATCATGGACTTGGATTTTTTGGGGGATGGGGGAGTTTAAAATTGAGGCAATTTAATCTTCAGAAGAGACCTAAGGAATCTCATCACAGATAGACTCATAACATGTTTGCTATTAGCAAGAACTTATCCAGTCTTACCTTATTACTGATGAAGCAATTGGCTACCCAGTCAGTGATGTACCCCAGCTGCTGTAGCAGGGCCAGTGCCAGATCTCCGGCCTCAGATTTCCTTCGGTGCACCATACTACACGCCACGCCGCTGATAATCATCCTGGAACCACTTAGGGGTCTTTAAGAATACTTATGCCTGCCCCATGCCCAGACATTCTGAGTTAACTGGTATGGGGTATAACTTGAGCACTGGGGATATTTGAAAGCTCCAAGTTTGGGAACCTGCTCCACAAGGAATTAGTGTGCTGAAGGACTTGGAACCAGAATGAAATCAATAGTACAGACTTCCGTCTGTTCTGATCCTTAATCATATATTTGGCTAGGCTTTATCTGTGCAGTAAGAAAAATTCTTTACATTGAGAAATAGCCAAGAGTTCTGCTGAACAAAGGCTTTCTTAATAAAGCTGTCTTTTTACTCACTGGTGTGTGTTCTATAAATGAGATAGCCTGTAAAAAAATTCTTCCTGATCATGAAATAGGAGAATGGTTCTTTGACACTGATCAGGCAAGGAGAAAGTCTTCTGCCATCTGTGTCGTGGCACGCTCTGCCGTTGTTTTAACTAGATAAAATTCTAATTACTGTTAAACAGATTGTTTATGAGGGTTTTTAAAAATATTTTAGAGCAAGTGTATAAATATAAAGAGGCAAAGAAATGGTTCCAGATTTAAAAACAAAAGGCTTTTCCTTTGAAGGTAAGTTAATCAGGATTTGACATACTGGTTCTTTAATAACACATTTCTGTATAAGCCCTTGGTACTGCATGTTGCAAGGAATGTGAAATTTGCAGTTTTATTAGAACCATTTAGTGGGGGAGTCATGTACTCTTTGGTAGGATGCTGACTGAACATTGTAACTAGAAAATAGAATTTGTGATTAGTGAACAACACATTTTGTTTTAAGGTATCCTTTCCTTTAAACAAGATATTTTCTTCATCATGACGGATATGAGCAGCATGAATGAAAGTTAATAGGAGACTGTGATCAGATTGGAACATTTAAAGATTTTAGATCTTTTATTGAAGTAGGGTCAGGGTGGTGGCAAGAGGACAGGGTGCTATAGAGAGGTTAATGGGGGTGTATTTTTTATAGCTTNAGAGAGTGAATCTTAAGCAAGCTCCATGCTCAGCACAGAGCCTAAAGTGGGGCTTGATCCCATGACCCTGGGATCATGACTTGAGCTAAAAGCAAGAGTCGGATGCTCGGGGCACCTGGGTAGCTCAGTTGGTTGAATGTTCGACTTTGAATCGGGTCCTGAGCTCACATTATGTGGGTTGAAGCCCCATGTCGGGCTCTATGCTGACAGCTCAGAACCTGGAGCCGGAGGTAGGATTCTTTTCCTTGTGGTTGTAAGGCTGACATCTCAGGTGCCTTGCTGGCTGTCATATGAGGACCCTTATCAGCCTCTAAAGATCACCCACATTCCTTGGCTTGTGGAATTGTTTCCTCTCTTTTCAGAGCCAGCAACAAGGGTCATCTGTTTGACACTTCCAGCATTTCCTCCTCCTCCTTCTGTCTCATCTCTCTGATTCCACCTTTTGTCTTCCTCTTCCACTTTTAAAGGACTCTTGTGATTGATTAGATTGGACCCACTTGGATAATTTAGGACAATTTCCCCATCTTAATGTACATACTCTTAATTATAACTGAAAGCTTTTTTTTTTTTTTCTTTGCCGTGTAAGGAAAGCTGTGCTGGGGGTAGGAGAGAAAGGAGCAGTGGCCCTTTGAAGAGCCATTCTGTCTGTCAGAAGAGGCTAGGTCACTGGAGTCAAGGAAACCAAATGTCAGTAGCTGTTGAAAGTCTTCATTTGTCCAACAAATAATTTTTGATTTCTTACATTGTGCCAGGCGTTGCAGTAGGCGCCAGGACTATTGTGACGAAAAGACGACACTTTCCCTGCCCTGCCCATATGTGTACAGCATGTCCTTGTAAAAACAAGCAAAACAGATACAGCAGTGCTTTATGAAGGATTCTTCGTGTATTTCTTGTTTTTTTTTTTTTTTTAAATATTTTATTTATTTCTAGGAGAGAGAGAGAGAGACAGCGTGAGCAGGGGAGGGTCAGAGAGAGAGGGAGTCACAGACTGAAACAGGCTCCAGGCTCTGAGCTGGCAGTCAGCACAAAGCCCGACGCGGGGCCCGAACCACGAACCGCGAGATCATGACCTAAGCGAAAGTCGGACGCTTAACCGACTAAGCCACCCAGGCGCCCCCGTGTATTTCTTGTTTATGTAAGTTCTTTGAAAGCAGGTCCTAGTGTCTCTTGCTGTGGTCCTTTCCTCATCCCACACCAGAGCAGTGTTTCCCTGATACTGTTCACAAAGGCTTACTTCGGTTTTCCTTTGCATTGTTGGGAACCTGACTTATCTCTCTTTTCTGATATTTTCTACTCCAGAAGCAGTGAGGAATTTTGAGTTCATCAATCCAGACTCACATGACAATTTAAGATTTAATCAGATACCTGCTGAAGAATTTTTTTAAAAGGCCTTAAGAATTCTCAGCTGCTCCATCTTTTCTGAGTTAAAACTCCAAAGTGCTAAAGGTAGCTTTACAGATGCTGTCATCATATAAATTGACACTTTTGCTTTTTTCCCCCCCTGGTTTCAACAGCCAGAAGTACTTACCCAATTAGGAGAAAATCAGCAGTGCTTTAAGTCCTATATTCATCAATAGACAGTGAAGAATTGCCAACCCAGAAGCACATTAAAATAAACTTCTCAATATGGCTTTTCCGTGGATGGATAGCCTTTTAAAATAATGAAAGAAAAATAAATAAATGAATAAGATATATTAAAATCGTGAAAGAGATTGTTTACTACTCCTAGAGCTCTGTCTTCTTCATGAACAACTTCCTGTTGTGCTCCCACTATGTGCTGAGTGTCCGTCTAATTTTTGTGAAAAACCACAGGATTCTTACCAATTGTTCAAAGACTTTTAAAGCCAGTTCTTAATTTTTTCAGTGATGGTTGGGGTTATTCTATGCTATATAATTTCCCAAAGCAGCGATGAGGAACTTTAGTAATGATGGATTGGAATAAACATTAAGTATGTGAGATTTATAGATAATATACCATTATTAATTTTAAACTTGATCATCACAGAACTTTTTATCAGAACTATTGGCAAGTGGTTAAAATATATTGTTACACAGGTTTGGACTACAGAGTGTAAATGTCATATGGGGCCTTAGGGCATCTTCATTTCTATCTGAGCTTTCCAACCTGAATTCCTTCGTGATTCTTTGGTAATTTAATATTATTTATGGATGATTTCTTATTCATATGACTCTTCATGTCTCCAAACAAGTAGCTAAGTATATTTATACAAAATTTCATTTCTGATAACAGAAATTTTGGAACAGTGGATAGAAAATTTATTTCATTTGTTTATGTTGAGATGGCTATTGTCCTATTAAGTTTAGGTGATATTGATATGGGTCAAGGAACGTGATAGCTACTTTTATTTAGACGTAGTTTAATGCACTGTAATCTTTTTTTTTTTAATTTTAAACGTTTTTATTTATTTTTGAGAGAGAGAGAGCGTGAGCAGGGGAGGGTCAGAGAGAGAGGGAGACACAATCCGAAGCAGGCTCCAGGCTTTGAGCTAGCTGTCAGCACAGAGCCGAACGCCGGGCTCTAACCCACGAACCATGAGATCATGACCTGAGTGAAGTTGGACACTTAACCGACCAAGCCACCCAGGCGCCCCAAATGCACTATAATCTTAAGTGTTAATAGATAACGTTGATTTCTGTGGGCTTTTTTTTTTTTTTTTTNTTTTTTGGGGGTTTTTTTTTTTTTTTTTTTTTTTATGCTTCAGTGTCTTGGAAAGTGTAGTATCCGTTTGGATTTAGTTCATACACAAAAATTATTAAATGGAAATTTGAAGAGGGCTGGAAGTATTAACAGTACAATAATGAAAATGACTGAAGTTCTCTTGATATTTGTAAAAAGGGGGGAACCCTCCGTGGTTTTGGACATTAACATAAAGGAGTGACTTAAATACTTGCTTTGCCACAGAGATGAAATTTACTGACTTACTGAAAGCTTTTGACAGGTACATTTGCATCTTTAGAAGTCAGACTTGAATTACTAAAGCAGCCTTTGTTTAGTAAATTGAACATTTACTGAGAAGATTACATGGAGGAATAAGCGGACTGATGTGCTGTAGGCGCTGTGTCAGTGGGTGTTAAAACTAAACTGGCCTCAGTGAACTATTACAGCGACTGCACACAAATGGCTTCAGTTTGAAAGGATATGGTTCCAGATGTAAGTCATATATATTTTTCCAAATGTGTTTCTGGGGAAAATTAACCGAAGTTCTTGAAGCAGGCCATTTCACTTCTAATTGAATGTAATATTAGGGAAACAAAAAGCCTTAAGGCAAAAACTGTTGCTCACAGAAGTTTTTTTGTTTTCCACTTGAAATTAGTGCAGTTGGAGATTGGCTTTTAAAGAAAAATCTCCAGTTCTTTTAAAACAAAGTATAAAGTAAAATTTATACTTTAAAATACTATATTTTTAAAATTTCATACTTTAAAATTGTTACATTTACTAGCACAATCAAGGACAATTGTATCCTTTAAAACAAGTAGTCAGTGAGTTTTATTTAAATAAAATAGTTGCCAGAATATGATTTTTAAAATAACACCTGAGATAAACCTAGGGATCAAATAGATTAAATAATAATAGAGGTGTTTTCCGGAAAGGTAGGACCTTTTTACTTAGATTTTTAAATTTAAACCAATTGTTGTAGTGTGTAGATTTGAATGTTTTGTGCTATGTGTATGTATGGTATATGGAAGCTTATAGTAGTACTAAATTAGTTGAGGTAAAACTCTTGCAGAAGAATAGAATTCTGAAATATTATGTTACTTGATTTGTGTCCTTTCTTCACCTTCTTATTCAAACAAAGCAATTTTCCCTGATAACAAAGGTGGAAACAAATGATTATGTTTTACTCTCTCATTTTTAAAATGTTCTCAATACATTGGAAGTAGAACTAATCACATTTTTTTCCCTTCCTGGAATTCTCTGGCTATAAATCAATATTCTTTTTTTTTTATAATTAACTTTTTTTTAGAGAGAGAGAGAACATTGAGCAGGGGAAAGGGAGAAAGGTGAGAGAGAGAGAGAGAGAGAGAGAGAATCTCAAAACAGGCTCCGCATTCAGCGCTGAGCCTGTTGTAGGTCTCCATCCCATGACCCTGGAATCATGACCTAAGCTGAAATCAAGAGTTGGTTGCTCAACTGACTGAGGCACCCAGGGGTCCCATAAATCAGTGTTCTCTTTAAAAAATTAAGGAAAGCTCTGGGGCGCCTGGGTGGCTTAGTCGGTTAAGCGTCCGACTTTTGCTTAGGTCATGATCTCACGGTTCGTGGGTTCGAGCCCCGCGTCGGGCTCTGTGCTGACTGCCAGCTCAGAGCCTGGAGTCTGTTTCAGTCTGTATCTCCCTCTCTCTCTGACCCTGCCCTGCTCACGCTGCCGCTCTCTCTCTCTCCTAGAAATAAATAAAACATTAAGAAAAAATTTTAAAAAAATTAAGGAAAGCTCTTTTATGATGTCATTAAGTGCATGCTAGGATTTACTCTTCAGTTAGGTGAGATTGTGATTGTTGGCAGATTAGACTCTTTTGCAGGTGATGCACTGACTAGAGGAACTGACTTCTAGGCTCTTGATCCCCTAGTGATTCTACATGTTAGGACTGAGCTGAGAAATTTGTCATTCGTTCTATCTTAAAAGTAGCCAGAATTAACAAGAGGATATTTACAGACTGTAAAATCCAAACTAAATATCCTGGAAAAATCCTCATGACTTAAAGCTTGCTGTTCGTTTAAGTATGAGAAATTAATTTTTTAAGTGAACATGCAGTACAATTTATTTTGTGAACAGAAGATGAATTTTAACGTGTATAGATTCATGTAGCTGTCATCACAACCTGTATCCAGACGGTTCTACTAGTTCATAAAACTCCCTCATGCTTTCCCTTTGTGGTTGTACTCTCCCTATGCCACCCATAACCCCTGGCAACCACTTTGTCATTTTAGTTTTGTCTTTTCAAATATGGCCACTAAATGGGATCATAGAGTATTTAGCTCTTTGACACTGTTACACATGCATTTACTCAGCATAGTGCCTTAAGATTTCACGTGAACTAAGTTGTTTTGTATATCATTATTTCATTATTTTTATTGCTGAGTAGTAGCTAATTGTATTGATGTACCACTTTGCCTTAATTCATTGAAGGACTTTGAGTTGTTTCAAGTTTGTAGCTATTTTGAATAGAGATGTTATAAACATTTGTGTGCAGGCTTTTATGAATGTGAGTTTTCATTTCTCTTGGGTAAATACATAGTGGTGGGATTGTTGGTAATTGTATAATTTAACTTCACAAGAAACTGCCAGTTTCTAAATTGGTTGTGCCACTTTGTAGTCCCATCAGCAGTGTGTGATAGTTCTCGCTGTTCTGCCTGTTTGCCAGCGCTTGGTATGACCATAAACTTCACTCTGCAGTCCACCTAAACTTGGACAGGAGTAAGGAAAATATGGGACCTGTAGAACTGCAGCAAGAGCCCAAGGATTACAGGATATTTCAAACAGGTAGGGGTGAAAGGGTCCTCTCCTGAGTGACTGGAAGGAATGTCTGGGAGTTAAGGTAAAACGTAAGTGAGATTGATTAGATTTGTCCACGGTCAACAGTGGTGATCTTGCTGGTCCTGCCATTCCCGGACCCAAAGCGCTCCGTGGCTTCCACGATACTCATGCCCTCTTTCACCTTGCCAAAGACCTCATGCTTGCCGTCCAACCACTCAGTCTTGGCAGTGCAGATGAGAAACTGGGAACCGTTTGTGGTGGGTCCAGCATTTGCCATGGACAGGATGCCAGGACCTGGATGCTTCAGGATGAAATTCTCATCATCACATTTCTCTCCATAGATGGACTTGTCGCCAGTGCCATTATGGTGTGTGAAGTCACCACCCTGGCATGTAAATCTTGTGAAAGCGGGAACCTTTATAACCACATCCTTTCTTCCCAGTGCTCAGGGTACAGAAGTTTTCTCCTGTCTTTAGAACTTTGCAAACAGCTCAAAGGACACAGGGCTGGAGGGCTCACCATCCGCAGTGATATCGAAGAATGAAGAACACAGCAGGGTTGACCATGACTGGGCAAGTGCAGGGAGCTCTGGGGCTGCGGGGGCTGCAAGCAGTCATTCTTTTTAATTATGGCCATTCTAATATATTTGGAATGATATCTGATAATGGTTTTAAATTTCATTTTCCTAATAGTTAATGATGTCAAGCATTTTGTTATGGGTTTTTTGTTTGTTTTTTGCTATACATGTATTCTCTTTGGGGTCTGTCCATGTCTTTTGCCCATCTTTTAAAGTAATAGAAACTTTGGGGATAATTTTAGATTTATAGAAAAGTTGCAAAGATAATACAGAGAATCTTCTGTATTTCCCTCACCCACCTTCCTGTAATGATAACATCTTACAAAACCAAAATGAAGTACATTTATCAAAATGAAGAAGTCAAATTTGGTACCTTATTGTTAACCAAATTCCAAATTCTAAGCTCAGATTTTGCCAGATTTTTCCACTAGTCTCCTTTTTCTGTTCCAAGGATTCCACATTGCATTTGTTATGCCTCCTTAGTCTCCTATGGACTCTGGCAGTTTCTCAGTCTTTCCTTGTTTTCATGACCTTAATAGTTTTGAGTACTAATACTAGTCAGGTATTTTGGAGAATGTCCCTCAATTTGTGTTTATCTGATGTTGCCTTGTGATTAGACCAAGGCAGTGGCTTTAGGGAAGAATATCAAAGGTACGATAGTGAAGTTCCCTTCTCATCACATCATATTAGGAAGTATCTGATAATATCACTTGACTAAGGTAGTGTTTGCTAGGTTTCTCCACTCTAAACTTATTTTTTGTCTTTCCATCATCTGTTCTTTAGAAGTGAGTCACTAATTCTAGCCTGCACTCAAGGGGCTGTTTTGTATGGACGAGGGTCTGTCTACCTATATTATTAGGAATTCTTCCATAAGGAAGTTTGTCCCTTTCATTCATGCAGTCATTCAGTCATTTATGTCATTATGTACACTTATTTTATACATTGGCTTATAATCCAAACTATGTTATTTATTTTGTTGCTACAATTATTTCGTTGTTGACCCCTGTGCCCCTTTGGCATGTTTTGAGCACTGGCTTGATTTCTGGCATTACAAGGTGCTCTAAATTCATCCTGTATTGTCCCCACCCAACTCCTAGAATCAGTTATTTCTCTGAGCTCTGGTTTCTGGTATTGGAGAATGGTGTTTAGAGACCAGTGTCTTGACTTCTAGGTGTACTCCTTGCTGTTGGGGTGTCACTCTTTCTAGGCCTTTTCAGAGGATGGAGGTAGGAATTCTACATCTGTATACTAATTGACACTTCTGTACACATCTTTGTTTCTGTCTTTATCCATTTGTATTACACATTAAGCAGTATATATGTTAGGTTCATACCAATATCTGTGACACTGATCCAGTACCATAGGGTTCATTCTAGCTTTCTCATTTTAGCTTATCTGTAACTTCTCTGAGAACGAGAAACCTGGCCTATTATTCGTTCTACCCCAGTATACATGTAAAAATCAAATTCAGAATTAACCAGTACTCCCATGAGAAATAAATTTACCAACTAGACTACAGTGTTTATGTATAGGCCCTTTTGTATTTAGTGTTAAAGTTTCCACTTAAAACATTGTTTTCCAAAGTTACTTAAATCAGCTCATTTTCCTCCTAAGCTCTTCAGTGGGGTTTTGCCATTCGTTTGCAGTACTGTCCGACTGCATTCTATCTTGAAATTTCCTTAACATCTTTGTTGATTTTTAAAAATTTGCATACATTAAAGTTCGCCTTTTGCAATGTACAGTTCTGTGGGTTTGGGCAAATGCACAGGGTCATTATCCACTTATCCCAGTACCATACAGTTTCATCACTCTGAATATTCTTCTGTTAAAAGGTTCTTGATCTAGTTACAACTTGTGTATGTGTGGATATGGAGGACAGAAGCGTTCCTCACACCAGCATGCAATTCTCAGACATCAGGCTGGGCGACCTACAATTCAACTAAATTCTGACACCGTCTATCCAGAGATAGCATCAGATTCCACAGGTTAAGGACTCTGCCCACCCCACACCTCCGTGCACACACCTGTTGCAAGTCCAGGTTGACACCAGTGATTCTGACCCACCAGCTATAGATCAGAGGCTCCAATGACCCGCTCCTATGGGTTTGATTAATTTGCTAGAGCAGCTCACAGAACCCAAAGAAATATTTTACTTACTAGATTATTGGTTTATTAAAAAATATAACTCTGGAACAGCCAGATGGAGGAGATGCCTAGAGCAAGATATGGGAAAAGGGCGGAAAGCTTCTATGCCCTTTAGGAGCACACCACTCTCTCCAAATGCTCTTGTACTCGCCAATCTAGAAGTTCTTTGAAACCCTTCCTGTTGTGTTTTTATGGAGGCTTCATTACATAGGTATGATTAATTAGGTCATTGGCCCTTAGCAGTTGATTCAGCCTCCAGACCCTATCCCTTTCCTCGAGTTCCGGAGGTGGGGGGTGGAACTGAAATTTCCAACCCCCTGATCACATGGTTGGTTCTTTGGAAATCAGCCTCTGTCCTTCTTAGTTACTTTATATAAGTCACCTCATTAACATAAACCCAGTTGTGATGGAAAGGGGCCTGTTATGAATAACAAGAGACCAAATACAACAAAGGAGGTTCCTGTTGCTCTTACTGGCTCAGGAAGTTGCAAGGGTTTTTGGAACAGTGAACCAGGAACCATGGATGAAGCCAAAATACATTCGAGAGATATACTTTGGTCATCTGAATGGCCAAATGTTTGTATTTCTTATAAAACGCAAAATTGCACTAAGTTCTGACACCATCTGCCCGGAGATAATAGCAGACTTTGCAGGTTAAGGGCTCAGTCCCGTAGGACTGCCCAGCCCACAACTCCGTTCACACACCTGCTTTGTAAGTCACTCATTCCCGCATCCTCCATTCCCTGACAATCACTAATCTCTTTTCTTTTCATATTGTTTTGCCTTTTCCAGTGTGGCGTATAAATGCAGTCATGTAACTTTTTGATCTGACTTCTTTCACTTAGCAAAGTGCATTTAAAATTTTCCATGTCACATGAATCAGATGGTTCACTCCTTTTTATTGCTGCAGCCTATTCTGTTGTGTGCATTTACCACAGTTGTTTTATCCATTCATCTTGTTGAAACAACTTTCTAGGCCCAAGATAGAGCTGCTCCAGGTGCCACATCAGCAACCCTGTGAAAGCTCCTCTTGACCAGAAACCCGGTATCTCTAGTCAGCCAATCCATAAACACCAGGCCACCTCTGGGCCTTCTCACCCTACATGAGGTTGACTGTGTGGCCCTAGCCAGGCAGATATTTTCTATTTTTCTCTTCCTTGTTCTTTATTCTTTATTCTATAAAAGCTTCCTGCCTTCTGCCCCATTTTTCAGTTGTTGGAAGGGAGACTGTCTATCTCATAAAGTGTTGTATCACCTAAATTATTTCCTTTAATCGTTTTCTTTTTAAACAACCCATTGAAGGACATATTGGTTCCTTCAGTTTTTGGTGATTGTGAGTAAAGCTTCCATTAAACAATTGTTAGTACAGATTTTTGTGTGAATATGCTTTCAGTTGACTTGAGTAAATGTCTAGGTGTTTGATTGCTGGGTTGTATAAGTATAAATTTAACTTTGTAAGAAATCACCAAACTGTTTTTCAAAGTGGTTGTGCCATTTTTCATTCCCACCAGCAGTGCGTGTGAGTTCCTATTGTTCTCCATTTTTGGCAGCATTTTGTGTTAGTGTTTTTATTTTAACCATTCTGATCAGTGTGTTTTTTGTTCATATTTAAATTGGATTGTTTCCTTACTGCTGCATTTTGAGAGTTCTTTATTATTCTGGGCACAAATTCTTTGTTGCATGTGCAATTTACAAACATTATCTTCCTGTGTGTATAGCTTGTGTTTATATTATGTTAAAAAATTTTCTAGAGCCAAAGTTTTAAATTTTGATAAAGTCCGATTTATCCCTTCTTGCTTAATGGGTTGTATTTTGTCATCATGTCTGACAATCTTTACCTAGCCTTAGGTCACAAAAATTTTGTCCTGTTTTTTTTTTTTGGTGGGGGGGGAAGGTAAAAAGTTTTATAGTATTATATTTTACATTTAGGTTTATGATCCATTTCAGTTAATTTCTATATGAAGTAAGAGGTTTAGGTAAAAATTAATTCTTTGTTTTACATTTGGATGCCCAGTTGGTCCAGCACAGTGTGTCCTTTTCTTGTATTATTTTTGCACCTTTATCAAAATCAGGCGTGTTTGTGCGGAGCTGTGTGTGGACACTATTCTGATCCATTGGATTGCATGGTTCCTCCAACTTTTTTCTTTTATTAAATTTGTTTTTAATAGTTTTGGCTATTTTAGATTTTTTTTTTTGTCTTTCCATATTAGTTTTAAAATCAGCTTATCTACAACAACAAAAAATCCTGGGATTTTGATTGGAATTGCATTAAATCTGTAGACCAATTTGGGAGAGAATTGACATCTTTACTATTTTGAGTCTTCCAGTCTGTGAACTCAGTATATCCTTTTATTTACTTGCATCTTCTTTGACTTACTTCATTGGCATTTTGTAGCATACAGGTCCTGTTCATGTTTTATCAGCTTTTAAGTATTTTGTATCTAATAAACTTGTATTTTAAGTACTTAATAAAATATTAAGTATTTTGTTTCTATGAAACTATTTTAAATAGCANTTAGTTCCAGGAGGGGTTTGTTTGTTTGTTTGTTTGTTTGTATTCCTTGGAATTTTCTAGGTAGACAGTAATGTCTTTTGCAAATAGGGACAGTTTTTCTTTCTTGCTAGTCTTCTCAGTCTAGAGTTAGTCTGTTTTTCAAATATTTGGTAGATTTCATTAGTGAAGACATCTGGGCCTGGAGAATTTCTTTTTTTTGAAAGTTATTAAGTACAAATTCAATTTATCTAATAGTTAAAGCCTGTGCAGCCTATCCATGTCATTGTATGTGAATGTTAGTAGTTTGTGGTTTCAGGGAGTTATGTGCATAGAGTTGCTCACAGTATTTCCTTGTTCTTCTATAAATGTTTGTATGGTCTATTGCAAAATCTCCCCATTTGTACTTGTACTGGTACTGAGAATTTATGTCTTCTCCCTTTTTGTCTTTGTCATTCTTGCTTGTATTGATCTTTCAAAGAGCCAGTTTAGGTTTTATTGATTTTTTTATATTAATTTCTTTTCAATTTCAATTTCATTGATTCCTGCTCTTTATTATCTCCTTCCTTCTACTTGTTAGTTTGCTCTTCTAGTCTCTTAAACTGAGAGCTTAGATTGTTTAGATTTTCTTTTTTCTAATGTATTTTGATGCTATAACTTATCCTCTAAGGACTGCGTTAGCTGCATCCCACAAATTTTTTTACATCTTACTTTTGTTGAATTCAAAATATTTTCTGTTTCACCTCTGACCCATGGATTACTTACAAGTGTGTTTTGAAATTTCCTCCTCTTGGGAGAATATCTTGTTATCTTTCTGTTATTGATATTTAATCTAATTTTATTTATTACAGATAACATCCTTTGTATGATTTTAATTTTTTAATTTTGTAAAGGTTTGTTTTGTGATCCAGTGTATTACTTTTCTGTTGCTGCTTTCAGAAATTACTGCAAACAGTGGCTTAAACAGGACAAGTTTATTGTCTTACAGTTCTGAAGCAAGTTTCACTGGGCTAAATGCCAGGTGTCAGCAAGACTGTCATTTTTTTCTGAAAGCCCTGTGGGATAATTTGTTTCCCTGTTCTTTCCACCTTCTAAAGGTGCTCACTTTTCCTTGGCTTATGGCCCCTTTCAGGAGTGGCTCACTACTTAATGGTATTGTATTTAAAGAATGCTTCTTTCTACTATTTTTTCTGATTTTCTCGTAATTGACGTGTTTGGATCTTTTACATTTAATGTAATTATTGATATGTTTGAATTCACATCTACCATTTTCTTATTCTTTCTTTCCATTGGTTACCCTGCTTTTATTTATCAATTTTCCCTTTCCTGCCTTCTTTTAGAGTGTTTGGTGTGTGTGCGTGCATACATGTGCGTGTGTGTGTGTGTGTTCTGGTTAGGTATTCCGTGATAATTCATTGATTGTTTTTAATTATATCTTTCTATAGTTTGTTTTTAGTGATTCCTCTGGAAGTTACAATGTGCTTAACTTTTCACACACTACTTAGCATCGAGATTTTGCTACTTTATGTGGCACATAGAAACTGGACCATCATACAGTCCCTTTACTATACCCCCCACTTTATGCTGTAGTTGTGTTATATACTGTATGTATGACATACATTGAAAGCTCCACCACAGAGTGTTATACTTCGTGCTTTCAACTGTCAAACATATTTAAAGAACTCAGGAGGATAAGAATAGTCTATTATATTTAATTCAATGTTTAGCAGTTATATTGCTCTTCCTTACTGATGTTTCAAAATTTCCTTATGGTGTTATTTACCATCTGTTGGAAGAATTTCCTTTAGCAATTCTTTTAAAGCACTCCTGCTGTCAAAACATTCTCTAAGTTTTCCTTCATCTAAGAATGTCTTTATTTGACTTTCATCTCTGAAGGATATTTTTGCTGGTTATGGAATTCTGGGTGGACAGTTCTTTTCTTTCAGCACTTTAAAAATGTTCTACTTCCTTCTGGTCTGCATGATTTCTGAAAATAGATTCGCAGTCGTTTGAACACTTCCCCCCTCTAAGTAATGTTAAATTTTTCTGGCTGCTTTCAAGACTTTTTGTCTAAAGTTTTCTATATGTGGCTGCTCATGGACTTCTTGGTGTTTATTCTGTTTGGGGAGTTTGCTGAGCTTCTTGAAACCCTAAGTTTTTGTCTTTCAACAAATTCAAGAAATATTGTAGTCCTCTCTTATTGGGATTTTTTAAAAGTTTATTTATTTTTGAGAGTGTGTGCATAGGCAAGGAATGGGGGTTAGAAATGGAGAGAGAGAATGCCAGGCAGAGCCCAACACAGGGCTTGCTCTCACGAACTGTGGTATCATGACCTGAGCTGAAATCAAGAGTCAGACACTTAACCGTCTGAGCCACTGAGGCACGCTTTGTGTTGTTGGGATTCTAGTGTCACAAATGTGAGATCTGAGGCAGTCTTCCCTTTTTTTAAAAATCTTTTTCTCTACTGTTCACAGAGGGTAATTTCTGTTCATCTGTATTCATTGACTACATCTTTTGTCATTGCTTTTCTACTGTTGAGCTCATCTAGTGAGCTTTTAATTTTGGCTATTGATATTTTTTCACTTATGAGATTTGAATTTGGTTCTCTTTTTATATCTTCTGTTTCTTTTTTGAGACTTCCTATTTTTCCATTTGTTTCAAGAATGTTTGCTTTTACTTGGTGAAGCATTCTATGATGGGTTGCTCTAATATCTTCTGTATCTTCCTCAGTTCTAGCATCTGTGTTTTCTTGGTGTAGGCATCGTTTCCCATACAAGTTGAGGTTTTTCCTGGTTCTTCATTTGCCAAGTAATTTTGGACTATATCCTGGACGGTTTGACTCTTATGTTATGAGACTTTGGGTCTTGTTCATTTCCTGTGCAGAAATGTTGACATATTTGTTTTAGTAGGCAAATAGCCCAGTTAAGACTACAAGTTCCTGTGGGTTGTGGCTACAACATTAGTTTGATTTTCAAAGCCTTTGCCATGCTCTTTGGATCTGTCCCACATGTGCACCACACATGGGTCAGTCTGGAACTTGGGTAGTGGTCTATATCATAGTTAGGTCGCAAAGTCTATGCTTGTTTGGGTCAGATCTGCACGTGTGCTGCTTGAGGTGAGCCTGGGAGATCATAAACAACTTTGAAGCATTGCTTTTCTAAACTCCTCCTTCTCTGGGTTCTCCCAGTCATTTCTGATTCTTCAGGACTCCCCTTTTCTCTGACCAGAAAGGTGGAGCTTTATTTTTTCTTCTCTAATGTGCAGTCCCTACAGCTGTGCCCATATCCAGGGCCAAGTGGCAGAACAACAGAGAAAGCAACAGGGAACCACCACATCCTCTTTGGACCACAGCTCCTCTAATCAGAGGGAGGTTTTCCCTTCCTCAGAGTTTTAGGGTCCCAGTGGGCCTCCATTGCCATAACTGCTACAGGAAGTGGAGCTTGAGGGAATGGGGGAGGGATTTCCTCACTTTTTTTTTGAGTTAGAAGATCCTTTTTCCTTTCCTAGAGCCAGCACCACAGAGCTTCTGTCTATACTGATGCCCACTTCTAGTTTTGGGGTTGTATTCAGTTCAGGCTGGAGGATACTCAAACTGGAGGGTTACATACTGGAAAATGTTGTTTCAGTGGTACTTCAAGTTCTGGTCTTCTTACCCAATCTTTGTGCTCCTGTTTAGTTTTCAGAGTTCTAAGGTAGCTGTTCCAAAGGGTACCTGGGTGGTTTAGTTGGTTAAGTGTCCAACTTCAGCTCAGGTCATGATCTCACAGTTTGTGAGTTTGAGCCCCATGTTGGGCTCTGTGCTGACAGCTCAGGGCCTGGAGCCTGCTCCACATTCTGTGTCTCCCTCTCTCTCTACCCCTTCCCTACTCACACTCTGTGTCTTTCTCTTTCAAAAGTAAAATAATAATAATAATAATAATAAAGTTGTTTATGTATTCTATCCAGGTCTTGTTACTACCTTCACTCAGAGAGATAGGTTGGAGTATCATAACTCATTTTATTGAACTAGAAGCTGACTTAAAAGCTTTAAATTTTGTTTCTCTAGGAATTTGACAGAAAATTGAAGTTTTGATCAAATGTATTTTGAGTTTGAAACCAGACATATAATAGAGTTTAGATTCTTTTGTTTAATTAAGGTAAGGTTGCTTGGGAAAATTAATCAAACCCGCACTATACATTTTGAAATTTATTTCATGTGTGTTCTCTATTAACATATTTTTTCAGTCTACCTGAGATTCCAAACTCAAAGCATTTTCATGTTTTTTTTTTTTAACCGTGTAAATAATTGATGTTACACTTCTAGATTTAAGAGTACATAATAACTTCTAGGAGTAAGGGAACAGGTGATTATTTGTTTACTGAGCATATTGTATATTGATAATTGAATCTGTTTGCCTGGTGGCAGGACTCAGCAAACTGTGGTCTACAGGCCACTCACCTATTTTGGTAAATAAAATCTTACTGGAACACAGTCACACGCATTCATTACGTGTTGTCTGTGGCTGTCTTAGCGCAGCAGTGGCAGAGTTCATGAGTTTCAGCAGTGTCCTAATCGCCTGCAAGCCTAAAATCTAGCCCTTTAAGAAGAGTTGGTTGACCTTTGGCTTAGAAAACTGAATCAGAGCATCTCAGCCTGCTATGTAATTATATGTGAGAGGATAGACAACTTTAGTTATTGGTAAGTGTTGTCGTGTATAAAAACTAATTAGAGGTTATTTTTTTAGAAAGGGGTGTTAATTTTCTGAAGTAATTGATTTTAAAAATAATTCTGTAAGCAGTTAAATTTTGCTTAGATTTTTAAAAAATTGAAATTTATGAAAGGTCAAGCTACTTCCTGCTCTGAAAGAAAAAAAGGTACACAAATGTTTTAAATTCTGTTTTCCTTCTTAGTAGATTTAAACAGAACTAGTAACATTTTGGAAGTAATCATTACGTGTTTTAATATCTGTCCTAGTAACGGAAGTATTTTAGAGTATATAAATTTTTAAATGAAATAAAACTGATTCTGATATAAAATTGTGTTTTAGTGGTTAAAGTTGGAATTACATTTCTCTGAAATTTATACTGGATCACTTATACCTGTTTGTGATTCCTAAAATTATGAGTATTTTTAAAACGTAAGATAGAAGGAGAAATTAAAATTTGGGCCTACACAGTTTATAAAATGTTTTCCAGGCTGCTTAGGAATTTCTTGGTGAAAGAAAGACGTATATATTTTTTAATGTTTATTTTATTATTTTTGAGAGAGAGAGAATGCGTGGACAGGAGGGAGGGGTGGGGGAGGGACAGAAGATCCAAAGCAGGCTTTATGCAGAGAGCCCGATGTGAGGCTTGAACTCTTGAACTATGAGATCATGATCTGAGCCGAAGTTAGACACTTAACTGACTGAGTCACCCAGGTACCCCAGAAAAGCATTTTTTTCCTTATAGATGGACATATATATAAATTTGAATTTCCAAGCAATATCAAACAAAGGAATGTTCCTCTTCTGGAAACAAAAATCTGAAAAATAAATTCTTTTGTTGCTATTTTCTAGGTAATGTTAACAAAACATTTTTCTAAAATCTTTATATCATAAGAAGTCTTTGATTTGAAAAATAGTCTCTTTTATAACATGCATAAAGCTGAGATACATTTGGTTTTCTAATAGACTTGTGTGAGGTATCTTTGTTTATGTTCTTACAAAGTGAATTTTAAACATTTAAAAATTTACTTTTTAAAGGGAGGAATCTAGAATTTTATCTGAAAGAATGTATTTTGCATTATTTTATATCATTTTATACTTAAATCAGTATAGACTTAGAATTAGCATACCTATATATTTGAATTATGAAAGATGGATAAAATTAAGCAACAGAAGAATTGATAGGACTCTTGGTAGCTTGAATATGTGAATGAGGTGATCGTAGTATTATGCATGTTTAGTTGTGATCTAAATTGAATGGGTTTTGGAAAGTACCTATCTGATTCATAGACTGAGACTTATGAATAAGAATTCCCTTTTAAATGATGGATGATATAAGAAGGTACTGCTAAAGCTTTTTGCCTCTCAAAATCATGTCTAAAGAGGTCTTTTTAAAAAAATTTTTTAATGTTTATTGATTTTTTGAGAGAGAGACAACATTAGCAGGGCAGAGAGAGGGAGACATAGAATCTGAAGCAGGCTCTAGGCTCTGAGCTGTCCACACACAGCCTGATATGGGGCTCGAACTCACCAACCATGAGATCATGACCTGAGCTGAAGTTGGAAGCTTAACCCACTGAGCCACCCAGGTGCCCCTTGAGATGTCTTTTTTTAAACTTCTCCGATTTATGTTTTGTCATAGTCCTTCCATACAAGCTTAGATTTTTCTAGGTCAACGTAGAATATTTCATTTTAAAAATCAAATACTGAGCCATTGTTAATTTGACAGTATGACTGCAATTAGATACATGTGTTGAAGACAGAGATAGAATTTCTTCTTTACATTGAATATGCTGCATGTTTTTTAGAGCATATATGTCTGGATAAGAAAGGTTGGGTGGACAAGTTAGGAATTTTTTCTGAATGTTAATATCTGAGTCCATTTGGGCTTCTATAACAAAATAATGTAAACTGGGTAGCTAATAAACTATAGAAATTTATTTCTCACAGTCCTGGAAGCTAGGACGTTCAAGATCTGTGCTAGCAGATTTAGTTTCTAGTGAGGACTTTCTTTCTGGTCCATAGACCTCTGCCTTTTCCCTCTGTTCTCCTCACATAATGGAAGGGGTAAGGAGGCTCTCTTGGACCACTTGTCTAAAGGCACTCATCTCATTCACAAGGGCTCTGCCCACATAACCTAATCACCTCCCAAACGTCCCTCCACCAAGTATCATCACATTGAGGGATAGGATTTCAACATGAATTTCCAGGAGATGCAAACATTCAGATTTTTAATTTTGTAGATCCTGATCAGTGTCATCATGTATAGCCTTTAGAGCAATAAAGTAATTTGGAAAT
This sequence comes from Crocuta crocuta, assembly GCF_008692635.1. Taxonomy (NCBI): domain Eukaryota; kingdom Metazoa; phylum Chordata; class Mammalia; order Carnivora; family Hyaenidae; genus Crocuta; species Crocuta crocuta. The sequence continues at coordinate 5,226,061 of NW_027527920.1, read as the reverse complement.
AAACCTTTAAGGTTTATCATTACAGTAGATAATGCAAAAAATGTTACTTTATTTGATCATTATGGGATTTTCTTCAACTTGTTATTTTAGAATAATTTTAGATGTAAAAATAAGTTCTAAAGATAGTATATAGCTTTTGTATATTTTTCACTCAGCTTTCCCTAATGTTAACATCTTATGTAACCTTGGTACAATGATCAAAATTAAGTAATCAACATAGCCTACTAAACTGTGGACTTTATTGGATTTCAGCAGTATTTCCACAGATGTTCTTTTTCCAGGATCCCACATTGCATTTATTTGTCATATTTCCTTTATCTCCTCTAATCCTTTGACAGTTCCTCAGTCTTTCCTTATCTTTCAGTCATACTTTGGAAGATGATTAGTCAGGTACTTTGTAGAATGTCATTCAGTTTGGTTTTCTCTGGTGTTGTCTCGTTGTTAAAGTTAACTTCTAGATTTTGGAAAAGAATATAAAGAGGGGTGTACAAAGAGAATTCAAAGAATCAGAGAGGTGATGTGTCCTTTTCAGCATATATCAGAGATTATGTGATGTCAACATGTCTCTTTACTGGTGATGTTATTAACCTTTATCACCTGATTAGGAGGTGTCTGCCTTATTTCTCCACTGTACAGTGACTGCTTTTTCCTTAATAAATATTTTGGTGAAAATACTTTGAAGTTACACAAATATCCTGTTTCTTTTTGGGTTTATGGCCACTAATTTTGGCGTTGATTGGTGGATCTTGCCTGAAGCAATTACTAGTCTGATTTTTGTTTTATTTATTTCTTCTTTTTTTTTTAAATGTTTATTTATTTCTAGGAGACAGAGAGAGAGAGACAGCGTGAGCAGGGGAGGGTCAGAGAGAGAGGGAGTCACAGACTGAAATAGGCTCCAGGCTCTGAGCTGGCAGTCAGCACAGAGCCTGACGCGGGGCTCGAACCCACGAACCATGAGATCATGACCTAAGCGAAAGTTGGACGCTTAACCAACTAAGCCACCTAGGCACCCCTGTTTTATTTATTTCTGAGAGAGAGACAGAGACAGCGTGAGCAGGCAAAGGTCAGAGAGAGAGAGAGGGAGACACAGAATCCGAAACAGGCTCCAGGCTCTGAGCTGGCAGTCAGCACAGAGCCCAGTGCAGGCCTTGAACCCGCGAACTGTGAGATCATGACCTGAGCTCAAGACCTGAGCTAAAGTCGGAGGCTTAACCGACTGAGCCACCCAGGCGCCCCTAGTCTGATTTTTTTTTTTAAGTTCACTTATTTATATTGAGAGAGAGAAAAAGAGAAGATGTGAGCGCAATGTGAATGGGGGAGGGGCAGAGAGAGAAGGAGAGGCAGAATCCCAAACAGGCCTCAGGCCTCATCTCTGTCAGCATAGAGTCCGACATGGGGCGTGGTCTCACCAGTCATGAGCAAAAATCAAGAGCCCTAAACAACTAAGAGCCACAGGTGCCCCTGATTTATCTTAAGTAGGCATGGAGCTTGAACAAACCGTGAGATCAAGATTTGAGCTGAGATCAAGTGTTGGATGGTTAACTGGGGCACACAGGTGCCCCTATTTTGATGTTTTGATGGTGATTTTCTATTCCACTTCTTTCTTCTACTTTTATTAATTATAATTCTTCTGTAAGAAAAAGTTTTCCTTCCCCACATTAACTTATTTTGTTTAATCATTTATATCTATACACAGTCATGGATTTTTATTTTATTCTCTGGATTAGAATCAGTACTAGTGTTTATTTCTTTTGTTACATTGTTTCAGTTGTGGCCACTGGGAGCCCTTTGAAGTTTGGGGCTTTGTCCTGTCGACACCTCTTTCTCTCCCGCAGGCCCCCCACCCCCCAGCCATTTCTTATCTCTACAAGATGCTCTAGGCTGTCTTCTGTTTTTCCTGCCCCAGGCCTGAAATGGCTCACATCCCCAAGGAGCCCAGGTCTATCTCATTGGAAAATAGTATTTAAAAACCAACATTTGGGTGCTAGGTGTGCTCATTGCTGCTGAGGCATTAACTGCTTCTAGGCCTTTCAGACCTAGAAAATGCGTGCATGTATACTAACCCACACATGTACACACATCTATGTTTATTTCTTTATGTACTATCTGTATGTATATAAAACACTATTTGATGCTGATACTTCCAACTCCAAGCTCGCACCATAGGGATTATTCTAGCATTTCCTTTTGCTTATTTGTAATTTATTTTGCCCACAGTGAGAAGCATGACTCTCATTATCTGCAGTTTAATTATGTATTTGCTATCCATGTATGTAGTAGTTTCAGAATTGCTCAGCCATATACTTCTGAGAAACAAATTTACTAAATAGAATACAGTGTTGTGTACAGTTCTTTTTATCTTTATTCTCACAGAATCTAGCCCAAATGCTCTTTTCCAAAGCTAGGTCAGGTCTTTTCTCCCGTATCCCCTTCATTCGGCTTTGTCATTCATTTGTAATTCAGTTAGGTCCAGTTTTTCACAGTTTGTTTCCATCTTTAGTTTCCCTGACACTCTGGTGTGTTTTTAAAAAAATTTGTCTTCAATAAAATTCACTCCTTGTGTTGTACAGCTCTATGGAAGAATCATATACCTCCCCATAAGAGTTCCATCATCCACAGAATGTTCTTCTGTTGCCCTTTTATAATCAATCCTTTTTCCCAGCCCCATTCCCAAACCTAGCAAGCACTTAATGTGTTTTCCATGCTTTTAGTTAGTTAGCTTTTTCCAGAATGTCATATAAATGGGATCATATAATATGTAGCCTCTTAGGACTGGCTTCTTTCACTTAACAAAATGCATTTGATATTCATCTCTTGTTATGCCCAGATCTCCGTATCCTCACCGACCAGAGATCACCAGGGAGACCGAGTCACGCACGCAAAGGCAAAGGGCTTTATTACGAGCTCGAGCTCGGGCTCACAGACTTCACCAGTGCTGTGGATCCGTGCTGAGAGCCCCGAACAAGGGCAGAGTAGGGTTTTTATGGGGTTTGAGATGGGGGAGTTACAAAAGTTGTGACATGGGAACAGTGATCCAGTCATAATTATACAACATCATTGACAGCGGGTTTGACCATACACATTGTCTAGAGTATTCGTTACTTTTGGTGGGATCCAATTACAACATTTAGAGTACCTTTAAATTCAACCAATCACAGAGCGAGCCTAGGGTCTTATTCGGTGACTAACAGGTTAACTTTAACATTAGGTGACAGGGTCCTATCTATAGTTTCTATCTCCAGGCCTCTCCCTTAACAATGTGGAGGGTGGTCGCTGGCCTTTCCTGATTGGGTGTTGCAAGAGTGGTTACTCCTGCCTTGGGCAATGTGTAACTACCTGATAGTTTCGGGGAAGCTGAAACTCAGGCCTTCTAGTTTAGAGGGCAAACTTAAAGCCTGTCATAGAGTCAGTTTGGTTTAGACGTTTAGACTTGTGGCCTTATACTATCTGTTGCAGAAATCACTAGTTTCTTTCTTTTTATTGCTTAGTAGCATTCCCTTGCATTACCAGAAGGGCTTATCCATGTTCCTGTTGAGGGACCTCTCGGTTGTCTCCAGTTTTGGGCCATTGCAAATAAAGCTACATTTACATGAGAGTGGTTTTTGTTTTTCTTTTCACTTGGTAAATACCTAGAAGTGGGATTATGGACTTTATTGTAACTGTATATTCAACTTCCTTAGAAACTGACCAGGTTCTTTCCAAGCAGCTATCCAGTTTTGCATTCCCACCAGCAGAGGATGTGAGTTCCTGCTGCTCCGATTGCAACCTTATCAGCACGTTGTATTGTCAGTCCATTTTTGTCTTGTGTCTGTTCTAATATCTGCGTAGCGGTTTTAATTTGCGTTTCCCAAATGACTAATAATGTTAATATGCCGCCCATGTTTGTGAATGGGTAGCTGGTCCCATGTGTTTCTCTTGATTTTCTCCTTTTATGATCAACCAGGTGGATAGTCTTTTGCAACATAGTTTTCTATTTTTATAATAAATACACATTTCCATTATGAGTTTTGGCTTTCTGAACTTTTTACTGTGGAACAAATGTAAATTTTTGTGTAGCTGAGTATTTGAATGATAATTTCACTGTTGTCTAAAGCTGGATTGTTTTATAAGAATCTCATAGATTACGTCTGTGACTATATAGACATGCAAGACAGGGTACAACGTAATAAATTCTGCGAGTGCTAAAGGTTGGCTTTGGATTGACAAATGTCACTGTAGGAAAAGAAATCTTAGGTCTTTGGCCAGATTTTTTCCCCTTTGACTATCAAATGAACAAACAAACCTGATACTTCCTTGGGATGTCTGTCATAACCCCTTTGTTATGTTCTTATGACTAATCATTTAATACTAGGTGAAAGAGATTAGGAATGAATGTTTTTAAATTTGCCCCAATTTACATAAACATTTAAATTGACAGCTTAAAAATAACTTGTGGCTTCATTGAGCTGAATGAATAAAAATGTGTGGAATACTCGTCACCTACGTTCTTGCATTTCAAAGACTACTGCTGAAAAAAGCTGTAATTCAGTAAATGAGTTTCTTAGTTTAAATTTAGCTTCTAATAGAATGAAGTAAAAAATATAAAGTTTTAGTGAGTGATTTTTACCCTATTGGAGCTTTATATTTACTGTTTCTGTTTTGCAAAGGCCTATATTTAATCTATTAGACTAATATGCAGGGATGCCAGGTTATTTAAATAGATTTTTCTGTTTGCTGTATAAAGTCCTTTTAAGAATACATAAAATGTATGCTTAAGTGGGGAAAATACTGTATAAGCCTTAAACGATAATATTGCTGTCAATCACTTGGTTAATTATGAGGATTCTTTTGATATGGATTTTATGAGTTATCCCCAGTTTCAGCAGGAGAAGGCCATTTTAACCAGTATTTTATTTACATGTTCAAATTATGAAAATAATGTTATTATTAGGACTCATCACAAATGGGAAGATGACTTTTTTTGTCTGCTTTAGAATGAGCCTTTTAAAAAGTATATTTTGAGAGAGAAAAAGAGCACAACCCAGAGAGGGGCAGAGAGAGACTCCCAAGCTGTCAGTATGGAGCCCCGTGTGAGACTCGATCCCACCAACTGTGAGATCATGACCTGAGCCAAAATCAAGAGTTGGATACTCAACTGACTGAACCACCCAGCATCACTAGAATGAGCCTGTCTCTTTAAATATTGTTTGATAGTGTGATTACATTATTAATAATTCTAGTGGCTGAACCCAGGGTGGTGGTGGTTAGTATGATCATGACAGTCTAAATTTAAACCAGCAATTTTTAAAATTAATTTGAGAGAGCATGCATGAGCACACATGAGCAGGGGAGGGGCAGAGAGAGAGGGAGAGAGAGCATCCCAAATAGGCTTCGTGTTGGAGGCTCAAACCACTGAGCCACTCAGGTGCCCATAAGCCAGCAACTTTTAAATTTGAAAATGCAAACCTTTCTATAGTGGTTGCTCTCGTCACTGAATATAACTTACATTGACCTGCCTTTTCAGACTTTGTAAATAAGTTCTGGATAAGAAAAAGTAGCCTTGTGAAAGACAGGAAAAAGTGCTATGTGTTTATGTTATAAATATATTTTATTTCCATCTTCCAGTTTCCATGGAACAGCAGGGAAAAAAGAGGAAGAAGGGGAGGTTGTTTTCTAATATTTTGATAGTAGCTTCTTCCTCTTTACAGATTAGGAAGGTGAACTTTGTGACTTCAGTTGAGTATGCTTTAGAGCCCAGGAACTGGCAGCCACAAGCAGCTGTGCATGTATGACAGTTGACACTATCAGTTTTAGCATCCATCACCATTTCAGGAGCCTGGGTGATTCAGTTGGTTGAGCCTTTGACTTTGCCGCAGTTCATGATCTTGCAGTTTGTGGGTTCAAGCTTAGGATTCTCTTCCTGTCTCTCTGTCTTCCCCTTACTCTCACTTTCTCTTTCAAGATAAGTAAAAAAAGAGAGAGAGAGAAATCACCATTTCTGAATTTGGGGAATTGAGGAAGTGTGGATCTTCACTTTTTAAAAAAAAATTTTAATGCTTATTTATTTTTGAGAAAGAGAGACAGAACACAAGCAGAGAAGGAGCAGAGAGAGAGACACACAGAATCTGAAGGAGGCTCTAGGCTCAGAGCTGTCAGCGCAGATCTCGATATGGGACTTAAACCTACAAACCGTGAGATTATGAAGTCAGACGCTGAAGTCGGTCTGAGCTGAAGTCAGACGCTTATCCTACTGAGCCACCGAGTAGGAACCGAGGTGCCTCCAACAACTTCTTTTTTTTAATGTTTATTTATTTTAAGAGAGAGAGAGTGGGCGCAGAAAGGGGAGGGGCAGAGAGAGAGAGGGAGAGAAAGAATCCCAGGCAGGCTCTGTGATGTCAGCACAGAACTCACAAACTGTGAGATCATGACCTGAAGCTGAAATCAAGTCAGTAGCTTAACCAACTAAGCCACCCAGGCACCCCTGTAGTTTGACTTCTTCTGAGCAGCTGTTTTTTAGTTGACTCCAAATCAGGTGCTTTAATTTACATGTTATTTAACTTAGTCCTCACAGTTAGCCTACATGGTATGTATGATTACCCACATTTTAACAAATAAAGAAAATGTATCCAGGGTAACATAGCTATAGTGGCAGAGTCAGATTTTGAACCTTGGTTTTTGAGCTGAAAGTCTATGCTTATCCATTATATTGCCTCTCCTAAAAAGAGGAAAATAATGAAAATTTCTAGAAAATCTCTCTAAACATTTAAGTCTCTGGGAGAGAAACTAATACTTAGGTAAGACTGGGCTTACCTCAGCCTTGGTAGTGTTTTCTTCAAACTTAATTAAGGGACTTCACTTTTGGAAGACATATTTTATACATGTTATATGAGGGAACTGCCAGCAGAATACATATTAGTGCTAAAGATATGATTCAGTCTCCAGTTTATGTCTCAAAAAGGATTCCAGTGATGTTACAGATAACCTTCTTGAAGATAAAAATCATGCATGAATCAGAAATAATACATGTATGAATTGCTTAGTAGTAAAAAAAAAATTCTTTTCAAAACTTTACAAAAACAAACTGTTGTATAGCTTGCAAATAATGCTTTAGACTGGTCAGTATTTTCATTTTATAGCAGATCAATAAATTCCATTTGTGCAGTGATTAAGCTGTCTTTATCTTAATGGTATTTTACCCTGTAGTGGTGTTACACTGTCAAAATTAACGACTATATGTAGAATTGTTGTCAGTTGGAAGTTTTTCTTAACATTTTCATTGTATTAGTGATCTTATTGTACATTTAATGTAAATCCATCTATAGGCCAGTCATTATGTAGTATTTATTTCTAGCATATTAAAATTCTCAAATCAGTAAGTATAGAAAATATTTCAAATATGATAAAATTGTACGGGAACTTGTTTTAGTGTATATAATCAAACTACAGACCTTTTGTTAAGAGTGCTAAATATATAGTTGACATTTGACATTTGGTAAGGAGAAAGTCCAGAATTCCTTATTTCTTTTGTTAATATTTTAGGGCAGAGTATATTATAATATTGAGTAGGATGATGTAAAAGCATTACCTGAGTCTGTTTGTTTACTTATTATTTACTTCTTTGTTTCGGTGTTACATGAAGATTAATACAGGCGGAGGTTGAAAAGGAAGGTACACTCTTAGAAATCAGCACAGTTGAGTTCTAAAGTTGGTATAGTTGATACTAATTGTGACTTTGGACAGAGCATTAAACTTCTCCAGATCTTAAATTCTTTTGTCTGTACAGTAATTAGACTGTGGGTTCTTCTTTAAAATTAAAAAAATTTTTTTTAATGTTTACTTAGTTTTTGAGAGAGAGAGAGACAGAGAGTGAGGGTGAGCCTGGGAGGGGCCGGGAGGGAGGGAGACTCAGAATCTGAAGCAGGCTCCAGGCTCTGAGCTGTCAGCCCAGAACCTGATGCGGGGCTTGAACTCACGAACCGTGAGATCGTGATCTGAGCCGGAGTTGGATGCTTAACCGACTGAGCCACCCAGGTGCCCCTAGACTGTGGTTTCTAAGATTAAGCCCACATCTGTGATTCTTAGGCCAGAAATTTTGTCTGTACTAAAGCTAATATAAATGGTATAGTTGGTCTACTTTTCTTTTCTGGTTCCAACCAATAAATAGGGATTTTTGTTTTGTTTTTGTTTTCAGAATGAGCAGCCCAGCACAACTATGCTGGTGAATTTAAGTGCTTATAATACTCTATATACTTACAGTAATACAGTACACGTTAAAAAAAATAGGCTTCTTGCCACTAGAAATAAAAGACTATAAAATTAGCCAAATATATTTTAAGCTTTTTTTTTTTCTTCCATTTTTGCAGGAAGGAGGTAGGGAAGGGTTAGATTATTTGGACCTCTCTATGCTTAGCATAATGTGGAGTAAGCCCTTAGTACTGGGAACGCCTGAAGTACACTAGGCGTCTTTGCATTAGCTCTCATGGAATTCCCTGTCTTCTTATTCAAGATGTGTGTTCTTTACCACAGAGTCCAGCATCTACATATGGTCTGATATTCTAAATAATTTGGTTGTTAAAATGGTTATAAGGCTTTAAATAGTAGTTTTAATGTCTTTATGTCCAAGTGCTTAGTAGGTGTTCAGTAAACACTTGTTTGGATAATCATGTATAAGGAATAATAATGTTTTGTGGAATGATAAAGGTTTTGAAACTTTGGTAGACATTAGGTTGAAACTATATGAACAACTTCCTGTGAAGTTTAAAATTTTGAACTTTGACTTTTTTAATTATTAAAAATTCTTTCACTTTTTTTAAAGCGGTGGATTATGGTGAATTTACTAACATTTATTGAGTACTTCCTTCGTGCCTGGCATTGATCACAACCCTTTACATGCATTAACTCATTAATCCTACTCTATGAAGTAGTTTCTTTCTTTCTTTCTTTCTTTCTTTCTTTCTTTCTTTCTCTCTCTCTCTCTCTCTTTCTTTCTTTCCTTCCTTTCTCTCTCTCTCTTTCTTTCTTTCTTTCTTTCTTTCTTTCTTTCTTTCTTTCTTTCTTTCTCTCTCTCTCTCTCTCTTTCTTTCTTTCCTTCCTTTCTCTCTCTCTCTTTCTTTCTTTCTTTCTTTCCTTCCTTTCTCTCTCTCTTTCTTTCTTTCTTTCTTTCTTTCTTTCTTTCTTTTCTTTCTTTCTTTCTTTCTTTCATCTATGTTGAGACAGCATGTGAGAGTGGGAGAAGGGGCAGAGAGAGGAGAGAGAGAGAGAGTCCAAGCAGGCTCCATGCTGTCAGTGCTGAGCCCTATGCAGCAAGACTTGATCTCACGATCTCACGAATCAGGAGATCATGACCTGAGCTGAAATCGATAGTTGGTTGCTTAACCAACAGAACCACCCAGGCGCCCCTGAAGTAGTTACTCTTTAAGCCCGTATGGTGTATGAGGAAACTGATATGTTAAATAGTTAAATAACTTTATTAAAATACAGAGTTAATAAGTGACAGGCCAGGATTCAAACCCAGAAGGAACAATTAGAAGCATACATACTTAATTACTATGCTAGACAGCTTCCCAGTGTTATATATGTGAAGTTTCAGAATTTTGTTGGACTTCAGGCTTTAAATTCATCAAACCTCACACACCCCCATTTCAGTTTTTTGTTATAGTGATTAGACTATCTTGTGATCATGACATTTTCTGTTGCTAAACTTCTTATCTTTAGATAAGTTGGATAAGAATTAGGTCTTTGACACAAGTAACACTTTCCTTCCAAACTATTAACATTTTAGAACTGTTTTGTGAGTAATAAACTTGATTTTGGCAAAATGCCAAACACTGCTATTGTTGGAACTGTCAAACTAGATAGAATTTTGAATACTGTATTAAGATAAATAGACATTGAACAGAATATTTTTATAAAGATCTCATAAATCTGGTCTGTATAAATCCTGTCTGTCTCCAAATGTATAATGCAGAAGATAGGAAAATCTGAGGCAATAATATAGCCAATCAGTCCCTTTAAATGTAGCATTTTTTCTTTATCCATAGTTTTTATTGCACAACAGTATAGAAATAATGGTCTTCAAAGTAAGGCTAAATTGCCAAGCAGGAAAGTTTATACTTCAAGGAATCCCAACTCCTTAGTAAAAATACAAACATGGCTGCATGGAAACTTTATAAGGCCTTCATGTTCATGTGTCTTCCTAGTCTGTAAATCAGGACTTTAAATATAGATTTCCTGTCTTCAGCCAGAGTAAGCGTGCCAACTAATGAGTATATTCTTGAATGCATGTCAATAGGAAAAAAAATACACACACCTCTCATATAAAATTATTCCTTACTTAAATCAATGATGATTGATTGTTTAAATGTAATTTGAGTTGGTAGACCATGTGTGACCAAGAAATAAATTTGTTTTGCTAAATTCATTAAAAGTATTGAGAATATTTGTTACTTCCCCCAGGCCTTGGTTATCCCGACTAGCCTAATTTGTATGTTCGACAATAAGGGTATCCAATTAATCATTAAGGGTCCCCTATTTATATCTAAATGTATCTTGGAGAGAAAATATCAGCATTAGTGAAGTGTTAGTGAAGCTCTGGAACAACACATCTCACTAGTCCTGAATATTAAATGCTCGTTCTAGAGCTGATACTAGACTAGGTATGTCCTAGGAAATTTCTGAAAACACAGCCAGTGGATACCTTAATCAGGGCAGCCAGCAGCTTATTTTTTCTAGGACATTTAAGAAAATGGGATAATTCTTTCTTTTCTTCTTTCCTTTCCTCCCTTCCCCTTCCCCAGCCTCCTAACCTCTTCCCCCCTTTCCACAAAGACTTTGGGCCAAACATAAGTCTTGTAAGAAGCAATCTTCTATGAAGAATGCAGAATGCAGACAATAAAAGTTAGAGCCAAAATTAATAAAGTAGAAAACAAAAATACAGAAGGGAGAGAATCAACACAATCACTACTTAAAAAAAATTTTTTTAAATGTTTTATTTCTTTTTTTTTTTTTAATATTTTTTTATTTATTTCTAGGAGAGAGAGAGAGACAGCGTGAGCAGGGGAGGGTCAGAGAGAGAGGGAGACACAGACTCTGAAACAGGCTCCAGGCTCTGAGCTGGCAGTCAGCACAGAGCCCGATGCAGGGCTCAAACCCATGAACCATGAGATCATGACCTGAGCCGAAGTTGGATGCTCAACTGACTGAAGGACCCAGGTGCCCCTTGACTGATGTATTTTATAATTGGAAGTTGGTACCTCTTAATCCTCTTCACCTATTTTGCCCTCCCCCCCTCCTCTCTCCCCTCTGGCAACCACCCATTTGTTTTCTGTATCTATAAGTCTGATTTTGTTTTGTTATCTTTGCTCATTTAATTTTTTAGATTGTACATATAAGTGAAATAATATTTGTCTTTGACACATTTCACTTCATATGATATTTTCTAGGTCTATCCATGTTGTCACAGTGAAAAGATTTAATTCTTTGTTTATGGCTGAATAATACTCCACTTTATGTGTATACCACATCTTTTTTATTCCTTCATGTATCAGTGGACATTTAGGTTGCTTCCATATCTTGGCTATTATAAATAATGCTGCAGTGAACATAGTACTGCATGTGTCTTTTTGAATTTTTATTTTCATTTTGGGTGGGAAATACCCAGCAGTGGAATTGCTGGATCTTACAGTATTTTGACTTTTAAATTTTTGAGAAACCTCCATACTGTTTTCCAAACTGACTACACCAGTTCACATTTCCACCAGCAGGGAATGAGGGCCTCTTTTCTCTACATCCTCATGGACACTTGTTACTCTTGTTTTTGTTTCTGATTTTGTTTTTGTTTGTTTATTTTTTTAATTAGCCATTCAGACACCTGTGAAGTGATATTTTATTGTGGTTTTGATTTGCATTTTCCTGGTGATTAGCATTTTTTTATATGTCTGTGGGCCGTCTGTATGTCTTCTTTGGAAATAGGTCTATTCAGGTCCTTTGCCCGGTTTTTAATCAGATTGTTCGCTTTTTTCATATGGATTCTTTATATATTTTGGATTTAACCCCTTATTAGAATACTTTGCAAATATCTTCTTCCATTCAGTAGGTTGCCTTTACGGTTTGTCGATGCTTTCCATAACTCTGCAAAAGCTTTTTAGTTTGTGGTAGCCCCAGTTTATTTTTGCTTTTGTTGCCCTAGCTTGAAGAACAGATGCAAAAAAATATTAGTAAGACTGATGTTCAGGAGTTTATTGTCAGTATTTTCTTTTAGGAGTTTTATGGTTTTGGGTCTACATTTAGGTCTTTAATCCATTTGAGTTTATTGCTGTATATGATGTAAGAAAGTGGTCCAGTTTCGTTCTTTTGCTTGTACCTGTCCAGTTTTCCCAACACCATTTATTGAAAAGATTGTCTTTTCCCCATTGTATATTCTTGCCTCCTTTGTTGAAGATTAATTGACCACGTAAGCATGAGTTTGTTTCTGGGCTCTCAGTTCTGTCCCATTGATTTATGTGTCTGTTTTTGTGCCAGTATTGTACTGTTTTGATTACTATAGTTTTATAGTATAGTTTGAAATGTGGGTGTGAGACCTCCAGCTTTTTTGTTTCTCAAGATTGCTTTGCTGTTTGGGTTTTTTGTTTTTTGTGGTTCCATAACAATATTTAGGATTATTTGTTATAGTTCTGTGAAAAATTCTATTGGAATTTGGATAGGAATTGCATTGAATTTGTAGATTGCTTTGAGTAGTATGGACATTTTAACAATACTAATTCTTCCAATCCATGAACATGGTTTATCTTTCCATTTGTTTGCATCATTTTTAAAGTTTTTTAAAATGTTGATTTATTTTGAGAGAGAGAGAGACAGAGCGTGAGCAGGAGAGGAGCAGAGAGAGAGATGGAACACAGAATCTGAAGCATGTTCCAGGCTCCGAGCTGTCAGCACAGAGCCTTATGAGGGGCTGGAACTCACAAACCACAAGATTATGACCTGAGCCGAAGTTGGATGCTTGACCAACTGAGCCATCCAGGCGCCCCTATTTGTGTCATTTTTAATGTCTTTCATCAGTGTCTTATAGTTTTCAGAGTGTAGGCCTTCCTCCTCCTTGGTTAAATTTATTGCTAGGTATTGTATCTTTCTGATGCAAGTATAAATAGGATTGTTCTGATGATTTGTTATTAATGTCTAGAACACAATGTGTTTCTGTATATTTTGTATCATGCAACTTTTCTGAATTTACGTATTAGCTTTTTATTTTTTTGGTGGAGTCTTTAGGGTTTTCTATATACAGTATCATGTCATTTGCAGGTAGTGAAAGTTTTACTTCTTTACCAATTTGGTGGATGCCTTTTATATCTTTTACTTGTCTGATTGCTGTGGCTAGGACTTCCATTATTAGGTTGAATAAAAGTGGCAAGAATAGGCATCCTTGTCTTGGTTTTGATCTTTAAGGAAAAGCTTTCAGCTTTCTTACATTGAGTATAGTATTAGCTGTAGGTTTGTCATATATAGCCTTTATTACGTTGAGTTATGTTCCCTTTATACCTACTTTGTTGAAAATTTTTGTCATGAATGGGTGCTGAATTTTGTCAGATGGGTGTTTTGCATCTATTGAGATGATTATATGGTTTTTATCCTTCATTTGTTAACATGGTGTATCGCATTGATTGATTTGTAGGTACTGAACCATCTTGCAACTCTGGAATAAATCCCACTTGATGGTGGTGAATGAGCTTTTTAGTGTATTGTTGCGTTTGGTTTGCTAATACCTTGTTGAGGATTTTTGCATCTCTGTTTATCAGGAATATTGACCTATAATTTTCTTTTCTTTTCTTTTCTTTTCTTTTCTTTTCTTTTCTTTTCTTTTCTTTTCTTTTTTGATGTGGTATTTTTGGTTTTGGTGCCAGGGTAATGCTGGCCTCATAGAATGAATTTGGTAGCATTTCTTTCTCTTTCATTTTTTAAAGAATAGTTTGAAAAAGAGAGGCATTTATTCTTTAAATGTTTGGTATAATTCACCTGTGAGGCCACCTGGTCCTGGACTTTTGTTTATTTCAATTTCATAACCAGTAATCTCAGATTTTCTGTTTCTTCGCGATTCCGTCTGGGAAGATTGTATGTTTATCATTATGTAATGCCTTTATTTGGCTTTTGTTACAGTGTTTGTTTGAAAGTCTGTTTTGTCTCATGTAAGTATTACTCCCCCAGCTTTTTCTTTTCTTTTCTTTTCTTTTCTTTTCTTTTCTTTTCTTTTCTTTTCTTTTCTTTTCTTTTCTTTTCTTTTCTTTTCTTTCTTTTCTTTTCTTTTCTTTTCTTTTCTTTTCTTTTCTTTGCATGGAGTATACATTAAAATTAAGAAATTCTATTCACTGAGGCACCTGGGTGGTTGGTTATCTGTCCCAACTTTATTTCAGCTCTCATCTTGATCCTTAGGATCATGAGTTCAAGCCCCACAGTGGGCTCTCTGCTACGTGTGAAGCCTACTTTAAAAAAAAAAAAAAGTAATTCTGTTCACTAAAATACAGTTAAGAGTGAAAAGGCAGACCACAGAGTGGGAAAAAGGTATTTGCCCTTGGAAAAAAATGCAATATTGCAGAATACTCAGCCAGAATATATTAAAAACTCCTATACCGCAGTAGGAAGACAGATAACCTATTAGAAAAATGGGCAAAACACTTACATGGTCAGTTCACAGCAGAAAGTCTTCAGAAAGCAGACAGACATATTAAAAGATCCTCAATCTCATTAGTCATTTGCAGTGTACAGATTAAACTTGTGATGTGACACCGCTGCCAATCCTACAGGATGGCTAGAATTCAAGGACTGATGCTCTCAAATGTGATGAGGATGTATTGGATTTGCAACTCATTTTCCACAGCTGGTAGGACGATACATTGCTTTAACCACTCTGGTTAATACTTTTTTTTTTTTTTCTCTCACTAAAGCTGAACTTAATCATACTTGTACCACATGACCTTACAATTTTACTCTTAGGTATATATCCAACAGAAATTATAACATATGTTCTCCGAAACACACATGTAAGAGTGTTCACAGAACAGTATCCATACAGCCCCAGACTGGAATCCATCCAAATATTCAGAACCAGCATACTGGATAACCAAATGGAATACCATACAGCAGTGAGAATAAGTGAGCTATTGTAGTACCAGGCACACGGATGGGCCTCAGGAACATAATGTTCGGGAGAAAAAGCCAGTCACAAAAGACTACACATTGTGATTCCAGATATATAAAGTTTAAAAACAAGCAAAACTGATTTATTGTGTTAGAAGTCAGGAGAATTATTACTTTGGGGGAAAGATGTGACAGGGAAATAATAGGGGATCTTCTGTGTAGCTGGTTAAGGAAGTTCTATTCCGATAGTTTGCTATAAGCATTTAATAAAATCATGACTAGATAAATTTTATCAAATGCTTTTATTTGATAAAAGCTATTGACATGGTATGATTTTCCTCTTTTTTTCTTCTAATTTGAATTCTGAATGTTAAACCAGACTTGTGTTCTTGTACTATATTTCTTGATCTGGGTATTGGTTACAGAGGTGCATTAACTTCATGAAAATTAAGCAATACACTAGTATATTACACTGTGATAAAAGCTTTATTTAATATTTTTAATTGGGGCACCTGGGTGGCTCATTCGGTTAAGCGTCTGACTTTGGCTCAGGTCATGATCTCACAGTTCGTGGGTTCGAGCCCCGCATCGGGCTCTGTGCTGACAGCCAGCTCAGAGCCTGGAGCCTGTTTCAGATTCTGTGCCTCCCTCTCTCTCTGACCCTCCCCTGCTCATGCTGTCTCTCTTTCTCTCTCACAAATAAATAAAACCTGAAAAAATAAATAAATAAAAAATTAAAAAAATAAAATTTTTAATTTAAAAAATGAAATAGCACTTGGAGAGTTAGCCAGAAATGTACATGTTCAGTTTATAAGGTAAGAAGAGATAAAAAAAATTTGCATTTCCATGGAAGATTATCCTTCTCAGTCATGCTTGAGTTTGAACGTAGTTTGTAGGAGCACGTCAATGGCTCAGTCGGTTAAGTATCAGACTTCGGCTCAGGTTATGATCTCAGGGTTTGTGGGTTCCAGCCCCACGTTGGACTCTGTGCTGATAGCTTGGAGCCTAGAATCTGCTTTGGATTCTGTGTGCCTGCCTCTCTCTGCCCCTCTCCTCTTGTTCTCCCCCCCTTTTCAAAAATGGATAAACATTAAAAAAAAATAGAATGTACTTTGTAGAATAATAACATTTTATGAGGTAGTTTAGTAATTAACACATGCCTCCATGAAGTCAGCTACAAATACAAGTGAGGCTTTTTAAGTTGTAGCAAAACAATGGCATAATAATCAAATGGAACTTATTAATGGTAAGAATTGACTTCTCAACTTCACTTCTTTCTTAGTTGTGGTTTTTCACATACTGGGTAAAAGTCAGTCCAGGATAATGATCTCTGACAGAAGGGAAATGAATGGGGGTGAGCCTGCACAGTGTTTCTAAGCCACAGTGTCAATAGAGGGACGCTAAACAGCCCAGGAGTCACAGGATTGGGTTTGGGGTTTAGAGATGATAAGCTAAAATTTTAGGGCAAAATACTGGAAAGGAAAGAACTATAGAAATGGAGAACTCCAGGGACCTGGAGAGTGTGCCTTCAAGTCTTTGGCTGTCAATCTGTGTATACATGTAAAGTAACTGCTCAGCACTAGGGAGAGAACAACTGGAGGGAGGTGGAGGAAGAGCCCTCAGAGATCACAGAGTAAGCTGGCCACAGTAGCCAGAGTGGGAGGCCTCCTCATAGGCATGGGGTAAAGTCTTAAGGACACTGCTCTAGACCAGAAGCTACAGTAGTAGCCCTTCCTTATCCTTGGTTTTATTTTCTGTGGTTTCAGTTACCCGTGGTCACTTGTGGTCCAAAAGCAGGTGGTTCTCTGATTTATCATCAGAAGGTCAGTAGTAACCTAATGCTACATCACAGTGCCTGTGTCAGTCACCTCACTTAGTCTCATCACATAGGCATTTTATCATCTAGCATCATCACAAGAAGTGTGAGTATAGTACGATAAGGTATTTTCGTACCTTAGAGAGACTACATTCCTGTAACCTTTATTACAGGATATAGTCACAATTGTCCTATTTTATTATTGTTAATTTTTTACTGGGCCTAATTTATAGATTAAAGTTTACTAGAAGTATATGTGTTTAGGAGAAAGCATATATAGGTTTCAATACTAAGTGCAATTTCAGGCGTCTACTGGGTGTCTTAGAAAGTATCTCCCACAGATGAAGGGGGACTATTGTACTCTGGTCCCATGTAACAAAATTTAAAAAGTAAACCTTGAAACTATCAAACTGTTTCCAAACCATTAAACTACACCCAGATCAAATCTCAAAAACATAGGAATTCGGAAAAATCCATACCATATGATTAAGCAGTCCCACTTCTGGGTATTTATCTAAAGTAATTGAAATCAGGACTTTGAAGAGAGATTTGCACTTCTGCGTTCATTTAAGTATTATTCACAGGTGCCAAGAGGTGGAAGCAACCCAGGTGTCTGTCCATCAGTAGATGAATGAATAAAGAGAATGATGATATGTGTGTACAATAGAATATTATTTGGCCTTTAAGGAGGAATTCTGTCATGCAGCAACATAAATGAACCTGAGGACATTATGCAAAGTGATAGAAGCCAGTCCCAGAAAGACATATTACTGCATGATTCCTCTTATATGAGGTATCTAAAAGTAGTCAAACTCATAAAAACAGGAAGTAGAGTAGTGATTGCCAGGGGCTGGAGCTCGGGGAAAATGGGGAATTGCTATTTAATGGGTGTAATGTTTCAGTGATGGAAGTTGAAAAAATTCTAGAAATCTGCTGTACGACAACATTGTGCTTATGTTGTATTATATGCTTAAAAGTTTGTTGTGGCTAAAATAAATTGCATGAATTCATTTGTGAACTCGTATTTTCTATAAATACCATTTTCTGCTTTTAAAGAACACCCATATAGTGAAGATGAAGCATGAAAGATAAACGTATCCATAACAAATCTGAAAAAAATTCATTACCCAACAATTCTTAATGTCTTGCATTCTATTACAAAATTACCAGACACGCAAAGCAGAAAATATGACCCATAACCAGAACAGAAATCAACCCATAGGAAGAAGGAAAGAGGACGCGTATGATGAAATTAGCAGACAAGGACATTCAGGCAGTGATTATAACTGTACTCCATATGTTCAAGGAGTAGAGGAAAACAAACATGTCAGTGTGAGAAGTGGGAGTTGTTTTTTAAAAGAGAGACCCAAATAGAACTTCCGGAGATGAAAAATAAAATTTCCGAGGTGGAAAATACAGCAGATGAGATTAACAGAGTAGACATTGCAGGAGAAAAAGTTTAGTTAAAACCTGAAAACATAGCAATAGCAACTATCTAAAATGAAATACCAGCAGAAAAAAATAATTGGAAAAAAACACATCAGTGAGCTGTGGAAAAACGTTAAGCAATTTAACACAAATATAACAAGTTTTAGAAGGAGATGGGGAGACAGAAAAAAATATTTCAAAAAATAGTAGGCAAATATTTACCAAGTTTGATGAAAACTATAAATACACAGATTATAGAAGTTCACAAATTTCTAAGCAGAAGGACCAGGCACAATAATTAAATTGTTGAAACCAGTGACAAAAATCTTGAAAGAAATCTTAAAAGCAGCCAGAGGAAAATATACCACCTTAAATAACAGATGAACAAATAAAATAAAAACCACTACAGACTTGTCAGAAGCTGTGCATGCAGAAATGACATCGTTGAAGTGGAAGAAGAAAAACAAAAACTCAACCTGGAACTCTGTACCTGGCAAAAAGGATGTTTCCAAATTGAAGGCAAAATAGAGTTTTTTAGGTAAACAGAGCTGAGAGAATTTGTCACCAGCAGGCTTCTACTTTAAGAAATGTTAAGAGTAGTTCTTCAGGCGGAAAGAAAATGATATTACATGGAAATTTGCATCCACAAAAAGAAATGAAGAGTATAGGAAATGGTAGATACGTGTGTGGATATAAAAGTCTTTTCCCCCTTATAAATTCTTAAAGTTAATTGTGTAAAACAAGAATAACAACACATCATGGTGTTTATAAGTAGAGGTTAAAAACAAAAAGAGGTAGAGCTAAAAATGGTAAGAGCTAAAATGAAATCATAAATACTCACTGAAAGATGGCAGTACAGAAAGAAAAAAGAGGACAAAGATGAGACAAATAGAGGGCGCCTGGTGGCTCAGTCAGTTAGGCATCCAACTCTTGGTTTCAGCTCAGATAAGGTCCTGCGTGGGTTTGAGCCCCACATTGAGCTCTGCATAATCATGCAGAGCCTGCTTGGGATTCTCTCTCTGTCTCTGTCTCTGTCTCTCTCTCTCTCTACCTCTACCTCTCTCTCTCTTCCCCTTCCCCACTTGCAGTGTCTTTGTCTGTCTCTAAATAAATAAACTTAACCAAGAAATGCAGAAAAAAAGATGAGACTAAATAGGGAAATAGCAAAACAGAGTTAAATCCATCCATATGGGTGATCGCATTAAATGGTCTACATGCTCCATGGAGTTAAAAGAGATTACCTGATTAGATGGACTCAATTACATGCTGTCTGTAAGAAAGCCATTTTGAATAGAAAGATACTGATTAAAAGTAAAGAGATAGGAAAAATATACCATGTAGACAGTAATCCCAAGAAAGCTGGAGTTCCTATATTAATATTGGATAATGTAGATTTCAGAACAAGAAATATGAAAATTATTTCATAATGTAAAAGGAGTCAGTTCGTCAAAAGAGTATAACAGTCCTAGGTCTGTAGGCATCTAATGGCAGGAGTTTAAAATAGGTGAAGGAAAAGCAGTACAACGGAAAGGAGAAGTAGACAAAAGCCCAATTATAGTTGCAAACTTCAGCAGTCTCAGTAATACATGTTTGAACTATCGTCTACCACGAGAGACATGATTTATCGCTGTTTTTGTTTTAATGTTTTCTTTGATTTGAGATTTGCTGTCTTGTTAACCAAAAAGATTATGCCTACCAAACCTGATTATCAGAATAGTATTAAGGTGCAGATTCTATATAATTATCCACAACCAGGGAACCTGTAAAAATCATTACTTATTGAGACTTCTGAATTGCTAGGCGTATTAGTTTTCTATTTCTGTTATAACAAATTACCACTCGTGGCTTAAAATAACACAAATTTATTAATTATCATATAGTTCTGGACATCAGAAGTCCAAAGTGGATTTCACTGGACTAAAATCAAGGTATCGGCAGAACTGCATTCCTCTTGAGGCTCTAGGAAGTATCTATTACTTGCATTTCTAGCTTCTAGAGACTGCATTCTGTGGCTCAGGGCTTCTTTCTAAAGTAAAAAAGCTTGTATTTCAGACGGAATACTTGATATATAGATAATTCAAACAAGACAGTGAAAGTAAATTTTTGAAAAAGGAAACAAATGGTCAAGAATTCAGATCCACTTTGCAGTTCTGACAAAAATCAGTTTTTTCCTAGTGCTCTATTTGGGTGTGGATAAGTGGACGGAGAGACAGATTTTATTATACTTTAGATTTTGAAGACAAAATATCTAAATGGTTCCAACCAGATGGGTTTTGTTTTTGCTACCCACCGTTTCTTTTCCAGTCATTCCTAAAAAATCATGCATGCATTAAGTGAATCTGTGGAGTATTCGTTGAGCTCTTGAAACTCAGAGCAAGTGCCCCCATTTCATATTTATGTTACTAGTGTTCTCTGTTCTTTAGCTCTTGAAAGACCTTTTCAATGTCTTTATATATGCCTTCTGAGCTTTTCTTATTTAGGATATATTGGTGTTTCTGTATTTCATACAAACTTTTGAATGGAATGAAACAGGCTATTGTCTGAGTGATCATAGTTCCCTTTTATTTGCATAAAAATAACATAATTCTAATTATTCAAGCTAGAGGACAGCTTCCCATATGTGTCTAGTATGTGGGTATATCAAGCCAATAGTATCAATCTGGTAGGAGAGTATGGTTGAATAGTCATTAATGCTTTATTAACAGTCAGTAGCTGATCCAGGTGTAATATTATATTCTAAATAATCAGTGATATTTCAGAGCACCTGGATGGCCCAATTAAGTGTCCAACTTCAGCTCAGGTCATGATCTCACCGCTCGTGATTTAGAGCCCTGGATCTGGCTCTGTGCTGACAAGCTCAGAGCCCAGAACTTGCTTCACATTCTGTGTCTCTCTCTGTCTCTCTCTGCCCCTCCCCAGCTTGTTCTTTCTTTCTCTCTCTCTCTCTCTCAAATACACATTTTAAAAAAAGATGCTAAAAGTAATCAATGATATTTCTAGGCAGTAGCACCTTAGAGGAGGTAACATAATATTGTGCTATATTACAAAATGTTTTTCCAGGTAAAGATTTTGATTCATTACTTGGTACTTTGGGATTGGTGTGAGTGCATGAATGAAAACTGTGTGTTTGTGTGCGTGTGTAAACTCATGTGCCCATTTTCCTTCCTTCCTCTTGGGCTTACTTGTGAAAGTAGAAATTGCTCAGTTGTACTTTTATTCTGCCAGTCGTCTTAAAGATTTCAAAATCATTTTTAAATTAACGTGTTGCCTTTTACATGTCATTGTTGCAGAGTTTGGGATCCTTTACACTTCCCAAACTGGTTACTTCTCCTTACACAAATAAATAACTCTCAGAATTTTAGGAGGAGATAGCAAAGTAGAATTTGAGGTGGGAATTATAGTCATAGGAATTTACCCAAATGTATTTCAGGAATAATTAGGCTATTACATGGAAAGAAAACAAAACCAGTATCGTCCTAGGCACTTTGGCAGGGAGAAGAATCTGTTCACACATGGTTTTTCCCCTCAAGGAGTTGTCTGTCTTTTTCTTCCTCCCTCCCTCCCTCCCTCCCTTCCTTCCTAACTTTATTTTCTGATGTAAGTGCAACAGCAAAGGTATATAAGAAATTCATCCTTAGAGAGTTACAAGCTTTAGTCTGAAATCATAGATGACTTGAGAGCGCTCCTGTTTTGATGGAGGATATGCTGCAGTAGACATTAAGGAATGAGGCAGAGAATATACAAATGAGAAATAGTTTTCTAACAACGTGAAGAAATAACATATTTGACATTATTAAAGATTGTAGAATATCCATACTGGGACATTTTAGGGTAATTCTCATTTTCCTGGAGAGACCGTATGAAGAATAGTGGCTTAGAATTTTATGAATCCTCTTAAGGAGTTCTTATAGAAAAGTATGTCCAGGCTGGACTTCTTTCTCTTCAGGGTGCTCTGTAACCTCAAAGAGTGTAGGTCTAGAGTATATGAAAAGCATGTAAAAGACCCCATATGACCCCCAGAAGTCTTGAAACCCTCCTTAGCTACTTTTTGTGACAAATGTGACAAATGTGGAGAATAAGAAATAAAAGTTTCATTGACCTTGCTTGTTCTGTCTTATAAAGTCCCCTTGTTTCATTTCTGCATTCAGACTGTGTAAATTTGTACCAAGAAACTGCCAGAAGAATTTAATTTTCAGTCAGGAAGTAGTTGTCAGTAACAAACGTGAACACCTTTTCCCTTCCCTACCCTGGGCGGTAAATAGTAGGGGGGTGGAAAACATCAATCCATATTATGTCTTCAAATTGAGTGTATAATACTAAGCTTTTAAAATTCACTCTGACTCTGGGGCACCTGGGTGGCTGAGTCTCTTAAGCATCCAACTCTTAATTTCTTGATTTCACCTCGGCTCATGATCTTACAGTTCATAGGTTTGAGCCCTGCATCAGGCTCTGTGATGTCAGCGTGGAGCCTGCTTGGAAATTCTCTCTCTCTCTCTCTCTCTCTCTCTCTCTCTCTCTCTCTCTCCCTCCTTCTCCTCCTNTCTCTCTCTCTCCTCTTTTCTCTCTCTCCTCTTCTCTCTCTCCTCTCTCTCTCTCTCTCCCCTCTCTCTCTCTCTCCTCTCTCTCTCTCTGCTCCCACCCTGCTCTTTCTCTCTCAGAACATACATACATACTTACATAAATTCACTCTGCTTCCTAGAGACAGAGTTTGGCACTAACAGTGACCTCTATCCTTATTACAAATGTGCATCACAGGGGACGCTAGAAGACCTATATTGAGGTGTTGGGGGGCCATCGCTACTTTATGATTGGCTGAAGAGCAAAGGGAAAGTTTGTGTATCATCTTCATTTCTCATTCTTGAATCAGTATTTGCCACCCTTTGAAACCTAAAGCTCATAAGATGTTGGATAATACTTTAAATTCTGTTCTGAAGGAGTAATATTTTAGAAACATAAAACAATGTGTGCAGTATACAGTAGGCTTTGTTGTCAGAAGAAAAATATATGTACATTTCTATGAAATATGCATAATAAACATATACATATGTGAAGAAAAGGATTTTGATTTGGGGAAAAATATTCTAGAAGACATAATTTTCTTTGTGAAATATTCATAATTCAGGTTTCACTGTCATGAATGATACCAGTGCCAAGATCTGAGGCTTTATATAAATGTCAGTGAAAAGTTAGCTTCAACCCTTAGAAAATGTACAGAAATGTATTTCTGTGCATTAAGAAATACTATTTTGGGTAAATTTCATTTCTACTTCAGCCACTTTATGTATTTAGGTAAATGGATTTCTTTTTGCTAATTTACATTCATCTCAGATTTTAAAACCACCAGAAAGTATCCATACCCTTTGCTCAGCATGCAGTAAGATCTTAAGTAGGAGTTAAATGAAAGTTCCTACAGTGCTAAAGTTAATTCGATTTGGTAACCTTCCTATTTGCTTAGGAAATTGTACATTTGGGAAATCTTAGCTTAAATTTTACTTAATTCACATTTATTGCTGATAAAATGTACTTTCCTTGCTAACATATCATTCTGTTTGTTTCTTGATTGCTGTTCTTATCAACTTTCATGAGATAATAAAAATAACAAACTTAGAGATGTTCTTTTCAGGGGGAGAGACATGTATTTATCTCATTGCTTAATTGGGAAAATGGTGACTTACCATACAATAGATGTTTAACAAATACATGTTGATTAAATGAACTGATACAGATAGATGAAGCTTTTATACAGATAGATGAAGCTTATTCTTAAAAAAGAGGTATCACTTCATCCATTGGCATTTTTCTTTGCCTGCTATGCGGGGGGAACCAAATCAAGTGTTCATTTAATCTTACAACTACTTTATAAAGTAGAAGGTATTATCTCAGCTTTACAGATGAGAGAATTGAGATTACCTGGTCCAAATTGTCCAGATTACCACTATTGAAATTTTAGGAGTATCAGGCTCAAAAACTCATTCCCCCCCCAATACAGTTTTTCCTTTTGTTTATGGCTTTATTTTATAAGTTACTTCTGTATATTCATAGCATTAATTACTCAAAAGAAATGCATTTATTCTTTTTTAAAAATCTTTTTTTTAATGTTTATTTGGGAGAGAAAGAGACAGCATGATGGGGGAGCTGTGTGTGGGGGGGGAGAATATCCCAAGCAGAGCAAAAAGTCTGATGTGAGGCTCAATCTCATGAACTGTGAGATCACGACCTGAGCTAAAATTAAGAGTCAAACACTTAACTGCCACCCAGACACCCTTTGAAATGCATTTATTCTTGACTTATTTTATAAATTACAAGTTTTAAAATGAAAATTTATTGGGGCGCCTGGGTGGCTTAGTCGGTTAAGCGTCCGACTTTTGCTTAGGTCATGATCTCGCGGTTCGTGGGTTCGAGCCCCACATCGGGCTCTGTGCTGACAGCTTGGAGCCTGGAGCCTGCTTCAGATTCTGCGTCTCCCTCTCTCTCTGACCCTCCCCTGCTCACGCTGTCTCTCTCTCTCTCCTAGAAATAAAATAAATAAATAAAAAAAATAAAATGAAAATTTATTGAGATATAATTTACATGCAATAAAATATACTCCTTTTAAGCTTTTTTAAAATGTTGATTTATTTTTGAGAGAGAGGAGATACAGAGCCGAGAGTGGGGGAAGGGCAGAGAGAGAGGGAGACGCAGAATCTGAAGCAGGCTCCAGGCTCCAAGCTGTCAGCACAGAGCCCGATGTGGGGCTCGAACCCACAAACTGCTCATGACCTGAGCTGAAGTTGGATGCTTAACTGACCAAGCCACCCAGGTGCCCCAGAAATGCACTCCTTTTAAAGTATACAGTTAGATGAGTTTTGACAGATGTATACAGCCACAGCGTACACTGTACCAGAACAATAAAGATCTAGAACATTTCCATTACCCCTCCCCTCAAAGTTCCTAGTGCCCCTTAATCCCTTCTTACCACTACTGATCTGATTTTTATCCCTGTAATTTTGTCTTTTTCCAGAATGTCATATAAATGGAATCATGTATTAAGTAACCTTTTGTGTCTGGCTTCTTTCACTTAGTAAGATGCTTTTAAAGAATCATCCATGGAACACCTGGATGACTCAGTTGGTTAAGCATCTGACTCTGGATTTCGGCTCATGATCTCATGGTTTGTGAGTTCAAGCCCCATATCTAGCTCTGTGCTGACAGTTTGGAGCCTGCTTGGGATTCTCTCTGCGCTGCCCCTCCCCTGCTCTTTCTCTTTCTTTCAAAATAAATAAACTTTAAAAAAATAAAGATTCATTCATGTTGTTGCAGGTATCAGGTATTCATTTATTACTGAGTTGTATTCCATTATATGGGTGAACAACAGTTTATTTATCCAGTCACCAGCTGAGAGACATTTGGGTTTCCAGTTTTAGAATGTTATGAATAAATGCTATAAACATTCATGTTCATAACCTGTTTAGTTTTAAAATTTCTGTGTTACTATGACATTATCTTGTGTGACGTGGCTTTCTCTTGATGATTACTTCATAGGTTACTTAGTCGGAGATAACATAAAATAGGAGATACCTCATTGGAGGGCCCTGAGCCCTCTATTAGAAATTAGGGGATGAGGGGCACCTGGGTGGCTCAGTCCGTTAAGTGTCTGACTTCAGCTCAAGTCATGATCTCACAGTTTGTGGGTTTGAGCCCCACATTGGGCTCTGTGCTGACCGCTCAGAGCCTGGAGCCTGTTTCGGATTCTGTGTCTCCCTCTTTCTCTCTGCCTCTCCCCCACTCATGCTCTGTTTCTCTCTGTCTCAATAAAAAATTTAAAAACCTAAAAATAAAAAGAAATTAAGGGATGAAGAAAGTTGACTGTTTTCAAAATTTGAAGGGTACTCTGATATTTGGGACATATTCTTTTTAATGTAGCATGCTGTAGTAGTATAAAGATAAATAATATGAAATGAAATATAATGAAAATATAGTAAAATGGCAAATTGATTACCAGTCCTTTAATCTGGTTTCACTTCCATCTGTGTATCTCTTATTAGACTTTGGGCAAATTGTGACTTTGAACAAATTAGTAATCACTCTGCAAGAAGGAAGATGGAACTAAGGTTTCCACATCGTTTAGATGTGTACGTTAGCTCGTGTCGTCCTCAAGACACCCTAGGAGGTACCTGGGAGGTGTGTCAGTGCTAGTCCTGTTGCACTGATGAGGAAACAGTGATCCACAGGGATGACATGACCGACAGCAGACGCAGAGCCAGTAAGTAGGTGAGTCAAACAGTTGACTCCATATCAGTTTCCTTATCTGGAAAATGACGATAATACCCTTTTTGTAGTTGTGAGAATTAAATGTGAATATTAATAAGGACTCAGAACTGTCAGTCTCTTCCTCTCCTTCCCTTTTTAAAAAAAATTTAATTTTTTTTTTTTGAGAGAGAGAGAGACAGAGAATGAGTGGGAGAGGAGAAGAGAGAGAGGGAGACACAGAATCTGAAGCAGGATTCAGGCTCTCAGCTGTCCGCACAGAGCTGGACGTGGGGCTCGAACCCATGAATCGTGAGATCATGACCTGAGCTGAAGTCAGACACCTAACCAATTGAGCCATCCAGGCGGCCCTCTCCTTCCCTTCTTATAAAGATCCCTCTTTCCCTGTCTTCTGCCCTGCACTTCTGTAAACTGTTTATTCAGAGAAATCTAAAATATGGGTGCTAATCTTACAGGGTCTTTTTAATTGCAAAAGATTATATAATATCAGAAGGCCAGTCTTTTGGATGTTTCTTTTTATTATAAACATTAGAAAAACACTAACTCAGTTAGTAAATAGAATTCACAGTCTAGCCCAACATCCTGGCAGATTGTTCTTACATGATCCCTTTAGCACATTCCCTCAATGATTTTTTCCACAGGGACAATATTCTGCATCACTTGTGAAGTAGCTCAAAACTGCATTCTGGGGGCACCTGGGTGGCCAGCTCAGTTAGTTGAGCATCTAATCAACTTGAGTTGAGTTGATCTCACAAGTTGAGTTGATCTTGATCCCAGGGTCATGATCCCAGGGTCATGGGATTGAGGCTCCATGCATGGAGCCTGCTTAGGATATTCTCCCCTGCCCCCCACTCCCTCCCTCCCTCCCTCTCTCTCCTCACCCTCTCTGTCTCCCTCTCCCCTCTCTCCCCCTCTACCTCCCTGTCTCTCCCCCCTCTCCCTCCCTCTCTCTCTCCCTCCCTCTCTCCCCCTTACTCTCTCCCCCACCTTCCTCTCTCTTTCCTTCTTTCTCCCCTTCTTGCATGTTCTCTCTCTCTCTAATTATATGTATATAATTGTTATATAACTGCATTCTACTACTTCTGTAGACAATTACCTCAATAATTAATCACATTTAAAAACCACCTGGGGTCAGTGTCCACATGATTTCGTCCACATACTTTCTGCATGGCCAAGACTCTGTCTTTATACTTTGTAATTGTTTAAATTCGCTAAAAGCAAGCAACTTGATGAACTTTTCCCCTTCTGTCATTCCTGTTTTGCAGGATTGCATCAAACTTGATAAAAAGTTATCAGCAGCTATTCTATAGAACTTCTTAGGTTAGTTCCACCAATTTGTACTGTAAAATCCCCCTATGCATGAACCATGCAGAGTAAACACATCATTAGGTTTTCTTTCTCTTGCTTTCCTAATGAGGAGAGAAATGTTACACAGCTGGAGAAGCCTGGGACTTCTTTCTGATCTGATTTATTTACATAACATATGCTGAGTTTGACACATTGCTCAGAAGCAGCAGTTTTTTTAGTTAAATATTATACAGTACTTCAAAGAACATTTTAGCTACACTATAACTGTTCAGCTTTTCTGGATACAAAAGATGCTCTTTGCTCCTTAAAAAACATTACTGCCCTAGTTCTTTATATTATTGCTTTCAGTGTTAGGGAGAATTAGGCTGAATACATTTAGAACCTCTTTTCAGAAACAATTTTTAGTTTCAGAAGTTGCTGCATAGTGCCAGTAGTTTAAGATGTCTGCACAAACTAAGGGCAAATTATTCTACTCTTCATCTAGTTGGTGAGAAAGTAAATAGTGATTTGGAGGCAGATAATACGCTCTTGAGGTGTGATATGAAGAACCGAACACTTTGAAGCCAGATAAATCTAGGTTTAAATCCCACTGTGTGCTTGCTAATAGTTTGTCTTCAGTAGAGTTTTTCCAGCTATATGCAGGTGATAACAAGAACTCCTCCCTAGGGTTTGATTTCAGTAACTGAGGTATGTATAGCACCTGGCATATAGTAAAATGCTCTTTAAATGTTTCCCTGTAGCCTTTTCCCTACCCCCTCAAAAATCAGCAAACTTCCTTTATCATTCAAATATAGTTTGGTGTTTGTTTGTGTTTTAAGCCTAAGGATGATCCATGAAGGTTTGAAGATAGGTGAGGTGGCATGGCGGACCTACCCATCAGTAATCACTAGTGGTAATTCTTAGCACAAGCTGTAGACTGTGGGAAGACTAGGTTGCCATGTAGGTTACACAAGCCAGTAGGTTAGATTGAAAATATATACAACCGTAAACACTGTGACTAGTTATATGCCATCAGTGTGTCTGATTAAGGCACTTCCCAATTTAATATTTGTGGCTTACTTCTTATAAGTGGGTAAGACTTTCTGCTGAGAGAGATGCTCTTTTGCCCTTTTTCTGCCTTTCCTCCTCTTTCTGGGCTACCACACAGCCATGATGGCCAATAAAACTTAACATTTCTACTTTTCTGTACTCTATAACTTCTTATATTAATGCTAGTTATGCTTCTTATATACTGCCACCTTGGGGTTTTTACGGCACCAGAACGTTATTCTCAGAGCCTCAAATTACCAGAACGGTATTCTCAGAGCCTCAAATTAACATGGACTGATGAAACTGTTACTAAGCTCTGTTCCGATTTCTCTAGAGAAAGGTTTTGCTTGGACAAGTTATCCTAGTACATCATAGTAATTATTAGCCAAGTTGAGGTATCGTAATGCATTTGTAAGCTGTTGCTGGATTTGTGGGGGAAATGGGGATCCTATTTTCATGGGCTTAATTATTCTAATCCATGTGGAGAGCAGGTAGCTTTATTGGATGATACATACATGAATATTCATAATTGTGACTCATTTCTATTCTGATATTAATATGTCATGTAATTATACTGTTAGATTTGAAGAAAATTCAAAATTCTGGTAGTTTCATTTAGAAATACTATTAAATTTTTAGAATAACTTTTCCTAAAATTTTATTTTACCGATGCAAATAATTGATTGAAGATCAAATTTCAACTCTGTCTAGAATAAGATCTATTGATGGCCGAGTTCAATTCACAATCAGGTGATTGAAATTAGAATATAAATTAGATATTAATTTATATTCTAGTATATATTCATTAATTTATATAACTAGTAAATAGCTCAGAAATACCTTATGACCTGTGAGAGCACAGGATTTGGAGTCAGACAGACAAACTTGAGTTCAGATTTCAAGTGAGCCATCAAATAGTCACGTAACTGAGGGTAAATTATTTAACGTCACAAGACCCATTTGTTTCACCATCTGTAAAATAATAAAGACCACAGTGTTTCAGTGTGTTTAAGTTCGCATCTTTCTTGGCTTTGTCCTTGTCCTCTTTAGTGAATCTCTTGTGGGCTATGATACACTAGGCCCGTCATCTAAAATGTGAATCATGTAATATAGGCAGGCATCCCTCATTTTGCATTTTGCTTTATTGTGCTTTGCATATTTTGCAGTTTTGTGTTTTTTGTTTGTTTTTCACAAATTGGAGGTTTGTGGCAACCCTGTGTCCAATAAGTCTGTGGGTCCCAGCAGCATTTGCTCACTTCTTGTCTCTGTGTCACATTTTGGTAACTCTTGCAATATTTTAAATGTTGTCAGTTTATTATGGCAATCTGTGATCTTTGGTCTTATTATTATAATTGTTTTGGGGCTCTGTGAACCCTGCCCATATAAGACAGCAAACTTAATCAGTAAATGTTGCATGTGTTCTGGCTGTTCTATGGACTAGCCATTCTTTCTTCTTCTCCTTGGGCCTCCCTATTCCCTAAGACACAACAGTATCAAAATTAGGTCAGTTAAAACCTTGCAGTGGCCTCTAAGTGTTCAAGTGAAAGTAAGAGTCACACATCTCTCATTTAATAGAAAGCTGGAAATGATTAAGCTCAGTAAGGAAGACCTATTGAAGGCAGAGATAGGCTAAAAGCTAGACCTCTTGTGCCAAGCAGTTAGCCAAGTAATGAATGCAAAGGAAAAGTTCTTAAAGGAAGTAAACAGTGCTACTCCAATGAATATAGGAGTGATAAGAAAGTGAAAGAGCCTTATTGCTGATATGGAGAAAGTTTTAGTGGTCTGAAAAAAAGATAAACCAGCCACAACATTTCCTTAAGCCAAAGCCTAATCCAGAGAAAGACCCTTCAATTCTACATAGGCTGATTAGTGAGGAGGCTGCAGCAGAAAAGTGTGGGCAGCCTAGTAGAGGTTGGTTCATGAGGTACCAGAAAGGTCTCCATAACATAAAAGTGCAAGGTGAAGCAGCAGGTGCTGATACAGAAGCTGCAGCAAGTTATCCAGAATATTAGCTAAGATAATTAATGAAGTTGGCTATCCTAAACAATAGGTTTTCCATGTAGACGAAACAGCCTTATTTATATTAGAAGAAGATGCCATCTGAGACTTTCATAGCTAGAGAGGAAAAGTCAGTGCTTGGCTTCAAAGCTTCAAGGGACAGGCTGGCTGACTGGTCAGGGGATGATGCAGCTGAAGTTGAAGGTGACCTGAAGTTGAAGCCAGTGGTCATTTGCCATTATGAAAACCCTAGAGCCCTTAAGAATTAAGCTAAACATACTCCACCTGTGCTCCATGTTGAACAGTAAAGCCTGGATGACAGCACATCTGTTTACAACACAATTTACTGAATTTTATATTTAAGCCCACTGTTGAGACCTACTACTTGCGGGGAAAAAGATGCCTTTCAAAATATAACTTCATTGACAGTGGCACCTGGTCACCCAAGAGCTCTGATGGAAGTGTACAACGAGATTAACATTGTTTTCATGCTTGCTAACACAACTATTCTACAGCCCATGGGTCAAGGGGTAATTTCAACTTGTACATCTTATTATTTTAAGAAATACATTTCAAAAGGCTATAGCTGCCGTAGTGATTCCTCTGATGAGCTGGACAGAGTAAATTGTAAGACTTCTGGAAAGAATTTAGCATTCTAAATGCCATTAAGAGCATTCATGATTTTTGGGAAAAGTTCAAAATACCAACACTAACAGAAGTTTGGAAGTAGTGGATTCCAGTGCACGTGGAGGACTTTGAGGGGTTCTGGGCTTCCGTGGAGGAAGTAACTACAGACGTGGTAGAAATAGTGGATCCTGAAGATGGGACTGAATGGCCGCAGTCTCATGATAGAACTTAACAGATGCGGAGTCGCTTCTTACGGGTGAGCAAAGAAGGTGGTTTCTCGAGATGGAATATACTTCTGGGTAAAGAAGCCGTGAAGACTGTTGAAATGACAACAAAAGATTTAGAGTATGACATAAAGTTAATTGATAGAGCAGCGGCAGGGTTTGAGGGGAATGACTCCAACTTGGAAAGGAGTTCTCCTGTGGGGAAAAGGCTATAACACAACATCACAGGCTACAGAGAAATCATTCGTGAAAGGAAGAGTTAGTCGATGGAGTAGACTTCACTGTTGTCTTACTTTAAGAAATTGTTACAGCCACCCTACCCTTGAGCACCCACCACCCTGATCAGCCAGCAGCCATCAACAACAAGGCAAGACCACCAGCACAAGTATGACTCACTGAAAGCTTATATGATAGCACTTTTTAGCAATATTTTTTAAAGTAAGATATGTACATTGTTTTTTTTTTAGACATAATGCTATTGCACACTTAATAGGCTGTGTTATAGTCTATCTAGCATATTAGTCTATTAAACAGTGTACTCTATTAAACAAACTTCTATGCACTGGGAAATAAAAAACTTATTTGACTTGCTGTATTTTGATACTTGCTTTATTGCAGTGTTCTGGAGCCTAACCTGCAATCTCTCAAGGGGATGCCTGTGTACTGCTTACCCCCTACTCAGTTTCTTTGGGATGTGTGCCTAGAAATATAATCTTATTTGAAGCATTGTGAGCCAGTCGAATCAAAGATTATTTTTAACTTTGATGTTTTTAAAAAAACAGGATAGCAAAGTCATCTTCTCATTTTGTACCTTAGTATGAGAATACTGTTTTACATTACTGGAAGAGTCCTGACTACCAAAAATATTAGGCATTTCTCTTTTGTGTTAGAGCGGTCACAGAGTGCTTAACCATGTGACTGTGTAGTTTAAGTCTTGGTCTCTCAAGCAGTAAACAGATGGAACATTTCTAACAGGAGTAATTAAATTGTAAATCTATTTTAAAGAGCTGGCCAGTATACAGCATCACAGTCCATATTCTGTTGTCTCGGTTACATTCATTTTTATTTGGATTATGATTTCAGAATACCCAAATATGAGAAAGAAAACACAGTTGTCTGTCATTTTTTAAAATTGCATACATAACAATATTTGTTCATTCAGCAAGTCTTTATTGAATGCCTACTGTGAACCGGACATATTTCGAGGCACTGGGGATCCAGCAGTGACCAGGAGAAGCAAATCCCAGCCCTCGTGGAGCCTAGATTCCAGTGGACTGGAGATGGATAATAAGCTTATTAATATGTATGATATCAAGGGTGATCCATACTATTAAGAAGAATAAAGCTGAGTAAAGACCTAGAGAATGTTGGGTAAGAAGTGCTGTTTAGGTGAGGTGGGCAGGGAAGCCCTCCCTGATAAATTAACACGTAAGTAGTGACCTGAAGAAGGAAGGGAGTAAGCAAGCCAAGTGATGCCTGGGGAATCTGCCAGGCAGAGGGCATGCCAAGCTCAGGCACCTGGTTTGGAGTATGCTTAGTTGTCAGTGTTGTAGTCATTCCACCTTAAAGCTCTCCTTAACACCTTAAAAAATTCAGGGAGAATTACAGGCCGCTGCCTCTGTGTTTCAGAGCAGATCCTATGTAACTTTTTTCAGTTGGTATCTCAGCATTATTTTTTTTTGTGCACGTATTCCCCAGTAATCTGGCTTTTAGGGACAGAAATAGTGCCTTAGCTGCCACATAGTAGGTGCTTAACAGATGCTGATTGAGCAAGTCAGTTAGTTTATATATTGCACGACTACTTTTCTTCCTCTTTACTTGGTACCAAAGAATTGTAAGAAATACCAGTTGTTAGATATGTGAGTAACTAAGAGAAAATAATGATCAAGCAAGCCTTGGTCTGCATTATTCAGGGGAAAAAAATTTCCTTCAGTGAAATCTACAAGTTTATTTAAATGGTCTTTTCCGAAATATGACCTTCATATTGTAAAAACTCATGATGATATCCATGATTTAATGTTTACTGAGTGACTTGGTTACTTGAACTATTCAGTTAGAAAAATGAATTTGATTTCAGTAAAGTATCACACAAGAGTTCTTAGGATTGCAAATCATTTTAGAAGAGAACAGTTTGCTTTCCCAAAGGAAAATTAAGTTATATTTTTTTCTCTAATTTTTAACCATTTCTGCAAAGAAATTATTCCAGTTTCTTTATGATACTTAATGTTATTTTCTGTTTTAAGTCATCCAGTTTTTACTGGACGTTTCTAATGAAATAAATCTTTAGGGCCCACAGTAAATGAGGTTTCAAGGTTTTTGAATTTATTGATTTAAAAAAATGTTTTTTAACTTCAAAGGCTAATCTGGCTTATAGATGTGGCAAAAGCTTTAAAGTAAGTTGGAAGCTTATCAGCAGTCAGCAGAAAACTCTGGTTTGGGCTGTGACAGGTACTGTTGTTACTGCACTAGCAAAATGTCAGTGCAGTCTGCTTTCTGAAATTTTAAAGTTTCTGGTTAGTTTTCTATAATTTGAGCAACATTATGATGAAATCATCATGTTTACCTTTAGGTAAATCTATTTAGTAGCTGACTGTGCATGTCAATACTCTGTTTTCTTTTTTTCCATTTTCCTTCTTTCTCCCATATTTCCTCCCCTCCCCTGAAAAAACATGATTGCCTATTTTGAAAACTATATATTTATAGACATCATTAAACTTAAAATTTAGATTTACTTTCATAAAGTGACTTTTTTCAATTTTAATGCTTTAAAAAACCCAGTAAATATACTCGTGGGAAATGAGAAAATAAAGACCTATGTATGCACTGTTTACCAAAGTGAGATCAGTCTATGTGTGCGGTTTGTGACCTCCTTTTGTCAATTAACAGTTTCTATATCCTTCTGTCTTTACTTGTTATCAAGTCCACGGTCTCCTTTCCCAGTGGAGGGACCACGTGTCACGTCTGGTTGTCACAGTATCTGGATGAGTCACCATTAATGAGACTGATCCCTTCATTGCAGAGCCTCAACTTTTTCTTCTTACTACTAGAAAATAATGTATTTGGTGTTACCTTGCACACTATGAATCACTAGGTTCCTATCAAACATATACCTGAATATAATACTTGTCTAAATTAGTAAATTTCATGAGGGATCACATAATGCTAATTTCCTGATATTTTTAGAAAATTTCTTCTACATCATTAGCCGCTCTTTTTCTGTAACAATTTTCATATGGGTCTATTGGCTTCTTCTCTTTCAAGGCCAGGTAGATAAATAAATTCTTTCATTTAGTTACCAGTTTGCACCAGCTCAGTCAGAAGATGACATCAGGGCTTTTTTTCTGACTTTCTCCTCTTTGAGTATCATTGTAGGCTCAGATTTTTCTTATTTCAGTGTGTTTCAGTTAACATCAATCATAATTCTCACAACTTTGACTAATGGGGAAAGGGACCTTTCAGGGTGATTCTTGTCTTGTGTCTTTTTGCTATGATACTATTATTTTTTAATTACAGAAATGTTCAAACAAATGAAAGTATAGAGAATGATGTAGTGAACCTTCAATATATCTTTTAGCCTCAACAATTGTCAGTGTTTCTAATCTCATTTTATCTTTCTCCTACTGCCTTTTTTTTTTTTTTAATCCCCTGGGTTATGAGCCCATTTTATTAAGTTTTCTTTATTTTCTGGCATGACAAGGCCCTAGACCTGGAATCATCCATTTCTCTAAGAAGCCCACATTGCTTTTGTTACAGAATGGTATCAGATAATCAAAATCTGGGCATAAATGTTGTTGAAACCTTTCTTTTTTTTTTTTATTTTCCCCCCAAACCTTTTTATTTTCATTTTTTATTTTCCCATCATGAGTCTCATTATAATGGTAGCCTAGTTCCATAGGCAAGTTTACTCTCATTTAAGTCATAGAGGAAGGGCACTTCTCAAAGATGGGACAAAAAAATCTTTGTTTATTTTAATTGGTTTAAATGTTAGACCTGAGAAGTGATTCAAATGTTGACACGTAAGTGTTTTTAACAAAGAGATAAACACCATTTAATGTGTTGGTTTGCTTGTACTATATATAATATAAGGAAATTCTTTGTAAATATATGACTTCTGAAGGTTCATTGAATTCTTTGGTTTTTTAGCATTCAATACATTTTCTAATAATAATGCAGATGATAAGAGCTTCTGGCTCTTAAATCTGTGTATGATAGGGCACCTGGGTGGCTCAGTCGGTTAGGTGTTCAACTTCGGCTCAGGCCATGATCTCACAGTCCATGGGTTCGAACCCCACGTCAGGCTCTGTGCTGACAGCTGGGAGTCTGGAGCCTGCTTCAGATTCTGTGTCTCCCTCTCTCTGTTCCACTCCCCCACTTGCTCTCTCTCTCTGTCTCTCAAAATAAAAAATAATAAATACTTAAAAATAAATCTTACTGGAATAAAATGTATAGAAATAAGAATGAAGAAACCAATAACAATAAATAGGAAGACTACCAAAGAGTGATAATTGAAGAGATTTTTGGATCTCTGTTCAAGTGCTAGAAGGCTCTCATTTCTCCATACCGCTCTCATCCCTGCACTTAGACTATTGATAGCAGGCATGAACACCAGGCAAAACATCAACAGATTTTCTTCAAAGAAATTGGGGAAAGCTAAGCCTTCTGGAGTACAAGTTATATCTCCAGAACAAAAGAAAAAAGCCATCTGTATTCTGATATTTAGAAGGCCAGCTGGCTCCCACCCATGCATCCTAAAGGAACACTGCCAGTCAGCCCGTACCTACCCCACACAGAGCCCTCCTCAGGAGTGCAGTCTAGCCAGAAATCAAACCATCTTCACAACGATAGAGGAAATCTGTGTTGGCTAAAATGAATCATTCAAATGTAAATATGAATGAGTAACCAAAGATCGCCAGGCATGTGAGAAAAACTGATGGCATGAAAGGGAGACTAAAATAACCAAAAAAATTGCCACTGGAGAAAATAGAGCTAATCAGAGAGAACAAGAAAGAAATGCTAATATACTCAGGGCTGCAGGAAGAGAACTACACCCATTAAACAAAAATAAGAGAACACAAGCTTTCAGATTGAAAGGGCACAACAAGTGCTGAAATAGTGAATCAAATATCATAATGTAATACTTTCTTGGGAAGCTGCAGTATTTTAGGGATAAAAGATTCAGAGGAAAGTCACGTACAGAGTGACAAGTATCAAACTGAAATCAAACCTCTCATCAGTAATTCTTTAAAAAAAATTTTTTTAAGTTCATTTCTTTATTTTGAGAGAGAGTGAGCAAGGGAGGGGTAGACAGGGTGAGAGAGAACCCAAGAAGGCTCTGCACTCCCAACGCAGAGCCCGACGCTGAGATCATGACCTGAGCCCAAACCAAGAGTTGGACACCCAACCAACTGAGCCACTCAGGCGCCACTCTCATCAGCAATTCTTAATGCTTTAAGACAATAAAACATTGCCTACAACTTTTCGGACGAAAATAATGTGTAACCAGGGATTCTATACCTTGCCAAACTGTAAATCAAAGGTGAGAGCAGACTGAAGTTGATTTTAGACATAAAAGAACTCAAAGGTACCTTCTCTTGGAAATAAATGAGTGAGGGTGCCTGGCTGGCACAGTTGGTAGAGCATGTGACTCTTGATCTTGAGGTCATGAATTCAAGTGATAGATAAGATAGATAGATAGATAGATAGAGAATTACACATTCACCATTAGCTTTCTTTTTTAAAAAAAAATATTTATTTTTGAGAGAGACAGAGCACAAGAAAGAGAGGGGAGGAGAGAGCGGGGACAGAGGGTCTGAAGCAGGCTCCCTGCTGACAGCAAAGAGCCAGATGCAGGGCTCAGACCCACAGAACCGTAATATCATGACCTGAGCCAAAGTCAGATGCTTATTAACTCACTGAGCCACCCAGGCACCCCTCACCATCAGCTTTCTTAAAAAATGGAAAATTATTTTGTGTAATTTTTCATTAAACATTTTCTTCTTGGGGTTTGATTTTTTTTAAAATCTCATTGCTGCCAAAAGAGCTTATTGAAAGAAAAGGGATGAATAATCACAAACAGTAAAATATGTAGTTGTGGATATACACCATAAAATGAATTATAGAGCTACTGTAGCAAAAATAAGGAGACTAATACCATAATATTCCATAGTTCCCAGTGACCTCAGCAACAGGCAACCCAGAACTACTTCATTACAGTCATAACTGGCAAGTACATTATATGGAGAGGCAACAGCATCAGATTATTTTCCCATTGTGACTAGAGGGATATGATCTGGCTTACACTTAAAAGCATTATTCTGGGGCACCTGGGTGGCTCAGCCAGTTAGGCGTCTGACTTTTGATTTTGGCTTCCGTCATGATCTCACTGTTCTTGAGTTCAAGCCCTACATCGGGCTCTGTGCTGACAGTGTGGAGCCTGCTTGGGATTCCCTCTCTGCCCCTCCCCTACTTGCTTTATCTCTGTGACTCTCAAAATAAATAAACTTAAAAAATAAAAGCATCATTCAAATGGCTATGTTGGGAATAGACGGGGTAGAATAGTGTAGAGCAAGGATAGAAATAAG
Organism: Crocuta crocuta; assembly: GCF_008692635.1. Taxonomy (NCBI): domain Eukaryota; kingdom Metazoa; phylum Chordata; class Mammalia; order Carnivora; family Hyaenidae; genus Crocuta; species Crocuta crocuta. The sequence continues at coordinate 5,187,698 of NW_027527920.1, read as the reverse complement.
GAGACCAGTTTGAACATCATCATAGGATTCTAAGTGAAAGATAGCCAGTGGCTCTGATGTGGTAGTAATGATGGAGTTGGTTAAAAGAGGTCAGAGTCTGGGTATAATTTGAAGGTAGAGCCAACAGCATTTCCTAATTGGATATGGGGTGAGTAAGAATGGAGTAGAGGTTTCTGATCTGAGCATTAGGAAAAGAGAAACATGGGTGGGAAGGATTGGGAGTTAAGTTTTGGGTGTTTCAAAAGCCCATTTGATCAGTAAAGATCTCAGCTACTTGGATTGGTACTTATATATGTCTGCGATTCTGAAGAAAGTTCTGGCTTAGAGATGGAATTTTAGAAGTAGCATATAACGTGTATTTGAAGCCACGAGGTTGGGTGAGGTCGCCTAGGAGTGAACAGCGATCAAGAAGACATAGGAGGAGGACTGAGACCCTAAGGCACGCTAACACTTACGGTCCACGGAGATGAGAACGAACGGCCGGAGATGGCTGAGGAGGAGCAGCCAGTGACGTACAAGAAAGTCCGTGAGAGGATGGTGCCCTGGAAGCCACAAGGAGAAAGTGTTTCCAGTAGGAAGGAGTCTTTTGACTGTTCACGCTGCCGAGAGAGCGCGTAGGATGGGCACTGAAAATTCACTCGGGTTTGGCAGCATGGATCTTGGCGTTTACCTTTACAAGAGCCACTGTTTTTTCCAACAGCTACTAACTTGTTCAGACAAAAATAATGTATTAAGTTATTTGGGCCCAGGGACTTAATAAATGGAACTGTTAGGTATTTCTTTTGGCCTGGGGATTTTGAAACAAGTACTAAGATACCAAAAGAGCCACAAACAAAGTTTGAAGATCTCTGCTTTAGAGGGTCATGCTAACTAAGAATTTTAAGAGGGGGAAGCTCCTCTTGCCTTTTGTCTCTGCGGAAAAGTTTGAGTTAGCAGTTTTAAATCTGGTTAGATTACTGCAGTGAATAAAATTGTCCTCATGTGGTTCAATATTAAAAAAAATAATAAAACCTTATCCTATGAAATGTCTGCAGTACATCTTTGCATGAATTTTTCTTCTTGCCTCCATAGGTATGGTCTGAAATATGCGTTGCTTGGCAGCTCGGGTCAACTATAAGACTTTGATTATCATCTGCACACTCTTCACTTTGGTCACGGTACTTTTGTGGAATAAATGCTCCAGCGATAAAGCGATCCAGTTTCCACGGCACTTGAGTAGTGGCTTCCGAGTGGATGGACTAGAAAAAAGAGCAGCAGCATCTGAGAGTAACAACTATGTGAACCACATGGCCAAACAGTCTGAGGAGGCATTCCCTCAGGAGCAGCAGAAAGCACCCCCTGTTGTTGGGAGCTTCAACGGCAATGGGGGAAGCAAGGTGTTAGGGCTCAAATACGAAGAAATTGACTGTCTCATAAATGATGAACACACAATTAAAGGGAGAAGAGAGGGGAATGAAGTCTTTCTTCCATTCACTTGGGTAGAGAAGTATTTTGACGTATATGGAAAGGTGGTTCAGTACGATGGCTATGATCGGTTTGAATTCTCTCATAGCTATTCCAAAGTCTATGCCCAGAGAGCCCCTTATCACCCCGATGGTGTGTTTATGTCCTTTGAAGGCTACAATGTGGAAGTCCGAGACAGAGTCAAGTGCATAAGTGGGGTTGAAGGTGGGTATCTGTCTGCCCCACTGCCTTTTTTAAAAATCTTGATTGTGTTGAGGAATAAGAAATTGTAGGTGTGAGTTATATAGCAAGTACATAACGTAGCTTACTTTCAAGAGACCATTCATCACTCTGACTTAGCAAGGAGGACCAGGTCAAGTCTGAACCTGGGGCAATGTTCTGGATGATGTGATTGGAGAGCTGCAAGATCATGCCTGATCAAATAGGATTATTCCACTAACCTGCCTCAGAATCTAAAATTATCACCAGTAAGGTAAAGGCACAGCATCTCCAAAAATTTTGCATTAAAATCAGTTACTGCTTTATGAGAGGAAAGCAGTGGACGGATGTACCAATGCAGTCTTAACTGCCAGATTAGTCCTCTCTGGATGGAGGTTTAAAGTCCTCAGAATAAGACAACACAGAGACACCCTTTTCTCCGAACTTTTATAGTACATGCCTATAGTCAATTGTGTATTGTCTTTAAAACCTGAAGCAATAGGAGTTCGTTATGAGTATAATTAGTACATTTTGGAATTTGTATTTCAAGCCTAAGATTGATCAGAAAGCCTAATTGAATTTGACTTTAAAATACATCATTTAACTGGAGGAAAGAACTTAGTGTGTTTTAAGATTGCTTTGCTTAGTTTAAATTTTTATTTTCCTCATTCTATAAAAGTGATTTTAATTTCATAATATTTTAAGTTTTTTATAATATCTTTACCAAATGTTCAGAAGATGGAAGGGCCAAATTCACTTATATTCATACCACTTCAAGATAATTATTACATTTTGTTTATTTTCTGGAGGTCTTTCTACCTAGGCCTATGTTTTAACATAGTTGTAATGATACTTACTATGTACAGTGACCAGGATGGTAATGTTTTCTTAGAGATTTCAGAGATCTCCATCGCCAAACCTTTTCATGTAAATTATGTAAAATGTATAAAATTAATAGATGTTTGAGTGCTAAAGAAAAAGTAAAAAGCACGCATAACCGCTGTTAATATTTTGATGTTTTCCCAATCTTTTTGTTGTTTTTTTTAAATAAATTGAGATCATACTCTGTAGTCAATTTTGTATTCTCCTTTATTCATCTAAAATATATTGGTTATTCCCCCTTGTTATTAAATATTTACTGAATATTTTAATGACTAATATTCATAGTAAGAATATGCCATGATACATGTAATGTATTCAGCCTTTCTCTTTAGTTGGCTGCTTAGGTCATTTCCAGTTTTGTTGCTTTTACACATAATGGTATAGCTATTCATGGTTCATCCTTTGCTATTTTAATTATATTCTAAGAGTAGTTTCCTAGGAAATAAACTGTCATTCAAATAATAGAAATTGATGTACTTTGTTAAACTGCTCTCCAAAAAGGTTGAACTACTTGTGTTTCCAGGAGCACAGTGTGAGGCCACTCTGGTCACCCAGCTCTGCTGGCTTTTTGTATTTACTGTTTTTCTTTAAGGAACATTGTTCTTTTAATCTATTATTTACAAAGGATCTCCTGATTTGCTTTCTGTAACCGTTAGTGAGGTCAGATATTTTTTCATATGCTTTAAATCATTATAAAATGATCTTCATGTTGTTTCCCCCTTTCTCTAATGTCCTCAAGTGGGCTTATTAAACATTTGTGTGAACTTTTTTTTTTTTAAATGTTTTATTTCTAGGAGAGAGACAGAGAGAGACATCGTGAGCAGGGGAGGGTCAGAGAGAGAGGGAGTCACAGACTGAAACAGGCTCCAGGCTCTGAGCTGGCAGTCAGCACAGAGCCCGATGCGGGGCTTGAACCCACGAACCCCTAGATCATGACCTAAGTGAAAGTCGGATGCTTAACCGACTAAGCCACCCAGGCGCCCCAAGAACTTTTAAATACATAGTAAGGTTAATAATACTTTGTTGCATTTTTTAAAGATATTTTCTTCAATTTGGTTATCTTTCATTTTACTTATGATTTGTTAGTTTTAGAAGTTTTTAGTTTATTTACCAGACTTACAGATTTTTTCGTTTTTACTTTTATCTTAGAAAGTAATTGTCACATTATGATCAGCTGTTCATCTGTATTTTCTCTATTAGTTTTATTAGGGTTTTGGTTTTTTACATTCAGCTTTTTAGACCAGCTAAATTGATTTATATTTTGTAAATGGTATAAGGCTAGGGTATAATTTCAGATTGTTTCCCTCACACGTATTGCATAATCTCTTTTCCCCACTGATTCATGATGCAGCCTTTGTCATTGTATTAAAAGCTTATCTGTAACCTAGGTTTCTTAGCCCTCACAATTCCTAATTCCTTAAACTGTTTTGAAACTACGTCACACATATGGTTTTGTAGGTTGTTAGTTTCTGTTGTGTCCATGTGATGTTTATTAATTTACTTAGGAACTACAGAAAGGAATTTATTTCTAAACACACAGACCATGATGCAGCAATACGGTATTCTGTGCAGTGTGGCATTATAGTATTCCCCTTGCAGAATTACTAAATTAAACACTAATAACAGACATTTAAAAGCTTGGCTTACAACTTTACAAGAGATAATCCATTAATTATATCAAAAATCTCTTGTTAGATATACAACCTTAATTCATTTAAAAAACACGCCTTGTTCTCAGGAATCACATTTTGACATAAAGGATAAGAAGAAGAATTGCTAACTGTGTTTATACTTTAAGTTGCCTGCTATACCTGGCTTCTTAAGCAAATACTTTAACTATCAGATGATATAGTTGTTAGACCACCTCTTAACATTGGAGAGAGAGAGAGGAGTAAGTAATTAACTTGAATGTTAAGTACAAACATTTAAGAAAATTTCAGAATTAATATTTGAGGATAAACCTGTGGTAACATTATCTACATGTATTCAAATTGCACACAATTTGAATGTATGAAATGGGACACTTATAGCTAAGTGAAATGTCAGGGTTTTTTTTTTCTAATTTTTAAAAAAATGTTTTGTTTATTTATTTGAGAGAGACAGTGTGAGCAGGTTAGGGCCAGAGAGAGAGGGAGACATGGAATCAGAAGCGGGCTCCAGGCTCTGAGCTAGCTGTCAGCACAGGGCCTGACTCAGGGCTTGAGCCCACGAACCATGAGATCGTGACCTGAGCCGAAGTCGGATACTTAGCCGACTGAGCCACCCAGGCACCCCAAGTGAAACGTCAGTTCTTAAAGGATAATCTACCACATTGCATTTCTGTCAAATACTGAACAAGAATGAATAAACCTTAATTTTGTTATTCGTATCTGAGTACCTCAGTACTAGTTTTTAAATAATTCTGAAAACCGTATAATACGAAAGCTTAAAAGCTGCCGATAACCCTATAGCATGTCCCAGAGGAAAAGCAGTGGAATACACTTGGAAATGTCCAGATGTGGTTATTTATTTTGGTTCTCTATTTTGTAGGTGTACCTTTATCTACCCAGTGGGGACCTCAAGGCTATTTCTACCCAATCCAGATAGCACAGTATGGGTTGAGTCATTACAGCAAGAACCTAACTGAGAAGCCCCCTCATGTAGAGGTGTATGAAACAGCAGAAGACCGAGACAGAAACAGCAAGCCGAGTGACTGGACTGTGCCAAAGGGCTGCTTTATGGCCAGTGTGGCTGATAAGTCTAGATTCACCAATGTTAAGCAGTTCATTGCTCCAGGTAAGTGATGACTATTACGTGTGTCTGCTAATTTTATGTTGATTTATGGTACCTGATACTCCTTTAAAATTGCTTTTATGGTTTTAAAAAGCACATTAGCAGACGCTTTATATTCTATCTATATAAAGAAACAAATGGAGTCACCCAAGTGAAATCCTTAGAAAAAGAACAGCTAAAAATTCAAGGTTATTAAAAAAAAAAATTACTGTGTAAAAAGCCAAGCCGTAGATTGAATATTAAGATCCAGGTTACTACAGGTGTCTCCTTCCGGGGATCTGTGTCCCTCAGGAGTGACCCTCCCTGGTTTATTGTAGCATTTCAGGGCAGTATTTATTCCTTAACTCCTAAATTATTTTGCACGAAGGGAGAAATTTGTCTTTATAGAGAGCCATCCTTTCCTTTGTCTGTTTTTTACCAGCGGCTTTTGATTTTTTTCAAAATATTATGGCATTAGCAACCAGGCCTGCTTCTCATATTGAGTTTTGTTAATGCACTAGATTGTCTCAAACTTCATATAAAACCATTTCATTAATAAAGTCATTTATAAAATCAAATTAACTGTATGCAACATTTCCCCTTTTAGTAAGACAGTCTCATTAATTAGGATGTAATGTATTTTTCTCCTCTAATCAATATCCATGAGAATTAATGAGTCGATTACTTAAAAAGACAATGAAATAATTTCAGTTAGCACCTCAGGCTTAATCCTCTGTGGGGGAAATGTTGTCGGGAACAGAACGGATTCCCTCCTCCCACCAACCTTGCAGTCGGTAAATAAAATAAGAGAAAAGGTTATAAGACCTCTTCTGTATTCTCTCCTTGTCCTTTATTGATGACTCTGTAATTCACAGACCTTGAAAGCCACAATACAAACCTACTCATTCTAGATGGCCTTAAGTAATGGATTTATGAGCGCTTAATGCAGTGCAAATAGTGGGTGACCTTTAGTTTTTATTGTGACTAGAACTTCTTTTCTTCTGTGGTATTCTGTGATATTCCAGGACATAGAGCATCTCTGCTTACTGTAAAACAACAGGCTTGACTGGTGGAGATGTTTGAGAATATTTAGCTTGTGACCCCAAAGAGGTTATTGTAGCAGAAAATGATTACACTAAGCCAAAGGACCTAGAGAGCTTATTTTTGCACGAATTAATAACATTGTCTAAATGAGGGTGAGAAACATCTCTCATCTTGATCTCCTTGAATGTCGAGAAGTTTTCTAGAACAGTCTTTTGAAGTCCATTCTATTTAGAGCAGGAGATTTCATTGCGCACTTTGGATGCCCTGAGTAACCCAAAAGAGAAGTCCCCCCATACTGCGTGAGGGTTCACTCACGTCAGCTCTTCATTCTGCAGCCCGTAGCTAGAGATACAGCTGCTTCCTGAGGTAGTTTTAAGTATATGGGGCTGAGAACTCTGGGACAGGCCCTCTGTCAGTATAGCACAAGCTTCTCACAGTTGGAGCTCCTTGTCGGTAGAGTGCACCGGCTGGGACCAGGGCCCGCGTTTTGCTGTCTTGGGCACGCGTGGAGGTGTATTTGATCCAAGCTCTGTGGGCAGGCGGGTTGGAGTTACGTGGGAGTTGTTGCTCGGCACGGGAAAAGGAAACCAAAGCGGTGAGACTATCGTATTTGAAGCACAGGATGGGGAGATGAGGCTTCTCAGAGGGTACAGGCCTCATGGGGGATAAATTCAGAGAGTCACTGTTGAGAAGAAATTGGAACTTGCATATAGAAGCATTGGCCTCAGTGAGGTCAGTCTCTGGAGGACCAGGGGCTGAATGCTCTTGGCCTTTCAGTTTTTCTTTTGGGGACTTTACTTTTTTTCCCCTGGAAGGAATTAAAGCCCTTTAGAGGAAAGAACCAGTACATGGCAGTACATCGTATTTTTTTATTGTTTTGTTTATTGAATAACGTTTGTTCCTCTTCGTAATTTTAAAATTGAATGACTTGAAACTGTATACTTGTCATACTCCATTAAATTAGCTTTCCCTTTCCTGATGCACTTTCTTCACTTCATTTTCATGACCTCACTTTCTCCCCTCTCTCTGTGTAGCCATTCTTTCTCAGACTTCTTGTGAGCTTCTCCTGTTCTGTCAGGCCCTTATCTCTCGGTATTCCTCAAGGTTCTGAGTAGGGAAGACCTCTTCTCACTGAGCTTAGTAAACCTGTGGTTAAAATGAATGAATGATAATGATTTGTGTTGTATGTGAAAACATTGAATGTTTATCATCCTTTGTTGCTCTAAAGGACACATATACCAAGAACAAACACTTATAGTAACTCCCAGTTTAACTGCTCAGAGAGAGGAGTCGTCATGGATTTCAAAAAAATGGGAAACCCGACACTTTGTATTAATAGTTTGATAGCAGGCATCTCCAGTTAGCATAAGACCTTGAGGAGAGCTCAGACCTTGCCTGCTGCATTTCCAGAGTGGTTGCCACAACCACACTCACATCCCTTTTGCTACCATTTGGATCCTTCCGACTGGTGTTGACAGGTTATGTAACTACACTCTATATCTATAGAACGGGAATTAAAAGACTTGGAAGATTGTTGTGAAAACTACCGTTGTTTGATTTATGTTGGGAATTGGGACTTCTTTTCTTTGCCTGTGTGGCTCAGTAGCCCCCTTTGGTGGCGATGAGGTTTTAGGAAAATAGTCATTTTTTGAAAGGTTACATCCCATAATATCATTCATTACGGAGTTCTTTGAACTAATCTGTTACAGTGAAACATCAGGTAATTGCAGCCATATCATTTCTTTGACTTATATTAATAAAGTAAAAATTAGATGGGGATTCTGGGAAGAAAGTAGGTAATTCTTCAGCTTCCTCCTATTTGGACTTCTTACATTTTAAAAAATATTTTATTTCTTATTTTTGAGAGAGAGAGTGAGAGTGCAAGCAGGAGAGTGGGAGAGAGACAGGGAGACACAGAATGATGCAGGCTCCAGGCTCTGAGCTGTCAGCACAGAGCCCGATGCGGGACTCAAACCCACGAACCGTGAGATTATGATGGTGATCTGAGCTGAAGTCAGCCACTTAACCAACTGAGCCCCCCTCCCTCCCATTTGGGCTTCTAAAGATGGATCACTGTTAGTCTGTTTCATGAGAATGAATTGGTCATGATTAGTACTATTGTCTTATTAATGAGGCATTACCCTAAGACTGAAAAAATAAACACTCAAGATAGTCTTCTCTGCTGAATATAATTTAAACTTGAGTGATTCATCAGTCAATTCAGGAATGCTGCAGTGTTTCAGGAATGCTGTATTGAGCATCAGATCCCATTTTACCACAGATTTAGGAAAACAACTATAAAGAGAGAGATTGGATTGCATGTTGACATTTTTCTAGATAAAATGGATCTTTATTAGAAATATGCTTCTGAAATCACCTTTCAAAAATTCACTCAAAGCATCATTTGACATGTAAGTCTATCAAGATGTTCGCATTCCGTATACAATTTCCATGATTGTCTGTTCCAGCAAATGAAATAATTAAGAGCCTTGATCAATTATGTCCACACTGGTAGAGTCCAGTGTTGGGTGTTTTTTTTTTTTTTTAAACGTTTTATTTATTTCTAGGAGAGAGAGAGAGAGAGACCGCGTGAGCAGGGGAGGGTCAGAGAGAGAGGGAGTCACAGACTCTGAAACAGGCTCCAGGCTCTGGGCTGGCAGTCAGCACAGAGCCCGACGCGGGGCTCCAACCCACGAACCGCGAGATCATGACCTAAGCGAAAGTCGGACGCTTAACCGACTAAGCCACCCAGGCGCCCCCAGTGTTGGGTGAGTTTAACAACCAGCTCACCATGCTAAGAGTCTCCAGGCTAAGTACACTGGGTACCCTGTCATCAGTGCACATTTCGTCTTTGCCCCTGGTGATCCACGGAAGATTTCCTCAAAGGACTCCTCAGAGCAGATCGGATTCTGTAGCTATTTTGAGAGAAATAACTCTTCCAGTGATTATGCTCATGAGAATGCCATTTCCAGTATCATTTCTTTTTCATAGTCTTTGAACTTGGGTCCAGGAATCTTGGTTTCTGGTCCCTCCTCTGCCACGGATTACCATTTGGCTCTGGGCAGCCCTTAACCTTGCAAAGCCACCATATCTTCGTCCCTGAAATGGAAGTAGTAATTCCTGCTCTCCCGGCCTCACGTTATCATAAGGATCATGTGAGAAAACACATGTGAATGTAAATTCATATTTACCTTTAAGGTCATATATAAAATATGTGCTACATATATTGGTAGTGGTGGTGGGGCTGCTGCTGCTGTTTGGTTTTAATACACTCTGTTGTTTTTCTCGGTAGATAAAACAGTAGACCAGCAGTATTCAGAAAGTCAGCTTTTTGGGAGTCAGCTGTACGGTACCATAGCTATGCAAGAGAAATGTCCTATTTGATCATTTGCCAGAGGAAACAGCTGTTACTGTTTTATCAGCCTCTGAAGGCCAGTGGCTTCAGAGTAATAATAATCATAATCACTATCAGTTTTTACTTTGTTCCAAGCCACTGTCTTTTTTTTTCTCCAAATCCTCACAATTACCTTGCAAAGTAATATTTGACATGTGAAGAAACTTAGGTTCAAAGAGCTATATCATCTTGAACATCTCAGAGCTAGTAAGTGGTAGAGGAACAGTTCAAACAAGGTTTTGTGGGGTTTTAATTCTGTGCTTCCCCCTCGACCTTCTCCCAGTGTCCCTCACTTTTTGTTGGCTACATGAACCCATTGCTTAATTTTCAGAAATTTTATTCACGACTCCTGCAAATATCTGAAAATCTATCATTTTCAGCATCAATTAGCAGTAATTAAGAGTGTGTATTGTAGAGGGGAGGCTGGCCGGCTCAGGTGGCAGAGTGTGCAGCTCTTGATTTCTGGGTCGTGACTTTGAGCACCAAGTTGGGTGTAGAGATTACTTAAAAATAAACTTGGAAAAAAAAAAAGTGTGTATTGTGAAGCCAGACTAGGCAACCTGGGTTCAACATTTTGTCCGTCAGGCAAGTTACTTAACTTTCCTGTGTCTCAATCTGTGAACCATAAAGTAAGAGTAATAATAGCACTACTCTTGTTACGAGGATTAAGTGAGTTGACTTAGAACATAGTAAATACTTACTATTAATTAGATAAAAAAAGTTTTAATTCACGTGCAGCCATTCTTCTAACCTTTCACAATACTATGTGCTAAGCCTATTTTGGCTGTTTTTTATCTCTTTACAGAACAGGTATATTAGAAAAGCCATTGATGACTGATCAGCCAGCATTTGATCTAGAAAAGGCAGTTTGATTAACAGTATACCTTACCATTTGCTCTTTGCCCTCTAACGTAAACCGGACAGGCCTGATAACTCACGGGCCACCAAGGATGGGCTCCTGGATTCTCTCATTTGTTCATGGTTACTTTAGTAAAGCGATGATGATGACGATGATACTTGCGTTAGTAAAATGATAATGATGATGATGATGATATGGTTAACCAAAATATTGAGGTGCTGATTTTGTGTGGTTAGTGGTTATCAAGGGTGAGTTGCCGTTTATTTTTAATACAAAGCACTTTCATCCTTGGCAGTCTTTGTTGGTATATTTCCCCCCCGCCCCCGCAGAAACCAGTGAAGGTGTATCCTTGCAGCTGGGGAACACAAAAGATTTTATTATTTCATTTGACCTCAAGTTCTTGACAAATGGAAGTGTGTCCGTGGTTCTCGAGACCACAGAAAAGAATCAACTCTTCACTGTACATTATGTCTCAAATACCCAGCTAATTGCATTTAAAGAAAGAGACATATTCTATGGCATTGGGCCTAGAACTTCCTGGAGCACGGTCACAAGGGACCTGGTCACTGACCTCAGGAAAGGAGTGGGGCTTTCCAACACAAAAGCTGTCAAGCCAACCAAAATCATGCCCAAAAAGGTGGTTAAGTTGATTGCAAAAGGGAAAGGATTCCTTGACAACATTACCATCTCTACCACTGCCCACATGGCTGCATTCTTCGCCGCCAGCGATTGGCTGGTAAGGAACCAGGATGAGAAAGGGGGCTGGCCGATCATGGTGACCCGTAAGCTAGGGGAAGGGTTCAAGTCTTTAGAGCCTGGCTGGTACTCTGCCATGGCCCAAGGGCAAGCCATTTCTACATTAGTCAGGGCCTATCTGTTAACAAAAGACCATTTATTCCTCAGTTCAGCTTTAAGGGCAACAGCCCCTTACAAGTTTCTGTCAGAACAGCACGGAGTTAGGGCCGTGTTTATGAATAAACACGACTGGTATGAAGAATATCCCACCACACCTAGCTCTTTCGTCTTAAATGGCTTTATGTATTCTTTAATTGGTCTCTATGACTTAAAAGAAACTGCAGGGGAGAAGCTAGGGAAAGAAGCGAGGTCCTTGTATGAGCGTGGTATGGAGTCCCTTAAAGCCATGCTCCCCTTGTATGACACTGGCTCGGGCACCATCTATGACCTCCGCCACTTCATGCTTGGCATCGCCCCCAACCTGGCCCGCTGGGACTACCACACCACCCACATCAACCAGCTGCAGCTCCTCAGCACCATCGACGAGTCCCCAATCTTCAAAGAATTTGTCAAGAGGTGGAAAAGCTACCTTAAAGGCAGCAGGGCAAAGCACAACTAGAGCTTAGAACCAAATCATCTTTCAGCCTCTGTCATTCACAGCCGTGGGCTCTGTGTCCACAGAGCATAGGCACATTTTAAAAGGCTGTATACTAGGTTTTTGTGGATTACCTTCAAGTGATACATGAAACCAGTCTTCGGAGATCATTGCGTTCTCTGGGTTGGGTGTTTTGAAACCGAGGTGGCCCTTGGAGCAGAAAAATGTTTAGTCAACGGCTGAACAAAGATGTGTAACTTTGCCGTGCTTATCGCCCTCTCTGCAGTTGCACAGGTAGTCCAACCCCTCTGGGCTTGGGAGAGACGCTGGTGCGTAGCTGTTCCTGGCCAACTGTCTAGCGCTTACCTGGAAACTTAGTATGGGTCTCTCTTAAAATGTGACTATGTATGTTTATGTTGGAAGCAACCTTTAAAAACTTACGTGCTGTAATCCCGTAAATGTGTACTCGCAGCCTGAATAGTGGACTGTGTGCAACTTTTCAAAATGGTGTTTCTTTTCTATAGATTAATTTCTGGGCAAACTTTGTTGTGTTCATTGAATTTTGTTATATATGGAGAATATTTTGAATGTATGGTTTTCTTGAAACGTGTAAATTAAAAACACAACCAGTGTTCGGGCTTCACAGTTATATAATTTAAGCACAACTAAAACGAAACTTGTTGACTGCACAAGAAATCACAAAAATATTACCTGTTTTATGAAACTTGATCTACAATCAGTAAAGATGTGATAATCAGTCTCTCCCTGCCCGCCCCCACTGTGATGATTTCCTTTTGTCACTGTCTGGAATTCTGTATTTCACTTCAGACTACACTTGAGAGTTTTCTCTATTTTGAGCGGACGTTTTTGGGACACTTTGGAAATTTTATTTCAGGAGCTAGTCCACTCCCACTTCCCTTTCAGGATTTTTTTCACTCTGTAAAGAAACATACTCTGTCAGATATTACAAGAATCGTAGCGGGTTTTTTCCCTACTGTTAGGTCATTCTTGGTTGTCAACTTTCCAGACCATTGACTCTGCACATCAGCGTTTTTCTTTTGCAATTTTAATTTTAAATTATCTCAGCTCTTGGGTAGAAGTGATTGATGCTACCGCATTCGCTGTGCGTATATAACCCGACCTTTATTTTGGTTTTCCATCCCACCGTACCTCACATAAATAGGTTCACAGCCCTCACACCCTGGGCAGTGTCTGCTAGAGGGCATCAGGCACTGTCAGTATCAAGCGAGGTTGATTTTGCTGTTTTTGTTTTAAGTATGTGACAAACACCAAATCGCTGCTGTAACTTACACAGATTGAAATATGAGACCCCATGCTTTCAGGAGACTGAATCTGACAAACACATTGCAGTCTGAGTCTGTCTGCGGCCCGTATGAGCTGCACCTCGAGAGCCACGTGGGCACCTGCCCACATACTGCGTCTTCAGTTGAACTCAGAGCCAACACTACTTAGAAATCAGAAAGTATATACATGTGTATGAGTGTAATATATGTGCAGAATATTTATATCAGTGGCAAAGGGAGCAGGAGCAGAGAAAGCGATACAGATGTACACTGAAGACGATATTACACCGGCCACAGGAAAGTAAAGCTTCAGCTCCCAGGTCATGTGGCTGCAACTCTGCTTTGCCCACAACAGAACCATTGTGGGTTATTAAGTTTCCCCCTAGCTTCTGACCTGTGTAGTTCTACATTAGATGTCTCAGCGAGAATATCTGGACTCCTTTTTTTTTTTTTTTTTTTAATTTCTGTGCTCAAAAATAAACTTTCTCCAGTCTGGAAACCCTTTTCACTTATTTGTTATTATCTCAAGCGGTCCAGACTGCTGCCTTGTGTTTGCATATACTAGTACTTCAGACCAAGGGAATCCGCAAAAACAGCATGGTACTGCTTCCGTGACAAATACCAGTGCCTTAACGACGTGGCTGTCCTTTTCCACTGAAAAAGGAAAGACGTTTTGATCTAGAAATGGCATTGCTGTTTCATGGCTGTTGGTTTCACACTGCCTTCCACGTTGCAACAGCAACTTGATTTTTCTTGTGATCCCAGAATTTTCTAAGAGGATGCGTTGAACCTGCGGCAGCACCGCCAGTGTAGACCACTGGTTCTCAAACTTCAGGTGCCTCAGAATCACCTGGGAGCTTCCTGAAATTCAGATGCCGGATACTCCCTAAATCTGCCTGTGAAGCCTGAGAATCTGCGTTTTTAACGAGCATTTGGGTAATTCTCACGCAGGTGACCTGCGGGGCAGGCGCGGAGGGACACTGCCCAAGGCCATCGATTGCATTTTCATCCCGAAACACCTACAGAGTTTTCTAGGGTTTTAAATCATGCGAAATGTTTACTTAATTCTGAGCTTAGAAGAATGGGGAAGGTACTTTAGTTGTGTTTTCTTTCTTTTGATTTGTCTTTGTTTCAAGGTAATGGTATTGGTTTTTCGCATTTATCTTGAGTTTAGCTTTGATGTTAAATTAAATCTTGCCACTTTGGTTGTAAAACCAGCCAAAAGTTTCCAGATAAAGGTCAAGTTTGACCCTTTAGGATTATTGTACATAAAGGCTTCATCCAAAAACCACCCAGTGTCTGTGAACAAATACAGAAGTGAGACGCAAGCACAACTCTCCAGGTGTGGCGGGCCTTTTCTTTGTCGGCGTGCACACTTTCACCGCAAGCTGCTATTTTCATGCTCGTTGTACTTGTTTTTCTTGTTTCTCCTCCACTGTCCATGTGGGTTAAATGCCATGTGTTAAATATGCAATAAAGTGTTTACCAGATGCCCTTCTGAAGGGCGGTCCTTTGTAAAGCTGTACAGACTTTGCAATTTAAGCACAACGTGCACATGTTAGTTTTCTACACGGCAAAACTGGATTTTTTGCAGATGGAAAGGTATTTTGTTTCTATACAAAGTAAATGGATTGTTTGTGCTTAATGTAAAGCTGCTTTATAAAATTGTAAAATAAAGTTTTTATCTTAAAAGAAATATCTCTGGAGATTTCTTCCTTCTTGAATCTAAGATTTTTTTTGAGTCCAGCAAGTAGATTTCTGATGATTTTCTGTTCATCTGGTGACAACTAGGCAGTAAATGCTCATTAAAGGTGTATCAGGCCCTTTAAGACAAAATGGGGAAGGGCCTGTCCCATGGGCCTTAACCCTAGGAGGTTTAATGTACAAGGGGACACAGTGTCCTCAGAACAGTCTCAGAAACGTAAGTTGCCAGATTGCGTGGTTAGTGAAGAAAGGTGTCGTGGAGGAGACCGCGCCTACACAGGGGCTTCTGTTCCAGGTGCCGGGTAAGAGAGGAATGGGTACCAGGAGCAAAACCAAGCTGCCCTCTGTCATGCTGATTCAGGCTGGTAACCATTTTTGTCCGACTCAGATTTATTTGAAAGTTTGTCCTTCCTGTATTTTCTGCCCTTGCCTCTTCTCCAGAACAGTAAGCGTTATTTAATCTCTTCCCCCCTTCTCAGTAATGATACACACTCCCAAATATGTGTAAAACCAGAGACCGGTCCCATTGATGTTATGTTTCATTGCACCTTATCTTTTGGGTTATAAACATTGCACACCATTTGTGTGATGGAATTCCAGTGGATCGCCAAGCAACTCTTCTAGCTGATGGCTGCACATATTTTGTCAGGCTACTAGTCAGTGTCCTTGGCACTTTTTTCTCTCTCTCCTCCTCAGTTGGGAAACGGCCGTAGGTTGCAAGCTGTTTTTGGTCTGGATGAAGGCTCAGGCTGCTCTTGCTTTGATTTGCTATCTAGAGCCAAACTGTTCATACATTGGCCATTCTGCTTTGGCACACTAAACCTCTTCTGTTTGCCTCCCCATTGCCCTTGAGAGGGGACAGACCCTCCATGCCACCGAGGACTTATCCCAGAGTCTGAGGAGCTCCTGTGACCTGAGGATGCCTTCTTTTCCATAGGAGCCTGACAGACTCTTAGACCAGGGGTGAGTTGAGTCCCTCAGGCTGGGCCAATGGATGTCTTCCCCAGGAATCTGCAGTTGGGATAGGTTAGAAAACTGAAGCAGATAACGTAGTGAAAAGCAGAGATGAAGACAGAATCTTGTCAGTGCTTCGGGCCCTGGATCCCATGTGTTTCTGAGGCCAGCTCTGTTCTCCGTTTCCGTGAGAAGCCACTGTATCCTTAGGATGCCTTCCTTATTTATGTGTGTTTAAGTTGGCTCGATTTGATTTCTGGTACCTAAAATAATAAGCCCTAATTAATAACATAGTGTCTGCATCCCAGAGAAATGTATAATGTAAAGTCTACATTGCATACATTTTCCTCCAGTCTCGACCACAGTGTTTGCCAGGGCTGCCATGATAAAATACCACAGACTTCGTGGCTCAAGCAACGGAAGTTTATTTTCTCACAACTCTGGAGGCTAAAAGTCCAAAATTGAGGTGTCAGTAGGTTTGGTTTCTTCTGAGGCCTCTTTCCTTGGCTCGTAGATGGCTGCCTTGCTGTGTCCCTACATGGCCACCCCTCTGTGTGTTGTCTGTCCCATTCCTATAAGGACACCAATCATATTGAAGTAGGGTCCCATTCATATGACCTCTCTACCTTAATTACCTTTTTTCGGGTCTTATCTCCAAATACAGCCACAGTCTGAGGTTCTAGGGGTTCAAAATGGATTCGACGGGGAGCGGGGGACACAATCAGCTCCTAACAACCACCTTCACTTTTTTTTTAATGTTTTATTTTTGAGAGAGCGAGCGAGTGAGCAGGGGAGGGGCAGAGAGAGAGGGAGACACAGAATCCAAAGCAGCATCCAGGCTCCCAGCTGTCAACAGAGACCCCGATGCGGGGCTCGAACCCACAAACCGTGAGATCACGACCTGAGCTGAAGTCAGATGCTTAACCGACTGAGCCATCCAGGTGCCCCTTACCATTCTTTAATCTTCAGTGTGGAGAAACAACTAGCCAGGAGTGCCATTTAATTCGTTAATAACCCGCCTAAAGACCAACACTCCCACAACGTTGGGGAACATTAGATAGGCAGAAATCTACACTTGAGACTCCAGGGACAGGGCTCCTGGGCTTGGCCATTGTTAGCGTAAGGAACTTGCTCTACCCCATGGACTCGAGTTGTTTGATAATACAGTCTAATAAGACTCATTGATCTTAAAGTTTTTTATAAACTTGTAAATGGTCACCACTAAACTTAAGCAGTGGCATTAAAAAAATATACAGACCAGGGGCGCCTGGGCGGCTCAGTTAAGGGTCTGACTTGGCTCAGGTCAGGATCTCACGGTTCATGAGGTTGAGCCCCGTGTCAGGCTCTGTGCAGACAGCTCAGAGCCTGGAGCCTGCTTCAGATTTCTGTGTCTCCCTCTCTGTCTGCCCCTCCCCCATTTTCATTCTGTCTCTCTCAAGTATAAATAAACATTTAAAAAAAATTTTAACGATATACAGACCCCAACATCAGCTACTAGATTTTTATTCTTCCTACCCAGTGCCAGTCCTATTAGCCTTTCTGAATACAGAACTCTGAGGTATCAAAAATAGATAGATACAGAGCATATCAGAATTGCAAGTCGTAAGATTTGTTTAATGACAATTTTCTTAAATCTCAAGTCTACATTATTGTAACTTACAAATAGTTTACAATATAGGGATAAAGTATTGCTTTTCATTATACCAACCCATTAAAGATGTCAAATTGAAAATGGATGTGAATTTAAATGTCGTATTGGTGATGAATTTGAATGCTGCTCACTTTCTGGTGAAAAGAGCTACATTTGCCATCTGGTAAGCATGATTGGTAACGTGTGTGTGTGTGTATGTGTGTGTTGCATTTCCTGAATGTTAAATAGCAGCAACACTGTGTAATTTTGCTAATCCTTTTCCAGGAGTAAAAGGATTTCGTGAAATGACAGGGCTGCAAAGCAAAGCATAGAGGAGCAGAGGCAAAGAGAACAGCCAAAGGGGGAGGAAAAAAAAGACGTGAAGGATCAGAAAGTGAGCAGCCTACGAACTGATGGCAAACACACAGTGTAGAGAGGATATTATGGGGCAACCCCACACTCACCCTGTGGAAGAGCTCGAACCTTCCTGGGGTTCTGCTCTGTTCTCATCTGCACCCCGTGAAAAGCACTGAGACAAGAAGGGCCGTTTAGAAAATCTAGTAAAGAGGGGCGCCTGGGTGGCTTAGTCGGTTAAGCGTCCGACTTTCGCTTGGGTCATGATCTCGCGGTTCGTGGGTTCGAGCCCCGCGTCGGGCTCTGTGCTGACTGCCAGCTCAGAGCCTGGAGCCTGTTTCAGTCTGTGACTCCCTCTCTCTCTGACCCTCCCCTGCTCACGCTGTCTCTCTCTCTCTCCTAGAAATAAATAAAACATTAAAAAAAAAAATTAAAAAAAAAATCTAGTAAAGAGCGTTCATCTCCTTGAGGACTAGAGGAAGGAAATAAATCCCTGGGACCTGGTGGGGGTGGGGGTATCTTGGCAAACGGGCATGATTTTAATTAAACGCCTGTTACTTCACCTTTCCTTTTTAACACCAGTGAAATGAAATCTCTGTAAGTCCGTTGAATATAGAGTGAGAGGCCCCAAACTGATTGTCCAGTCCCGTCAATGGAATGGCAAGTTAATCAGGAGGAGAGTGTGTCTTCTTACCTTCTGCAGGCAACAGAGAGGCACTTAGTCCTCCATCTGGAAATACCCACCAGGAGATACGACCTGGACAGCTTGTTTGTGTCCTTGAATACTGACAACTCAGTCTGAAAACTCAGATGAGTTCCTCGTGTCTGGACACAACAAACTGTGGTTCTCATTGGCCTTTCTTGATGGTCTTTGCCTGGGGATAGGGAACCAGCACCATTGTAGGTGCTTCCCAAACTCTCACAGACACAAGCAAGAGCCCGATGCACCTCTGGCAGGAGATGAGAAAACAGAACACTGTACCTCGCTCAAGGTCGTGCAGCGCCTTTGCCTGAAACACTTGTTGCGCACCTTCCCGCCAAGCCTGTGCTCCCTGCCTGGAGAAGGGATGAGAAGATCCCATTTGCGGCCCTGAGCCACAGCCTGGAATGCTCTACCTCTGAAAGGCCTTGGGTAGCCCTCCCTTTCCAGAATCAAACACCAAGCCATAGTGGCAACACTAACAGCAAATGTGGCCAAGGGCCCGCAGTCAGGCTTTTGCAAAAAAGGACTCCATATACATCCTTTCCCATTCTTTTATTGATCTTGGGAAGAGGTGTCATGTGAACCGTACGTACAGTGGACAAAACAAAGAAAAGCAGCTTGCCAGAGGTCTTTCAGTTATCGGACAACAAGGTCTGGAAGCCAGGTCCTGAAGCACCGTCCTCGAGGTCCTCGGGCCATCACCGTCTCCACTCTCTCCTGACTGCGCCCCTGTGGTCCCCGCACAGTGTGTTCAGCCAGAGCTGCAGAGCTCCCGGGGACCAGAGAGCCCCCCGCGCTCCCCCACAGGTGAGAGAATTCCCCCATTTCATCCGCAGACTATCAGACCTGCTGAAATTGATACGTGCTCCACAAAATGATCAGAAGAGTCCAGAAACAGGTTATTTCTCCATCAAGTCTCCTTGGTATGTGCCCCCATTTCTTCGACATCCCTGGACTGTCAGTTTGTATTAGATTTTGGGTGACCTGGCATGACAGTCCCCTCCAACACCCTCCTGCTGTTTACTGTCTTCCCTAATGGACTGTCAAACCTGTATCTCTTACAGAGTAGGATGTAATCGAGTGTGTGTGTGTGTGTGTGTGTGTGTGTGTGTGCACGCGCACGCTCACGCGCCACTGCACAGAAGACATCTGGAAGGAGTCACAGCGAAGCTCCCAGGCACTGGGCCGGCGGCAGGGACTCAATAACAAGGAAGAAGTCCCTGCCCTCACAAGCCTGCGAAGAGATTCAGGAGGTACATATTTTTTATCCTTTGCCTTGCAAACAAATCAAAACATGTTTAAAGTAGGACAGATCCCAAATGACAGTCTGAATTAATAAGATGCAAAAGGACCTGCCCACATTCAAACCTTTTAGAGTCCTTGCATTGTTTTAGTTGAGCCTCAGAGTGGTCCTGGGAGGCCAACCTAGTGGGGTCTCCTAGCGCGGGCGCAGGGGTCGGTGTGTGGTGGCATCCCAGGGCCCGTGTGCTGATGCCAGAGCTGGCCCGGAGCCTCCACTTCATCTCCTCATCGTGTGCTGTGCTCACAGCCTGTGTGGGAGTCTAGAAGGGGGCTCCCGGGGCCGGTGTGGCCTGGCATGGACCCAGGGAAGGGCCTTGCCTTGTCTCTTTTGGCCCTTGGCTTGGCATGAGGGCGGGGGGGCCACTTCTCTGTTGGTTTCTGTTTCTCTTTGGTTATCAATCCCCTATCTCATCACAGGTAAGCTCTTACTGACTGGACAGAAGAAAGTGACCCAGAGAACCACCCAAAGGCCTGCCTACCTATTGCCTGGCCACCTGGTTTAAAGCTGGGTTTTTATTTAAAATTTTTTAATTGTTTATTTAAATTTTTGAAAGAGACAGAGCATGAGGGGAGGAGAGGCAGAGAGAGAGAGAGAGAGAGAGACACAGAATCCGAAGCAGACTCCAGGCTCTGAGCTGTCAGCACAGAGCCTGATGCGGGGCTCAAACCCACAAACCTTGAGATCGCGACCTGAGCTGAAGTCGGACGCTTAGCCGACTGAGCGACCCAGGCGCCCCAAGCTGGGTTTTTATTTAAAGCAAATTAAAAAAATTTTTAAATGTTTTTTATTTATTTCTGAGAGAGAGAGAAAGCATGAGCAGGGAAGGGTCAGAGAGAGAGAGAGGGAGATACAGAATCTGAAGCAGGCTCCAGGCTTTAAGCTAGCTGTCAGCACAGAGCCCGACGTGGGGCTCGAACCCACGAACCGTGAGATCATGACCTGAGCCGAAGTCGGACGCTTAACGGACAGAGCCACACAGGCGCCCGTAAAGCAAATTAAATTTTAAAGGGGAAAAAATACTCTCTCTCTCAAGGTGCCAATCACATCATAAACTTTTAGGAGCAATAGTTTTATTTCGTTCCCAAGGAAAACCCAAGCCAAGTCTTTGGCCACCAAATGCTCCCCTTTCCCCCCAGCCTTTCCATTTTCCTGCAGTCCTGAGACTGGCCCGTTGCTCACTAGGCCTCTTCACACCTCAGTGACTCCACCGGCTGTGTGGACCAGGGTCGCAGGGGCAGGCAAAGTGGGGGCGGCGGCGTAAGGAGGTCATTGCAGGAGCCCGGGTGGGAGGGGAGGGTGGCCAGGACTGAGGTGGTCGGACTGTGAGATATGCC
>NW_027527920.1:5147493-5166387 GCF_008692635.1 Crocuta crocuta | reverse complement strand
CAGCTCCCAGGTGTGGGTGACAGAAGGGTCATTGGCTGAGATAGGTCTAAACGTGCTCACAGGGGTCTTCTGCACACCAGCTCCCTTCCCGGGCCAAAGAGCAGTGCCTTTTCTAGGAGTAAAAGAAGTGTGTGTTTGTGTGTGTGTGTGTGTGTGTGTGTGTGTGTGTGTGCGCGCGCGCGTCCCCACACGCGTGCTCGCGTGCGTGGCACTACAAGGCCACTTTATTCCCCAGTGGGATTTCACTCCTGCCTCGCTGTAAACCTGTGTCTGCATAGCCAGCAGAGCCGTTGTCTTAGAACATAAATCAGGTGCTCTAAACTCTCCAGTGGCTTCGCATTGCCCAAACCAGAATCCAGGTGGCTCCCCAGGCCCGGGAGGCTCACCCGCAGCTGCCCCTGCCCCCCGCGCCCACCTGGCGCTCAGTCCTGGCCTCTCCCCGTCATCACTGCGCTCCTCGCTTGGACCGAGCTGCAGCCTCGGGCACTGGCGCTGCTGTTCTTCCTGCCTGGAACTGTTTGCCAGTCTTTCAGGGGCTGGCTTCTCACTCAGTCATCGGCTCACATCTCAGGTCCTTCCTCACGCCTTCTCTGAGCACCCAGCTAAGCTAGCCCCCCAGACGCCCCGGTCACAGCCCCCCACTCTATATGTGCGGAGCCTTTCTCACCGGCAGAAATGGACTCGTTCGCCTCTTGGCTCACCTGCGCCCCACCCCCATGACCCCTGACAGCAGGAGCCTGACTCGGTGGTCTCTACCTTATTCTGAGCACCTAGCACAGAGCCTGGCCCTGTGAGTTCAAAAAACAGTGCATGGGGGTGTTGCATGAATGAATGAATGCAAGATTCAAAGAAATCAGGGGGGGTGGGAACTAGCTTTCTCCTCACAGCACCCTGACAGAATTCTCACAACCTCCGAAGTCAGCATAGCTCCGGCTGATGACTCAGGAGCTTGCTGGAAACAAAGAATCTTAGGCTCCACCCAGACCTACTGAATCAGAGTCAGTATTTTACCAATAATACCCCCAGGCAACGGGTGTTCTATGAAAGTTGAAGAAACGCCCCGTAGTGCACTGACGGGAGAGTCAGACAAAACGCTGAGGCCTGGGCCCTCCCCTGAGGATTCTGCTCTGCTCTGCTGTCGGTGTGGCCCGGCACCCAGCTGTTTACACTGCACAGTCCACGGGTAGAACCAGCTGGTGGGTAGTGTTCTTTCTCGCTGGCCAGCAAAGAGCAGGACTCAAGGAATGGTCAGGCTCGGAGAGGGGGAGGGGAGGGGAAATGTGATTGCCTCCTGTTTGGGTCCAGCCGTCAGCAGTCAGCAGGGCGCTTGTTGTATTCGAGCACCCTTCTCCTGGTCCCTCAGGTGCTTGGGGCCCTGAGTGTGGGGAGGGGGCGTTAGAATTGTTGCTTCCGGTTGGGCTGTTTAGGTTAGAAGAACAGAACTGCAGCCAGGGCTGCTCGAGGTGGCACATTCAGTCACCGTGAAGAGATGTGAGTGGAAACCCGCTCTGGCGCCGTCTATTAAGAACATACAGAGGAAGCCAGGTCGCTTCTCCCCCGCCGCCCCCCCCAGGTTCATCCACACAGTCCTGCTCCACCTGAACTCCTACCAAGCCAACTTATCCATTAGCCACAGTGCCTCGAGGGATTTTTAGTGAAAATACTTTAATTTCTTTTATTATAATATTTTTTATTTATTTTGGAGAGAGAGAGACTGAGAGTGAGTGGCGGAGGGCCAGAGAGAGAGGGAGACACAGAATCCAAAGCAGGCTCCAGGCTCCGAGCTGTCAGCACAGAGCCTGATGCGGGACTCAAACCCATGAACTGAGAGATCATGAGCTGAGCCGAAGTCAGACGCTCAACCCACTGAGCCACCCACGCTCCCCTTAATTTCTTTAAAAATCAAAAGAAAAGAAGAATATAATAATGAATATAAAATAATGACTCTAGTCTAGATTGTGCCCTTTTCTCTATGCCAATGGAGTGTATATAATTTTTAATATATTTTTACCAAGAGAGGGGCCTGCCCACTAAGGCACTGCCCATCACAGTTACCGGTCTCTCCACACCATGACCTCACAGGTGCAACTTTCCCCACAGACCAGCTCTCCTTGCTTCTTAAGGAAAATTCCAGAAAATCCACGGGAGACATTGTGAATACAAACATGTATCTAGGAAGGCTGCTGACTTTGATGAATTTTCCTTGGGAAAGGGTTTTCCGGAATAGACCTCAGGAAGTCAATTTAATTCCTTGATCAATTTTCTTTAAAGCTCTGTTAAGCTATTTCCAATTTTTTCCCTTTTTTCATCTTGAGTTGATTGAAACTATTTTCACTGGGACCAATTCTTTTCCACTTAAATTTTATATCGGAAATTTGGTCCATAGATCAAATTTTTGTCAATATCATATTTCACTGATGATAGCTTCTGTCGTTGTGAGTTTCTCCTTTTGTGAACTTTATTTCTACCAAGGCCATTTTCCAGGGTCCAATTTTGTTCTGAGTTTTGTCAAGAACATTGGATTCTTTCTTTCATGAGTTCCAGTAGATTACAAATTATTGAATTTAGCCATCTTAGTTTTTCTATGCATTGGATAAAAGACTTGAGGATGTATAACTACTTCTGGGGCGCCTGGGTGGCTCTATCGGTTAAACGTC
The DNA here is from genome assembly GCF_008692635.1 of Crocuta crocuta. Lineage (NCBI taxonomy): Eukaryota > Metazoa > Chordata > Mammalia > Carnivora > Hyaenidae > Crocuta > Crocuta crocuta. Next base: position 5,163,730 of record NW_027527920.1, on the reverse strand, counting down.
TACTCTTGGTCTCATCTCGGGGTTGTGAGTTCAAGTCCTCCATTAGGCTCCACGCTGGGCATGAAGCCTAATTAAAAAAAAAAAAAAGAATTTATAACTCTTTCTAAGCTTAAACCACACACACACAAACACACACACACACACGCATTGTGACTACATTTAGGAGCTAGAGAGGCAGGATGGAGAACAAGGGGGGGCAGATTGGAGAAGAGAAAAGTTTGACAGCAATCCTAAGGATGTCCTGAGGAGGGTGAGGGAATCAGTGGGAGGTTCAAAATACTCTGCCGTGCCAGCCCCTCTTTGCCTACTCTTGCCTTACGTCACAGGTTGACTACCCTGGGGCAAGAGGAAGCCCGTGGTATAAAATATGAGGTCCTAGCCCTGCCATCGAGTCCAGCGTTGGGGGCAAGCGATTGTTCCTTAGGAAGGAGGGAAGGCGTGACCCCAGGGGCGTTGGGTGATGGCAAGATAGTTCCCTTCTGGACACACCTTGCTGTGTGGTGAAACACTCCCACGCATGCCGCATCACATGATTTCCGAACAGTGCTGGGAGGCAGGCGGCATCAGCTCTGCTTCATGGAAGATGAAGGCAATGAGGCGAGTGAGGTGGGTCCTCGTGTTTCCTACTCTGTGCTTTCCCCACTATGCCTCCGAGCCTCGCAGAAGGAGGGGAGCGTGGCGTCCGTGTAACACTGTGCAGTTGGTGAAGGCCTTCAGGCGGGTTTCCTGGCACTTGTGGGGCCTGAAGGCCGCTGGAGGCCTGCCTACCATACATCTCAGTATTTCAGTTACTCATCAGGCTCGCAGTCCTTAAAAGGAAAATCTTTCCTCCTGCTGCCTTAACAGATAGTCCTTAATAGTGACATAACTGAAGAACGGCATGTGTTCAAATGTTCATGTGTTCAAATGAAAACTAGCTTTTAATATGGTTGAAAGTCAGTAAGACATCAAGGAGGGTTGCATTTAGTCATTGCTGTGTATATCAGGGTTCTGTTGGGGGGCTAGTGATGTTTGAAAGGATAGTAGAATAAAAACGCATGTGGGTTACACACTGATTGATTTCGTAAAAGTTGTCTCCCTTTATTTCCACAAAAGTACTAATTATGCTGTGATGTAACTAATAACCAGGTTTTGTTCTGTTGACTGAAATGCCAAATGAGACGATCTTTCAAGAATTCTGGTCTAAGAATTCTTGAAAGATCGTCTCATTTAAATCGTATACGGAGACACTTCAATCTTTTTTTTAATGTTTATTTTTGAGAGAGAGAGAGAGAGAGCATNTTTTTTTTTTTTTTTTTGGAGGGGGGGGGAGGAGAAAGCGTGCGGGGGGGGGGGGGGGGGGCAGAGAGAGGGGGAAACAGAAGATCCAAAGCGAGCTCTGTGCTGACAGCCAAGAGCCCAACGTGGGCCTCGAACTCACCGACCAGGAGATCATGACCTGAGCTGAAGACAGACGCTTAACTGACTGAGCCACCCAGGTGCCCCAAGACACTTCCATTTTCTGCGACAGTAGCAACTGGAATTATCAAAATATTCCTTAAAGCAGTACTTAGATCCGGAAGTGAACCATAACTTTGACATATCATGTTCAATAGTGTATAAACATATGTAACGATTTATATTATCATAGGAAACATTACATAGTATTCTAATTTTCCCATGTAAATTTCTATCACCGATAGGCTTCAACATCTCTTAGAGCCTTATTTAGCTTGGTGCTAATCAGAATGCTAGTCCCTAAAATGTTGGATGCTGGTATGTCATGAATGGGGGAGGGGTTGTGGAAGAGTGTGTCCCTCAGCACACTGTTAATTCAGCTAGTATTTTTTTTAACAGCAAGATGTTTTGGATAAACTGTTGATTTACAGGTCTTCATTAACATGAAGAATCCATGTAGCATTTCTTAATTTGTTTTACATTTCTCAGTACCAGCATATTATAAAGAACGCCCAAACCACTAGTATTTGGCTCATTCAGATCTCTTTAGTTGAGACTCTGCCTTAATCTAGAGTGGCCTGAATATAGTTTATAGAGGCATAAACTGGACTATTTGAATGTGAATCTTCTCATTTATAGTCATATGAGCATTTTCCTTCTGTTTTTTAATTTGCTTATATTTTACTGGAATATCACTTTGATGGTATATTTTCTATGAAGGCTCTTTCTATATATTAAAAAAGAAGACATTTTCTCTAAACACTGAAAAATATTTTCAGTCCCTTAAAAAAATGACATGGCTCATTGATTGAGTGTCCAACTCTTGATTTCTACTCAGGTCATGATCCCAGGGTCATGGGATCAAGCCCGGCGTCTGGCTCCAGGAGCCTGCTTAGGATTTTCTCTCCCTCCCTCTCTCTCTCTCTCTCAAAAATTTTTTAAAAAGCGGCACAGCCAATTTAGATGTTTGTTTTTGAAAATAAACCTTTGGCTAACATTGTTAATGTCAGGCAACAGTTCATACCAAGCAATTATGGCTAACACAGATTTAAAGAAAACTCCTTCATTTTCTGCCAAAGGCCGTGCTTTGCTTTTTATTTGAGGATCTGCTGTTTACCTGAACTTCCCTAGTTATGTTGAATCTTGTCCAAATTACTTTTTGATTCTTTTAGGAGCATTTTGCTGGTGTTCCCATCAAGTCTATGACTGGTTGTAAGGTCAGATGTGATGTGTAGTTCGTCAGGATGTTCAGTCTTGGGGTAGACTCAGAAAATATCATATAGGATCGTTGAACTGTCCAAAGAATGCCATTGCGTGGGCACAAGTGAAGCCACACCTCCTGGTGTGAATTGAAGCCACGAGCTGTGCATAGCACAGAGAATGCTTTTCTGCCTTTTTGTCCAAAATTCTGGCTTATACACTTTTTTCTTTTCTTTTTTTTTTTTTAACAGTTGTGTTACTGAAATCATCATAGGTTTACCCTTGACAGTTCAATGCCTGTAATTGAAAGCTATTTATTCAGTTCATCATATTAATCAAAACCTTTACTTCCTACAAAAGGCATAAAACTACTGAAATACTCCTTGACTTTGCTTTCTTTTTCTGTAGTTCAAAATGTGGACAGTAAACATTAGTCATTCATTGTGGCTTTTGATCCTGATACAGTCTAATTGATCTGAATAATGGTCACTTAAAAATATTTGTTATGTTTAATTTCATCTCCCATTTCTTATCCTCCAAGTTAATAAAGTCATCGTCTATCTCCTAGGTAATGATTAAACAAATCATTCTCACACACTTCAAATCACTTCTCACAAATCCATCCTGCATGGTTGGCTATTTGGACATTAGAATTTGAAGTTATTTCAACAAAGGAAAAAAGAGGAAAATACAATACCAGACTCACAAATAACAGAGAGCAAACTGGTAGTTGCAAGGGGTGGGGGTGGGGGGGCAGTGGGGTAATAGGAAAGAGAAATTGAAGTCATTTCTACTTAACCTAGGCTTTATTATTTTGTTTTCTGTATATGGTACATCATTAATGCCTCACCCCACCCCAAATATAACAGTCTGTTTGGCTGAACATAGGGCGCATGATTTTATTCTTTTAGGAACATCCTACCAATGTTCCCTATTGCTGTTCACTTGTCTTCATTGAGGACTGACCACGGGTTACTGTCTGTCCCTCTCTAGTGATCATATGAATGCTTGGTGGGGGGTACAAGTGAAATATGCTCAGTTTGCTGTTGGGAATTTTAAAAATTTTAAGCAGACTGTCTCCTTCAAGATTTTTCTTTTTTCCTTTTATTTTGCCTGCGCCCTACCGTCACAAAAGCCACAATCACAAATCCTCATGTGATTTCTATTCATTCCCGTTCTTGATGATCCGAGAGATTCAAGACAAAATGAATTACACACAGAGTATACAATTTGAATGTACTTTCATCATAGGCATATAAATTACATCAGTTTTCAAAATTAACTTTAAAAAATGTATGCGAAAAATAATCGCATTTAAAAAAAAAATATTGAAAAGCTATCTGTTAAACTTTAGAGGCCAAATGCAAATGCTAGGTAATGAATATCAAAATGTGAAATCAAAATCACCTCATCTGGAATTCTTAAATGTTTTGAAATCATAACTACATCTTCTTACATATTTCATAAAAATAAAACCACTGTGGCTCTAGCATTCAATGGAGGGCGCCTAGCTGGCAGTTTCACCTTTCCTGAGTCTTTGACACGCCGTGTTTGCTGAATAGCAATACTTGCTCACATGTGTTAAGTGTTTATTACGGGTTCTGATGGTCCTATGCAGTGGGAGGGATTACTCACTCGTTAGGGTGGGAACACAGAGAGACCATGGACTTGTCCTGACACCTCAGGCAGTGAGCCAGAACCGGACCCGAATCAGGGTGTTCTGACCCACCACACAGCTGAGTACCACCCTGGGAAAGGCCACCACCGGGCAGGGATCTGAACTGCTGTGCGCAGGCGGGTGCTTTCCGTCTTCACACTGCTGTCACAAGCAGCTAGCTCTGGCTCCTTCAGGCCTGAGGCGTGGGTCCTGCAATCCTAGCCTGAGGCGGTGCCGGGTCGCCGAGTGGGAACCAGACCCTGGCCTCTGGGTCACGGCCAAGGCAGAGCCGGACCAAGCCTGCGCCGGCACGAGGGCGCCACCTGCAGGGCAGCGGCGGCCCTTCCCGAGCAAGCCCGCTCGCATCGCCCGGAAACCGCACCCGTACAGGCCGCGCTGCTTAGACCCTCCAGGGGCCCGCGGGAAAAAGGTCTGGACAAAGGCCATAAGAAAAGACTCACGCCCCTCTCCTGACCATGTATTCAGTAACCCCTTTTTACTTCTTCCTCCGGCAGAGGGAAAGTTCTTCCCCGTGTCTAACCTCAATCCCTCCATCTGCAAAGGAAGCCGTTTTCAATGCAGAGAAATAGGGCAACCCCAGTCTTTGTAGCTGCCTCCTAGGGCTCCCAGAGATACAACTCCCCGGAAATGCAGGGGTTGTTCCCATCTCATTCCTGCGAACCAGGTCTCTCCATCTGCAGCTGGTGCTCAGACCCGTCTTCTTGCCTTAGAAAAGCTCTCCTCGGTCTGTAAAGGGGTGTACAGAATTTTGCTACCAGAGTACACCACAGGCCCTCACAACGACCCACTGAGGTCAGGCCCCTGCTGCCGATTTTCAAACCCAGCCGTAGGGAGGTGGTGTGACTCGTCCCGCAGAGCAAGGGGCAGGCTGGAGACCGTGGAGACCCGGCGGCACCTCGTGCCAGCACCATCTCTGTTTGTGGGAAAGGAGTGTGGAGCAATGGTGCATTCCTGTGTCCCTCCTATGTGTGAGTTGGGATGTGCAGAGCCAGGGCGCACACTCACATCCTTTGTACAAGTGTATGAATGGCCGGGATAACTGGGCATCTATATGCAAGACCAAACAGAAAAAAAAGAAAAAAGAAAAAAAAAAAAGACCTCACATACCCCACATCTTATTTAAAAACAAAAACAAGAAACCAAAAAGCAACCTCATTCTAAAATGGATCATAGTCCTAAATGTAAAATGCAAACCTATGAACTTCTAGAAGATATGAAAGAAGATATTTGTGACTTTGGGTTAAAGGAAGAGTGTTTAGGTATCAAACACATAATCTGTAAAAGAAAACAATTTACAATAAAGTGGACTTCATCACTATTAAAAACTTGTGCTTTGCAAAAGACAGCGTAAACACAGACTGGGAGAACTGTTTGCAAATCATATCCCTGACAAAGGACTTAATATTCAGAATATATAAAGGATTCAACAATCAGAAAAGAAGTAACCTAGGTAAAAAACACGCAAAAGATCTCTATAGCTATTTCACTAACGAAGAAACGAGGATGGCAAATAAACACATAAAAGATGCCAAACATCATTAGTCTTAGGATGATGTAAATTAAAACTAAATGAAACAACTTAAAGACTAAAAAATAAGAGTATAGCTAAATTATGGGGCATTTGTGAGAAGGCACATTATCCACCTTCAGAAATTCTATCTTGCTCTTCAAAATAAGATGAAAAAATATTTATGGAACAATGTATTAAGTAAAAGAAACAGGATTTAAAGATACAAACAGTACTATCCCAATGTGAAGGAAAATAGTGTGTGTGTGTGTATGTGTGTGTGTGTGAGAGAGAGAGAGAGAGACATACACGTTAAATAAAAACAGAAATAAGGCTCATTTCTGGGTACGGCAGTTACTGGAGATTTCAGTTTTTTCTTGATACTTCTCAGAATTCTCCAAAATATTTCCCAGCATACACATCTTGCTTTTATAAATTGTCTAGTAAGTCAAGAGAGGAAAAAAAACGGATGCCTATCTGAGCCCGTAAGCCCTCCCTTCACACAGAAGATGCCACCCAAACTCCTAACAACGGGAGTTTTGTGCTTGAGTTCTCCCTCCCTGGAGCCTTATCCAGAAGCCCCTCTGAGCTGTGGGAGCTGCTGACTTCCTTTCCCTCTGGGAAAACCCTCCTTCCTGGCTGTGTCCTAGCTCTCCCTCCTCCCTCAGGGATACTCCTGCTGCCCCTCTCCTACACCCCCTCTGGCTTCCTAATCTTCATTCTGTCCCTATGGGTGTTCATTCACTCCGTGCCATCAGCAAGGGCGCCCAGGACACCCACGTCACCGTGTCTGACCTAAACCGAGCCGGCAAGCTCCAAAGCCTTGCTATCCGCCCAGCCACTCAGCGGATGTTTATTGCATGTCTATTGCCAGGCCCTGCTCCAGCAGCAGCAGCAAAGGAGCTGCTTTCCCGTACCTGACAGGCTAGCAGCCGGTTCAGGCAATAAACATGGCAACAAATAAACGGACAAATTTATCTTCAGAACCCGCACGTTATAAGATCCCATGTTATTAGATCCCTGGGACCACTGAATGCACTTAAAACTCCAGAACCACGCCTCTACACAAGCGATTCTCAAAGTGTGGTCCTCAGCCTAAGGCCTCGGCACCTCCCGGGAGCTTGTTAGAAGGCAAATTCTCAGCCCCTACCCAGACCCATTGCACCAGAAACTCTGTGGGTGGGGCCCAGCATTTGTGTTTAACAAACCCTCCAGGGGGTTCTGCATGGCCCGGTAAAGGGCTGCTCCCCATCAGGGACCACACCTCATTTATCCTGGTATCTGTATCAGTTTCCTATTACAATTATAACAAATTATGGCAACCGCAGTGGCTTAAAACAACCCAGATGTATTATCTTATGGTTCTGGAGAGCAGAAGTTCAAAATCGGTTTTAGTGGGGGTAAAATCAAGGTGTTGGTTATGGATGTGTTCCTTCTGGACAGTCCAGGGGAGAGTCCATTTCTTTGCCTTTTCCAGCTTATAGAGGCCGCCCGTATTCCTTGGCTCACCACTGCATCCCCCTGACCTCTACTATCATTGTCACACTTTCACCACTGACCCTCCTGCCTTCCTCTTATAAGAGCCCTTGTGATTACAAGGGACCCACTCTAAAAATCCTGAATGATCTGCCCATCTCAAGACCCTTAACTTCATTGCATCTGCAAAATTCTTTTCACCACACAAGTTACCATATTCAGAGTATCTGTGAGCCTCTCTGAGGGACCATTAGTCAGCCTACGACAGCATCTGTCCCAGAGCATCTTCTCAGCAAGGATCTGTAGTCAGAGTGAATGAAGAAAGAAACCAGGGACCGGGGGAAGCCTCCCTCTATCGCATCCTGTGAGTACTGGCCCTCCTGTGAGCATCTGACCTGGTTCCGAGGTGAAGGGACCTGTCCAGAGACCTCAGCACATTGCTTCTCAGATGCAAGCGCATGTGCGTCAGGCAGGCGCGGCTCAGAAGTGAGGCTCCACTAGCCAGGACAGAGGGAGGGACGCCACTCAGCAAACATTAGGACTGGTGGACCAATAATCCAAAGGTCAGCCGTGAAGGGAATGTGGGGTGCCTGCTGCTAGGTTTTGGGGTCACCAAGAGTATATACCTTTTGGGCCCGAGTGCTGACTCCATCATCTGCCACTTACATAACACACTCTGTGTGTCCTGGGTTACTTCCTGTGCAATGTGGGAGGATCCCAGCAGCTTCCCCAGGTTGTCAGGAGAACTGAAAGAAGGCATGATGTTTCCAGCCCTGGAATATTACAGTAAAGGCGTTAGCGTGCTGTAATTGAGGGTACCAGCTTGGAGCTAAATTAAATATTTACACAGCCCTCAGTAATCTTCTCCTTCTCTTTAGCAGCTTCCTCCCCAAGCTAAAATATTTAGCAGGGATTTCAGGAGTATTCTCAAGCCCAGCTAGAGCTCAGAGTGACAAAGAGGTGACTGCCGGCTTCGGCACATTCTCAGCCCTGGCCACTTTCGTCAGAGGCCAGGATGATCCGCTTGGCTTGGCCAGATCTGGGCATTGGAAGAAAGACATTGCGCTTGGATCTTTAAAAGGCAACGTAGACCATGCTGGCTAGGTATGACACAGACTGGAGCCAAAGGGGCTTTCTAGAAAACAGACCAGAAACCATCCCTGAAAAAGGGTTGCACAACACTTTGAAGAGGAAGCAATCTTAGCAGGCCAGCTGGCTATTCAGTACAAATCCGGCCTCTGGGTCACGGAGCCGTTCAGGCAAGTCATTTGCTCATTTAGTGTCTCACTGTTGCTAGGTTGGCTAATAGATTGCTGTGGTCCCTGTATTCTAATGTACGAAACCAATTGCAGGTGCTCCGTATTTCCCATAAGTGGACTGTTTCTCAAAGGCTTGGTCCTGTGAAAGCCTTAGGATCCGCTGGCTAATGCAAGGAGGAGTCCTAGTTGGAACGCTAGCTGTTAGGATGTGTGTTGTGGTGAACTTCAGAGCAGACATGCCCCAGGAGCAGCTGTGTATATCAAAATGTAATCAAAATGTATCTATCCTCTGCTAATTAAGAAAGGCAGAATGGCAGGGCGGTTGAGAGCACAAACTTTGCACCAGTCCTGAGTCCCCCCTGTGCGACCTTATCCAAGTCACTGCCTCCACTTCCCAAAGTCTGAAACAGGGACAATGATACGGGGCTCAGCAAGCATTAAACCAGATACAGGGTCTATAGAGCTTCCAGCACCGGCAGTAAGAGCGTGGTAAACGTTGGTGGGGACTGTCACTTTCGATCCTCTTGCCAAAAAGAAGCTTTCTGGCTTGTTGTGTGTCCATCTGGACTTCCATGCCCATGAGCAGACTGGGTGTAGATCAGAGGGCTCACTGGGCCTCCGGAGCTGCACGCCTAGCCAGCCAGGCCCCAGGAGATCAGCAGCGGAGCTTGACCACGTCCCACCTCTGACAGCTCCGGAGCTGGGTGGGAACAGAGAGCACAGCGGGCTTCCTGCCCCTTTCCTGAGAGCTACTTCAAAAGATCCACACCCAGATTTTAAGAAAGCCTCAGAACATGCTCCAGCAGCCCCCCCCCCCCCGGGGTCGGTCAGCTCCCTGTCCCAGTTCTATTTCTAGAACTCTCCATGTGCATCCAGGCTGCCACTGAGAGGCTCTGGATAGCACCGGTCACCTCTTCATCTCAGAGGAAAGACCCAAGACCAGAGGGGAGAAGCCCCTTCCCCTTCGCTAAACCCCGTCTGGGTTCAGATCTCACTCCCTGCCTTTTACCGGCTGGGAAATCCTGGCACCTATCCTGCCCAGGCAGAGTGTCCCTCTCTGACCCCACAGATATCCTTATTATTCAATAAAATAGCATGCAGTGTAGACGAGGCTCAGAGGCTGAGTTACCTGTGGCCCCACGAAGTGGGCACATTGAGCTAAAAGAATGCGTGGAGAAGGGGGCTCATCTACTATTGGGAACTTCAAGGTCTTAACCTGCCTATAAAATAGCTCCAGGGCCCTGACCTGAAGGCCAGTGTTAGTCTGAAACTGTAGCTTCTTTCAAATGCGACTCTTCCACCCAGGCACCCCACTCATTTACACCTGAGCTTGAACAGGTGTATTCAAGAGCCTTCCCCTAGAGACTAATAATAATTACTGTTATTAGACATTCAGATATTTACTGCACAAACAATACGGCAACAATATCAGAAATCAGAAAAAGAATCACCCACAGTCGCCAGCCTTTTCAAAAGTGGACATTGGAGTTTTCTTTCTTTCCTTCTAGTTGTTCCCCTCCAGCCCTTGTACGTGCAGATACACAACTTTTTCACAGCTGGACTCCTGCCCAATGCAGTTTTGCACTCAACACTGTATCATTAGCCATCTCCCATCTTGCACCCGTCCTCACAATTAGCTTTTACAGTGGGCGTGCTGTTGCTTCACCTTAGAGCCGGACACTTAGGTGGCGTGAGTTCCCTGCTTTTAGATACAATGTTGAAACTTTGTTCAAAGAGCCCTTTTATTTCTCAAGGATCATTCCCTTAGGAGATACTCTCAGGTGCGGGATTGCCGTGTTTAAGGCGATGAACATGCCTTTGGCTCTGGTGAGAGCTGGCATCCGGTTTTTGCAGGGAGCTTGTGGACAGCTGGTTCCTCGGCAGAGAGCGAGCTGGGGGTCGGGGAGGGCGCCCCTGGGTTCACAGGGGCGGTCGGCCTTTGCCGCGGCGGGGGAGGGCAGGGGCCTGGAGGAGAGGCAAGGGGCTCCGGCTGAGAGTAGAGAGACAGAGGCTGCACCCCTCTTCCCACTCCTCCTGGTTGGGCTCAGGAGCAGGAGCTGCCCAGGGAAGCACCGAGCAGCGTGCAGTGGATGACCCAGCATCCAGCAGGAAGTGCTGCTGCAATTGCTGTTGGGGGCACGTCGCCCATCCAGCGCCAGGGGCAGGTGGGCGGGTGGGCTCCCGTATTTGTATGTTTATTTGCTGTGTGCTGGGCCCCGCCCACGGCACTGGGGGCAGGATGATGAGGGCTCAGACCAAGAGTCAGGCAGCCCAGGGTGTGGGAGTACCTCAGGGTCCCCACGCTGGCTGCCCGTCAGAGTCACCTGGGGAACTTTAAGAGACCCAGGCCCCACCTCGAGATTTGGGTTGACTTGGTGGCTCATGCTGATGTCTAGCCAGGACTGAGAACCGCTGGATTAGATGTATTTTTTTGGTAGGGCATTAACAAAATTTTTTTTTTAATGTTTATTCATTTTTGAGTGAGCGAACGAGAGAAAGAGAGAGAGCGCTGGGGAGGGGCAGAGAGAGAGGGAGACACAGAATCTGAAGCAGGTTCCAGGCCCTGAGCTGTCAGCACAGAGCCCAACATGGGGCTCGAACCTGTGAACCGTGAGATGGTGACCCAAGCCAAGGTCATTGGACACTTAACTAACTGAGGCGCCCAGGCGCCCCCCTAGGGCATTTTTGGATGCAGGGACAGAGGCCCTCTGAGGCTGATAGGAGAAAACAGAGGTTACTGTGGGGTTACCACGGAGTTTGCGAGGGGGTGGGGGGAGCTCCTTCCTAATCTCTATGTGCGCCCTCTCCCAAGCCACCCATAGAAACCCTCCACCCAAATGGACCAGCGCACTTCTCTGCTACTGTGGCCTCAGGACCAGTCCTGGAGCCCTCCCCTTGCAAACAGGGGCTGCCCCAGCCCCGCATCTAGAGGACTGTGGGTGGCTGTACGGCTCCGCCTTGGTCTAGGAAGCTGCTCGGGAGACACCATCAGTCTGCTGGTCCCCGCCCCGGTATCTCTGCTTCTCCCTGAGTACCTTTACCCCTTAGGTCAAATGACCCTGAGGGCTCTTCCAGATTCTCTGCTTCTTGGTGGAGCCTGGACCCCTGAAGAACCCACCGGGCACAGGGCAGACTGCAGCTTTCTCTGGTACTGAGATGACAGTATTTCCCTCCGGAGGCAGGGGTCTGGGCCCTAAGCCTGGCCCTGTGGCCCAGCCCTGGCCGAGGTGAGTCCCAGACCCCAGACGAGGGGGTGAGGGGGTCACCCTTCTCCCTTCTTAGCCTCCTCTCCTCCACACACACCCTTCAGGGGCCTTTCATGCTCCACCTGCCTCAGTTCTGCTCTAAGGAGTAGATCCACACCTGGGGAGGGGCTGAGCCCCCACCCCGGGGGGGGGGGTTCTCCTGGGGGTCTGTGATCTCTGCAGGGAATGCAAAGCTCTGTCATTTCTCGTAGCTCTCTGGCAAAGGGCTGTCAGCAGCAGCAGAGGGGCTGGGGCACGGAGGGCGGTGAGCTCATCCTCCTAAAAGGGAGTTTTTCCCCTAAGCACCCGATGATGGAAAGGTGGTGGAGAAAAGGGCACGAACGGTGCTACTACAACAGCCGTGGTCGGACTGGGAGGTGCTGGGACAGGGAGTCAAAGGAAGGGGAGTCCCCCAACTCAGTGCCCCAGCGAGGTCCCCAAGTGGCGTTTAATTTAGCCTGTCTCCTCCCTAAACAACCAGGTGTGGGAAGGGGCTGCGGAGGCCACTCCCAGGCAGCTGAGATGGGGGGAGGCACTGGGGGACCACGAGGTGCTACCACTAGGAGGAAAGACACCGTGTTGGGCTGAATGGTGTCCCCTAAAAAGATAATGCCATGTCCTGACCTCCGGTCCCTGGGACTGTGAATTTGTTAGGGAAAAGGGGCCTTTGCAGATGTGATTAAGGGTCTTCAGAGAAGATCGTCCTGAACCCAGCGACTGGGGTCCTCAGACAAATAGGAGAGGACCCAGAGCGACACAGACGAGAAGGGCGTGTGCCTGGAGCCAGGCCACTGCAAGCCAAGCACCTCCCAGAGCCCCCAGAAGCTGGAAGGGACAAGGACTCACTCTCCTATGGAAATTTCAATGGGCTTGGCCCTGCTGACATATGGATTTGAGACTTCTAGCCTCCAGGATAGTGAGTGTGTGCCTTTCTGTCAACCATGTACTCCCCCGAGCGGTCACTTCTTTTTTTTTTTTTTAATTTTTTTTTTTTTATAGTTTATTTATTTTTGAGACAGAGACAGACAATGAGTGGGGGATGGGCAGGGAGAGAGGGTGACACGCAGAATCTGATGCCGGCTCCAGGCTCTGAGCTGTCAGGACAGAACCCAGTGCGGGACTCAAACCCATAACTATGAGATCATGACCTGAGCCACAGTTGGAGGCTTAACCCACAGAGCCACCCAGGCGCCCCGCAGCCACTTCTCTTGTGAAATAAGGCTCATAATTTTCAGCCCTGATGAAGCAAGGGAAGAGCCTCTTCAGAGGCGCTGTTGAGCAAGCGCTACCCCCTCTCCCGGCCTCAGTTTTCTCATCTGCAAAGTGGAGCAATAAGCCGGGCCTGAGGTCTCCATCGCAGGGGAGGGAGAGAATTTGGGGGCTAAGTGAGGGTTGGGTGCAAGAGAGCTGAGGACCCTTGAAGCCCCCGAGTCCTGCTGTGTTTGGGGCTTACAGTTCTTGCTGTCAGATAAAGCCTTCTGGACAAAGGGACAGACTGGGAGGGGCTGGCGAGTCCCCTGAGGTGGCTGGGAAAAGTACTTCGGACACCTGGCGCCCTGCACACCCAGGGGGCAGCGAGGGTAAGAGGGAGAAATGGTAGATTCCATGTCACATGGATGGGGTGGGACCCCCCTCCCAAAAGGGGTATTTGCATTGTGTTATAAAGGTGTCCCCAAAGAGAACTGACATTTCCGAGTGACGTGCTCCGTCTCCCCCAGCCCTCCTCCGTCCCTCTGACCACTGCAGACACCCCCCACCCTTCTGTGGTCCATTCTCCTACTGCCACAAGGACACGCGGTACCCTGTCCCAGCTGGGTCAGTCCCACAAATGTCCACTGAGGCCATTGAAAAGAAGCAACACAGCCTAACGCTCCGGCTCCCAGAGCACTTCCGTGCATTCCACGGTCACCACGCTAACCCTGTGAGGAACGAGAGTCCGATCCCCACTCACAGATAATAGAAACTGAGGGTCAGAGAAGAGAAGCAGCTGCTCAGGGCCATTTGAGTCCAGGCTGCCTGACTCCTGGTGCTCTTTCCATGTCACCTCACTGCCTTTCCTGACATGTCATCTGCTGTATTGTTCGGTACTGGGGTCTGGGTCTCTCCAGGAACGTCTTGGGCCCTTAGCTCCCACCTGGTATGGCCTCAAAATCCTCCAAGGTTCCCAGCCCAGCTTTCCAGCCTCCCTGGCACTCCAGCGCCCTCCCCTCTGCTCCCCACCTTTGCACCTTGGCTCCTTCTCCTGAGCGAGGATGCTCCTCCCGGTCACTGGAACATTCCCAGGCCCTCCCATGCCTCCTGTCCTTATGGGCTGCACAGGGGGGCCAGACCTTGGACACAGTCCTGACGTCCTGGCTCGAGTTTCAGCTCTGCAGACTTTGCTGGCTCTGTGACCTTGCGCATGTCACCCTTCTTCTCTGTCTCCATCTCCTCACATGTGAATGGGGAAGTTGAACCCAGTACTCCCTCAATTCTTCTTCGTGTGGTCTCAAGTCCTCCGCGCTGACCCACAGCAGCCTCTCCTCGCTCCACAGCCCCCTCCAGAGGGGTCCTGTTTAACCATTCAGCTAGGCTTTCCTCTCCCAGCAGCCGAGGTGGGGGTGTTTGGCCAAGACCTGCCGATCGATTCATTGGTAATCCACCAACCACACTCCTTCGGGTTTTGGGGAGCCACTTAGTCTTCCCTCTTCAGTTCCCAAGGTGCACACAGAGAGGCCTGTGGTGGCCAGGAGTCCGGTGGGGCACTGGCTGTCCCTGCTTGCCTTGGCAGGGGACGCTGGTGGTGGGCTGTGTCCTGTACTGTGCATGCCAACAGCTTCTGCAGGGCGGGGGCGAGGCTGGTATTTGGCTTTGAACACCTCACGCCCTCTTCTGCTTCTGAAGCCCGTCACTGTCCCGGGTGAATCTAAAGATGACATTACAGGGTGCCTGGGTGGCTCAGTTGGTTAAACACCTGATTTCGGCTCAGGTCATGATCTCACCATTCCTGAGTTCGAGCCCCACATCAGGCTCTGTGCTGACAGCTCAGAGCCTAGAGCCTGCTTCGATTCTGTGTCTCCCTCTCTCTCTCTCTCTGCCCCTCCCCTGCTTGTGCTCTCTCTCAAAAATAAATAAATAAACATTAAAAAAATAAAAATGACATCACAAAGGACACTGCCCCTGGCCTTGCCTTCCCCTCCAAAGGGCTTCACATCTCAAATCTTACTTAGTCCCCCGAACCCTTGTAAAGGCAAGGTAGGGACCATGAGGCCACTCTGAGTTCACATAAGTTGGGACTGGGATCCACTCTATGCCCACCACTCTTACTAGCCAAGCTCTGGTTTGCACGGAATGGCTGCCTGCTTGCATGGCCTCGTCACTTCCCTCCAGGAACTTACATCTGAAAGGAGAGCAAAGCTCCACCGAGACACACACGTACACACTTCTTTATGTGATGTGCAGCTGCAGGTGGTGTTGACCAAGATCCCAAGAGCACTGGCGAGGATCCATAAAAAGGGCCTTAGAGATCATTAACTCACAGAGATTGGGGAAACTGAGACTCAGGAAGAGCTAGAGGCTCCTCCAAGACCACAGGGCTACATGGAGGCGTCTGGACTCCTGGTCCTGTGCTCCTTCCACTGTGTCTGCACATGTAACAGACAAGGCAAGGCAGGCAGAAAATAGAGCTCAGAAAGCCCCGGGCAGGCAAGGAAGGACGACCCCGCCCCCACCCTCCCCGTTTCATTCGGGAAGTTTTGTCCAAAGGGTGAATTTTCCAGAACTCCTCGGTGGGGGGGCGGGGGGGGGGCAGGCAGGAAGTGGCTACAACCTACAACTTGTTCCTTCAGCACCTGGGAGTAGCCACACAGTCTGGGTGGCTGTTTCTTCTTTGTCCTCTGTGTCCCTGTAACTCTTTTCGCTGCCTCCGCTGAGTGGCAGAAGTCCAGGGCCAGCACCTTCCAGCCCTGGGAAATGGGAGTCCAGGGGACCGGGTGCGGGTGGCAAGGCTCCCTTGGGCAGGGGCATTCCAGAGAGAGCCGGTGGAGCTTGGCCAAGGCCAAGAACGGCCAGGGGTGGGGAGAGATCATGGTGGGGTGTGGCTGCGGGTACCCAGTTGTTTTTTTCCTTCGCTGTGCTCCACCCCGTGCATTCTTCCGAAGGGCAGGCTCCCAGCCCTCGGCCCCCGGGAGTGGGGGTGCACGTGGAGTGCGTGGAGGGGGCCACGGGGCCCACGCGCGACTCCGCCTGGCGCGCGGCCACGATGGCATATCGGGTCGGGCGAACGGTGGGCACCGCTCCGGAGGTCACCGGGTCCGGCGTCGGGGGCACGCGGTTCCGTGCGGGGCCGCGCGGGGAGGGGTGCCCCCTCTCCCCCTGCCCTCGGCTCCTCCCTGGGGCCTGCGCGCCCCGCCCCGCCCTGCGCGGGAGGGGACCGGGGGCGGGGCCCACGGGGGAG
>NW_027527920.1:5141390-5146913 GCF_008692635.1 Crocuta crocuta | reverse complement strand
CAGCCCGCCCGTGCTGCGTCCCTGCGCCCCCCCCCGCCGGACGCCGGCGCCCCCTCGGAACCCAGGTAACCGAGGGCGGGACTCCGGGGTCCTCGNGCCATCCGCCCCGAGGGCCGCTCTCGGAGAGTTTGCGCCAGATCCGCCGCGCACCTAGCGGAGGCGACAGGCAGCCGCACGGCCCCGCGCGGGAGCCGGAGCGGAGCTGGGCGGGCGCCCTGGGCCTCCCCGGACCCCTGGGGACACTGGCCCTGTCCTTCGTCCCGTCCCGTTCCCCCTGAGCGTTTGCGCCCCTCCCTGTCCCCCAGTCCCTTCGCAGACTCCTCGGACGGGGACTGCGGAGTTGCAAATTCTGCAGGGATGTTTACATTCGCGCTTCCCGCCGCCTCGGNTTGGCCACTGTCCACCTGGGCATCCTTGGCCCCCCAAGCCCCTGTCGGATGAGCTGAGCGCAGGAGGGAGGGTGACCCCCCCCCTCCAGCCCTGCAGAGGCCTAGCTAGACCTAGAGCTCAGTGTCCCTTGCGGACCTGAGCAGAATGGGCGTCATGCGGCCAAGGCTGCGAAGAGGCCCAGTAGGTGTGGGGATGGGGGTGAAAGATGCCCCCTTCCAGGCAGAACCGGAGGAAACAGGTGAGGGCGGTCCGTGGATCAGAGCAGAGCCAACACCGCTACCGTGGACGCGCCTCTGATTTCATTTTTCCCCTCCAATAAACCAGGGAGGGAGTGGGTCTTATTCCATTAGCAAAGGAGGGGGCCGGGAGGGGGGTAGGACTGACTCTCAAACAGCTTAGGTCATATGTCTGAGGGGGAAATGGTGGACCTGAACTTCAAACCAGCCTCCCAGAGCTGGATGGTTGGTGGTGTGTTTGCTGGGCCCGACTCAGCAGGGGTTCGCTTCTTCTCCCCTCCTCCCCTCTTCTCCTGGAAGGCGTAGGTCAGGGAAGGGCACCTCCAAGAGGACGTAAAATCCGGTCGGGCGGCTCCTCAAGAAAGAGCCAGCTCTTTGCTAAGCTACCGGACTGCAGGAGGCAGGCACCTGTTTTCTTCACTCCGGTAGCCATCGCTCCGGGCCGTGGAGGGTGCCCAATAGGAACCGACGGAATTAACCTAAAAGGGCAGAGACTTTTTTCTTTTGGACTGGGAAGGTGCCTCCCGCCACCAAGAGTTCTTGACATCCTTTCCCACTTGGGGCGATTTGATGCTTAATAAAACAGCCAGCACATCCATAATCCCCTGTGCTTTTCCATACAGGTAGGCTTTCCCTTTGCCCTACATCCACTCCAGGTCAGGCCCAGGAGAACAGAGGGAGATGCGTTATGTGCCCGGCTTAGCCCTGCCCTCGGAGGCCGAGGGCTGTGTCCCGTCTGCCCTGGAGTCCTAGCCAGCCCTCCAGGAAACCTCACTGGAAACTAGATTCTTCTTTGCCTCCTCCTCCTCCTTACCCATTCATGAGGCACCCATGGATCGAGGGCAGAGATCGTGCTAACTCAGTTTCCTCATTTTGTAACATGGGGACAGAGTCTGCGTGAGTTTATGCAAAGCAAACTGGAAGAGATGATTGTAACCTCATGTGTATGTGCGTTAGCCTGGGCTTCCCGCCTGGGCTCTGAGTACGTCTGGGAAGCCATCGCACATCTTGGTTTCCCTTGGAGAGCTGGCCTGATCCCGAGCGTACAGTTCACAGGAGGGTTCACAGGAAGCATCCACCGATCAAAAACAGTCTCTGCAGGAAGAGAAGGTGCCAAAGTTGGTGGAAAATGGTATTTTTTTTTAATGCTCCTCCCCATCCTCACGTAAGCAGAGAGGACATTCTACTTACCAGAGGGACTGGAGGAGTCTGAGAGCCCCCCTAGAGGTGGAGGCGGTCAGCGTCTGGCTCATTCGAGGCCACGGTCAAGTGCGGAAGCATAGCAGGGGGTGTAGGCCTTCCCATGTCAGGGCCCTGAAGCCTTTTGAGGCCCCGCCAGGAGCCCTGTGGCCCCGGACTCCTCAGCAGGCCCAGGTGTCTGCTCTGCCCTCAGGACAGACCAGCACGGCCGGAGTGGGTCAGCTCTGTTCCCTTGGAGGCGGCCAGTGAGCTCGCAGCGGGGGGGCAAGTCCTTGCAGCTCCCGTCACCGCCCCATCCCCCACCGGTGGGCCTGTGCCCATGCGGTACCTGGCCCAGCTTCCTGTGGCCAGTTCCTGGGTCTTAACCAGAACCCGGTCCAGGAAGAGCTTCAGACCCACAGTGTCTCAGCTGGGATAGCGTTAGAGGCCATATCCCTTCGACCCCCCTTCCTGCTGTATCTTCCATAGTATTTATCACCGGCGAACATCCTGTCTAGTTTCCTTTTCTATCTCGTTTATCACTTGTCTTCCCTGTTAGAATATCAGTGCCGTGAAGGCAGGGCTTGCCGTCTGCCTTAGTCACAGCTCTCCCACCAGGGATCAAAGCCGTGCCTTGTACGTAATGGGAGCCTAGTTAATATGTGTTGAACAAATGGGTACATTCAGCCTGCGCCGCCTCTCCTCATGGGGAGACTGAGGCCCAGGTTGGAGGCAGAGCTGGAGTTCTTCTTGATGGCACTCGAGGTCATTCAGAGCTGGATCTCTGTCCCCTGCACCCGGGTGCAGCCTTGCCAAGAGCCTCAGGTCACCCAGCGGGGCAGCCCCTAGGCTGAACTCATGGCCACCAGCGTAAGGTGATTTGAGAGAAGCCAGGGAGGAGGGCTCCTCGTCAGACCCCCGTCCCCGAAAGAAAACTCCCAGTACTGCTCTTCAAGGGTGGGGGCTTCCTCAGTTAGTGGTGTAAATAGTGGCCTTTCCAGGCAGTCTCTTAAAATTCCCCGGGACAACCAAGGAGGAAGACCAAAGCCGGGTCCCCAGGCAGTCCTGGGGGAAAGTACAGAGCTTCAGGTCGTGGGCCAGGGGTGACAGGCCAGTCCGAGAAGGTGTGACCAGCCCAGCGGTGTGGACCAGGGAGAGTGAGGACATTATTCTGCCCAAGGCCTTGGGGAAGGCTTGGGGCTCCAAGACCCCACTTAGGAATCTGGTTTCCTTGGAGGACCCCAAAGGACCCCAAATGCAGAGACGAGCGGGATGGAGAAGCTCGCGTGTGGGGGTGGGGTGGAGGTCTGAGAATGGTCTGCCGTAGAAGCCGGAACTTTCTATTCGACGGAAAACATGGAACCCATCTATACGCATGCCAGGCAGCCTCGGCCCTGCCCCCATCGCTCTTTCAGCTGTCATTTTTCAGCAAAGGAGTTTTATCTGTGTCTCAAGCCAAAACTCTGGGCCCCCAGTGGGGTCAATGGGAGGAAAGAAGAGATGGGACACTTCCTGAGGAAGTTAGTAGGGCCGTAGGTAGGAAATGAGGTCCCCGGAGGCCTTTCCTCACCCTCCCAGGCGGTGTGGCCCCAGCCTTCTTCCCCAATTGCCTGGAGGGGTGGTAGTTGCACTGTTACTACTAGGAAGAAGCTCTCAGTAATCGTTAACTGTTGGCCAGGCATCTTCTCACCACTCTGCACGAACTGGTTAGTCTTTACAGTAACTCCATGACCTTGAAACCATATCATCTGCGTTCGACAGATGAGGAGACTGAGGCCCAGAACGGCGGTGTAACTTTGCCCAAGATAACACTTGTAGGGAGAGGGGGGCCAGACGTAGTCTGGGCAGACGTAGCCTCTCGGCCATGCTGCCTCAGTACAGCCCAGTGGGTCGCGGGGACGGGACAGAGAGCCACCCGGCACACGCCTCGGGGAGCTTCGGCTATTCCCCCAAACCCTGCTCTTGACCCCCAGACCCTTTTCCGGTGTCACTGTGGTTTGCCAGGTTCACAGCGGGAATGCCCCTGTGTCTTGGTGTTGGGGGAGACACCCAGAAGTTGTGCCTCTAGGGATGTTTGTGGAGTTTGCCAGCTGCTTGGAAAAATTGGGGAGGAAGGGGACAGGGAGGTGGGCGGAACAAGGGTAACGCTTTGCCTGAAGAAATGAATCCAGAATGGCGACTCCTCCTGTGTCCCAGGCCACAGTAGACCCCCCTTGCTCCCCAACTGCTCCCCACGGGCTCCCTGACCCTGGCCCTGACCTGAGACATAGCTCACGCATTCCTGACCCCTGGCCTTCTCTTTATCAGCCCCATCACTATGAGTTCGGAGGCTTCCGGCAACAGTGCATGGAAAAGTACGCCTGTTGTGACATGGCGTGAGTCCGTCCTTCCTGAACGATGGGGTTGCGCTCTCAGCTCTGAGGCCTTGACCTACACCCCGGCGCCTGGCCCACAGCTGGAGACATGGGGCCGGTTGCTTGGGGGAAAGGACAAGGGTGACTGTAGACGCTATTTTGAAATTATGCACGTGCCGGTGAGGGGTCAGCAGATGCAAGAAGAGACTGCCTTTCTTAGTGTCGAGGAGAAGAGGCAGTGTGTCCCAGAGCAGCGATCCAAGGTGTAACTCCTGCCCTTGCCATGTCCTCTGAGGCAGGGTTTGTCAGGCCAGGACCACCCCCAGTGAGCTCTGTGGGGGTGCGAGGGGTGAATTTTGCCTAGGCTTCAAGCCGCCATTATGCCTGAGCCCACCATCGCCTGTGAGACGTTCTTCCCCTTCGATCAGTCGGGAGCCCCCTGGCCAGGCTGACCGTGGTGGAAGTGATTGAGATCCCGTCAGAGGCCCAGAGCCCAGCCTTCGTGGGCTTCTAGATCCCGTGGTCCTAAATCCAGCCCCTCTGCCAGCCTGCTACCAATCTTTGAGCTGCTCACTGGACTCTTGGGAGCTGAAGGCTGCTGTGGCTAGCGGGCGCCCATGGGTTCTAATTCTGATACTGTCTCCTCACAGTGTGACTTTGGCCCTGTCCCTTCCTGGGCCTCAGTTTCCTCATCGGTAAAAGACAGCTTGGCTTAGATCAGGGTTTCTCACCTCAGCACTAGTGATGTCGGGGAGCAGGGCACTTCGTTGTGGGGGTGGGGCTGCCCTGCTCATCATGGGATGCTTAGCAGCAACCTGGGCTTCTACCCATGGGATGCCGGGTGCCAGTGCCACCTGTCACGTCCTTCCTGATGACAAAAGATGTCTCCAGATGTTGCTAAATGTCCCGGAGGCAAAATCCTCTCTGGTCGAGAACCCCGGGGGTAGGGGGTGTCTCTGGTTGAAGACCCCCTGAGGATTTACCCTCAGGAACGGGGACACATTTGTCTTTTCCAGCCCCTAATTTATAAATATGGACAGTGCGTGAACAGGGAGCCTGGGGATAGGGACCCGAAGGGCTTGTAGGGTGCGACCGATGTGCACTGTGAGGAAAAGGGAGTCTCTGGGCCGCTGCCTCTTGCTGAGCACCGAGGCCAAGTTCACTTTGCCTTCCAGACCTTGGGTTACGTAAGAAGGTGGCGGCGGGAGCAGGCCTGTGGTCCCCCTGAGCACTCAGGTCGGTAGCCCTCCAGCCAGTGACTAATAGTCTCTACCATGTGCCCCACGGGTTCAGCTTCTCCGCAGTCCCCTCTCCCCTCTCTGGCTGCTTGCCCCCGGAGAGGACACAGGAAGTGAATCAGCCCA
>NW_027527920.1:5134838-5141362 GCF_008692635.1 Crocuta crocuta | reverse complement strand
GGAGTCATAGCCCAGTGGTGTTAGACACAAAGGCCACGCAAGCCTGCACTGACCCAGCCCTGGTTTTATTTTGTTTATTCTTCCCAAGTTAGCTGTTTATTAACTGTGTCCGCAGAAGCCCCTTCTGACCTCATCGCCTGATGGAAGGGCAAAAATGCTTCTCTTCAGGGGGCGGAAGGGGTTTGTCAGTGAATCCTGGAAGCAAACCACTGTTCTGGGGACAGCAGGCTGTGAGGGTTGGGATAGCGTTGACCAAAATGACTGGTTTGGGTTATTCATTCTTTTTCTTTAAATTTTTTTGTTTTTTACTGAGGTGTGACTAATGTAGTTAACATGTTGATGTCAGGCATACAACATAACGATTTGATATTCGCGTACACTGCAAGGGGGTCACCATAATAAATCTGGTCACCGTCTGTCCCCATACAAAGTTGTCTTAAAAAATTGGGGCGCCTGGGTGGCTTAGTCGGTTAAGCGTCCGACTTTCGCTTAGGTCATGATCTCGCGGTTCGTGGGTTCAAGCCCCGTGTCGGGCTCTATGCTGACAGCTAGCTCAGAGCCTGGAGCCTGCTTCAGGCTCTGTGCTGACTGCCAGCTCAGAGCCTGGAGCCTGCTTCAGGCTCTGTGCTGACTGCCAGCTCAGAGCCTGGAGCCTGCTTCAGGCTCTGTGCTGACTGCCAGCTCAGAGCCTGGAGCCTGCTTCAGGCTCTGTGCTGACTGCCAGCTCAGAGCCTGGAGCCTGCTTCAGATTCTGTGTCTCCCTCTCTCTCTGCCCCTCCCCTGCTTGCTCTCTCTCTCTCTGTCTCTCTCTCTCAAAAATAAATAAAAAATAAAACCTCAAAAACATTTTTTTCTTGATGTTTTTTTTGAGAGAGAGAGACAGAGAGAGAGAGAGCAAGCAGGGGAGGGGCAGAGAAGGAAGGAGAGGAGACACAGAGAACCCGAAGCAGGCTCCAGGCTCTGAGCTGTCAGCACAGAGCCCGACGGGGAGCTCGAACTCACAAACTGTGAGAAGTCAGATGCTTAACCTGAGCCGAAGTCAGATGCTTAAATGACTGAGCCACCCAGGTGCCCCTGCTCTTGACAGCTTTCAAAAGTGCACGGCAATATTATTTTTATTTTTATTTAAAAGTTCATTTATTTTGAGAGAGAGAAAGGGAGTGAGGGTGGGGGAGGGGTGTAGAGAAAGAGAGAGGGAGGAGAGAGAGAGAATCCCAAGCAGGCTTCCTGCCAACAGCGGACAGGGGGCTCAGCCTCACAAATCCTGAGACCATGGACTGAGCCAAAATCAAGAGCCGGATTCCCAACTGACGGAGCCACCCCGGCGTCCCTGCACGACATTGTTGACTGCAGTCAACCATGCTGTACGTGATGTCCCCATGACTGATGTATTTTGTAATTGGAAGTTTGTACCTCTTGACCCCCTTTCCTTATCAGCCTCATTGGAGGCCTGTGGGCTAGGAGCAAGTGAATTAGTGAGACACAGCCCCTGCTTGCAGACCCCATCAGTCCGGGGGGACAGAGATTCAGTCTGTAATCGCAGAGTGTAAACTCTGCACCCACTGAACACTAGCTGAAAGTCTATACCCGTTAAACTCTAACTCCCCATCTCCTCCGGCCCCCAGCCCCTGGTGACCACTCTTCTTTCTGCCTCGGTGAATCGGGAGTGTTCTAGGGCCCACGTGGGATCAGTAGCACAAGACACGCAAGCACACCCCCACCCCCTGCCCCGTCTGGGTTCTTCCACTTAGCGTCACGTTTGCAAGTTCATTAGGTGTGTCAGACTTCGCTTCCCTGTGAAGGCTGGATAGCATTCCGTCGCTAAGGATATGCCACATTTTCTTGATCGGTTCACCTGTTGATGGACATTTGGGTTGCTCTTGGCGATAGTGCAGCTGTGAACGTGGGTGTGAGATTATCTGTTCAATCCCCAGCAGCAGAATTGCCGGGTCACGTGGAAATCCTGTGGTTAACTTTTGGAGGCACCGGTGTATTGGCGAGGAAGAAGTGTTAGAAGTAGATTTTACCGATGAGCACGAGCTCTCCGAGCATCTAGGTAGAGGGGAGGCGGGGGAGGGCAGGGCAGGGCAGGGGAAGGCCTGACCCGTGCCATGAAGCACCCGGTGCGTGTGCTTGGGGCCGGAGCCGGGTGAGGCTGGCGAGGGGGCCGTGGAGAGGGGTATGGACCGTGAAGGGTGATGGACCAGGCTGGGGAACGTGGACTCCCAACTGTGGGCTGTGAGAGGCGCTGCATGGGGTTTTTAATCAGGAAGTGATACGGGCCGGTGCAGCCTCGGAAGAATGTCCGTTCGAGTGGCGTCAGGGGTAGACTGGGAGGGAGAGAGGCTTAAGGCAAGGACCAGGTGGGTCAGAACTGGGTAGCACTGAAGCCGGTCGCTGGTGTGCATGGAGGGAGCAGGTCTGAAGGTGAAACTGCCTTGGCGGCTGGGTGAACGGAGGTGCCTGCCATTGCCTGGGTCAGCTGACGGGACCGTGGTGGGTTTGGTAAGATGACGACGGGGCGAGCCGGGGCCCGATGGGCTGGAAGGGCCTCTTATGGGACGAGGGTTGGAGCGGCGTGCAGAGCTGTGGAGCCAGGGGCAGGGGAAGGGGTGGCCTTGGGATGGCACGGAGGGCCCAGCAAAGCTGGAGGCCAGGACACGGCCTCTGCCTGTTCCGGGTCCGTCCTGCCTGAGTGCTTCATGGCAATCCGCACCCTCACTGTCTGCGCTTGAGGCTGGGCCCTGGGGGTGGAGATAGGTCAGCGTGAGCCAGGGACTTTAATTCGTGTATTCATCCTATAAAGCTTAGGAAATGGAACCCGGCCAATCTCTTTGCACAGTTACACACGTAATCACGTTCGGGATAGGTGATCCACAGCAGAAATAGAGTACGTGATGAAAGTGTGTCGCGGGCATATGTTTTAGTCCAGGTCAGGGTCACCCAGCACTACTGCCATTGGGGACCAGATCATCTTGTGTCATGGGGGCTGCCTTGTGCATCGTAGGACATTTAGGAGCATCCCTGGCCTCTACCCATTAGATACCAGCAGCCACACGCACACCCGGCCCATTTGTGACAACCAAAAATGTCTTCCAGATGTTTCCAGATGTCCCCTGGAGGGACAGCAGAGATCACCTTCCGTTGAGATCATTGGTCCAGAGGCCAGGAAAGGCTTCGTGAAGAAATGATGTTAATCCAGGCTCTAGAAGAGATAGAAGAATGAATCAGGATGACACAGCTGTGGGGAGTGGGGGAGAGTATTAAGGGCATAGGTGACAGTGTGTGCAAAGGCCCTGACGTGGGAAGGAGCGTGAAGGGAGACCAGCAAGGGGAGGCATGGTGGACGTGGGGAGGGTGGCCGGATCCTAGGGATACTTGGGAGGGAGCACAGGCAAGAAAGCCTCCGGACGCACAGGATGGAACTGACTAGAAGCTGGTGACTGACATTTGGGCATATTGGGTTGGCTTCCATGGGGGGCCCTGAGCTCAGAAGGGCGGTCTGGCCAGGCGTGCGCATCTGGAGTTACACACGTACCCATGATGAGCAAAGCCCTGGGGTGGACGAGGCAGCCCAGGGACAGCGTATGGACCAAGAAGAGAGGAGCGTAGAGAAGGGCCTCTTTGGACGTGCGCTCCGCCATTTGGAGGCTGGGGAGGAGCTTCCGGAGAGGGGGCATATGTGGTGCCGCCTAGCGCTCTCCCCTTCCTGGAAGCAGCGTTACCGGCTTCACACACACTCTTCCCGAGAGGTTTTCTGCACGAATCAGTAAATACAAACATCAGTTCATTCTCCCCAGAGTGCAGCACACAGTAGGTCCTTTTCTGCCCCTCGTTTGTTCCTTTCCCACTTACCTCCCTCGGGGTGCTTCCGGATTGGTACAGAGCGCCCCTTCCTTCTTGTTTAAGGCCATCGAATGCTCCACCATGTGGATGTCGCACATCTATGTGAGCGATCTCCTGGTTTTTGGGCGTCACCGACCGTGTGCCCCCGAATCACCGTGTCTCCGGGTCATTCTGCAGTGTAGGTGGTTCCTTGTGGGATGCAGTCTCAGGAGGGGAACTGAAGGGCCAGAAGGGGTGTCTGTTTATATTCTGAAAGATCCTGGCAAACTGCTCTCCCTAAGAGCTTAAGAAAGACATGCTCCGGCGGCGGTGTAGGAGGGTGGCCGGTCTCATACCCTCTTCCATGAAGTGTTACCAACCTTGCTGCTGTCTGCCAATCTGGAAGATAAAACAGTTTCTCAACAGAGTTTTGATTTGCAACTCTTTGGCTATGTTCACCGACATGAGAGCCTCCTGTGTTTTCTTTACTGTGAACTGTCTTTTCATGTATTTTGCCTCCTTTCTCTCAGGTGGTTGGTCTTTTTCTTATTGAACAGGAGGTGATCTTTATATATGAAGGAAACTAGTGTTTTGTTGAGAATATCAGTTACAAGGTTTCCCCCACAGTTGATCAAGAAGTTATTGGCTGTTGCTGCTGGTTTTTTTTTTTTTTTTTTTAAGATTTATGAATGTCANCCCTGGGTGGCTGGTGTCGGGTGGGGAGGTCCCTGGGGGAGCGGTGGGGCCGGTTCCCGGCTGGGAACTCCTCTCTGCTGTGTAACAGGCAGAGGGAGGGAGGAGGCTGCCGGGCAGGTGGTTGAGTTCGTCCAGGGATGGGTAATGAGGAAGCAGAAAGCTGGAGGGGCAGGGGAGTGACGCTTTTAGCAAGAGAGCAGTTGATCGCAAAGCACTGGACACTGAGCTAGATGAAGGGGGTCAAGTGGATGTGTTGTGTCTTTGTTAGAATAACGGTCCCAGATGCTTCTATCTTGCCTGTGAGAGGCCTCCTTATCTCGCTGTCACACACCACACCCCGTCCCCTGCCCTGAACCACCCAGGCCAACGGACCAGACAACTGGGACACAGCCCCCGTACCCCGGAGCCCACCTGAACTGTCCAAACCAGCCAACCCCAAGCTAGTCACCCTGCCCCGCCTTGCCGTCCCATGGAGACCCGCATAAAGGCAGTGCCCTGTGTCTTCCCCTCATTCCTTCCTGTTCCCTGACCAACAAGTGCTTCTCCATGTGGCCCTGTGAGGCATTCCACGCCCCCTCTCAGGAAATGTAAGGAAGAAAAATCTTCTTTCAATGGCGTCAGCTTCTCCGCATGTCCCTTGGTAACTTCCATAAATTAAAACCCTCTGCGTACAGTTGAGACAGCAGTGCCCCTGGACAGGGACAGAGTATGAGGGTCCGTCAACTGTAGGTCCCAGTGAGGCTCCAGAACTGTCACAGTGTGTGTGGTTAAATAAGCAGGCTGTCAGGGTGGGCTTCCTGGAGGAGGTGGCCTGGCGATGAGGAGAGTCTTTGTGGTGGGGATGGCAGGAACACCGATTAGGAGGCACATGGCCCTGTTGGTGAAGGAGGGTGGGCGGTGGTCCAGAGTGAGGCTGGAGAAAAAGATAGGAGAGGATTCAAGTCTGACGGTGGAAGGGGGAGAAGAGATAGGCGATGGGGTCCGACATGCAGGGCGGGTCCTGTGGATACTTGTTGCAAACGGGTTTTTTTAATTCCCAGGGATAATCTGACCTTGTGTGAACTCCCTGTGGGGGTTCAGGGTGGGGCTGCTTCTGATGGTGACCCTGAACTGTGACAGGTGGTCCCACCCAACTCCCAGTAAGATAGCCGCCTCCCTGCACCTTCCTTTCCTTCCTTCCTTCCTTCCTTCCTTCCTTCCTTCCTTCCTTCCTTCCTTCCTTCCTTCCTTTTTTCTTAGCGTTTGTTTATTTTTAAGAGACAGAGAGAGCGTGAACAGGGGAGGGGCAGACAGAGAGGGAGACACAGAATCCAAAGCAGGCTCCGGGCTCTGAGCTGACAGCTCAGACGGGGCTGAGAGACGGGGCTCGAACTCACGAACCGCAAGATCATGACCTGAGCCGAAGTCGAACGTTTAACCGACAGCCCCCCGGGCGCCCCCTTACCTTTACGATGCCTTGTGAACACCACCCATCCCCCGGTGAACTCAACTCCCCGCCTTCACTCCCCCAGCTCGCAGCCACCAGCCCTGCACGGGCACCCCGCCCTCAGTCACGGCCCTGTTTGCCCTCCTGTCTCCAGCGAGCTTGCACCATCCTGGGCCCCACGAACACCCCCTCCTCTATTCCGGCGCCTCCCTCAGGATCAGATCCCACACCCGCCAGCAGGTTTTGCGCTGCAGGTGGCGTTTGAATTGAGGGGAGCATTCCCGAAGGCCGAACAGTCTTGGAAACATGGCGAAGGGGGCTCGAACGGAGGGACGCGGACGTCACCTGCCAGGGGTGACCCAGATCCTGGGCCTGCGCTCCGGGCCCGTGAGTCCAAAGGGAGTTCGTACGCAAACACATGTGCATGGTTGGCGATGGCGCCTGCCACCTCGCCATTCCTTTATGGTCACCTGGAGAGTTATTTACCTTTTTGAGAGTGGAATTTGGGGGGGAAATAATCTCATATCCAGCAAGTGCTTATCTGGCTCTTATGAACTCTGCACAGGGCCGTGGGCAG
>NW_027527920.1:5134248-5134733 GCF_008692635.1 Crocuta crocuta | reverse complement strand
TTCACCAGCGTGTGGCGCCCGCCCCGCCGCCCGGGCAGGGAATGAGGGGAAGCCAGCTGGGCTGTGGTTGGCCCGGCGGACTTCTTGAAAGAGGAAGAGCTCAGGCGGACGGTGGGTGTGGAGAAGGTGGCGGAGAGGAAAGGAGGGGAGAGGAGGCCTGGTGAGGGGCCCCTGGCGCTGGCAGTCAGCCGGCCAGCTGTCCACGGGGGAGGTTGAGAGGGAGGAGGATGCTGATGGCTACCCTGGGGGCGACAGGTGAGCCGCCAGACGGGAGGGGAGGGGAGGTGGCACAGACCCCATGGGCTCTGTCAATGGGGGGGGTGGGGGAGTGCCGTGCCTGCCGGGAGCCCTCTGCTAGCAGGGGAGCCCTGGGGACCCTTGGGATGGACTCATTGACCTTGCACTTCCCTGAGGCTTTGTTGACTCCTGAAGGTCCTTGGGTTGCCCCCAGGGCAGGAAGCAAGTATTTCCGCAGACCAGGGCTC
>NW_027527920.1:5090881-5133843 GCF_008692635.1 Crocuta crocuta | reverse complement strand
GGAGGGGAGGGGAGCTGCAGCTGAAATGTGGGATGTTAGTAAGTGTGTTTCTTGGATGTTTGGGGTACACATCCTCTCTAGAACCTGACCGATGGTTTGAAAAAAAAGAATGTCAGTGATAAAAAAAGGAAATCGTGTGAAGGAGGAGGAAACATTTGGCTTAACCACGAGGCTGGGGAGAGGATGTGGGAGGGAGAAAGTGACAGCTCTGCAGCCTCCCCCTCCCCCTCCTCCAGGCTTAATCTCCACTGTCCCCCCAGCACCCAGTCCTCTGAGTCCAGCTGATGCTAGAAGGTTGGAATTTTGCTCAACAAGCCTGGGGGCTTCGGGACTTACCCGAGGACCAGCTTGCCGTGTGATCCTGACAAAGCAGCCCGACGTCTCTGGTTTCGTCAGGGTTTCACACGTGGCAGCTCTTTGAGAGGAGTTTCGCCCGTTAGCTGCCTTTGCTTGGCATCCTCCAGGTTTCCTTAAGGGTCTGAAAAGAGCAGAAGAGGAATTCACTGAGGAAGTGAATTCCCTGGTGTGGGGGGNGGGGGGGGGCTCTTGGGCCAGGCTGGGCCTCTACCCTGCGTGCCTGGGTGTGCTGCGTGGGAACACTACCCTTCATTGTCCCCAGGCCTCAGATTTGATTTTCAAAGGAAAAGCTCCTGATAAGGTGGGCCTTGTTTCACTGAGGCCGGCTTTGTGTGGGCTCCAGGCTGTGGTCTCAGGGTCCTGGCGTGAGGACGGAGGGAGGCGGCCTCCAGAGGGGAAATGGGTTCTGCAGCGGGTGAGCACAAGCGCTTTGTGCCTCCGGCACCGCTCACCAGGCACCTGTTGCTGCGGGCTGAAGGGATGGGGAAACCGAGGCACAGGAAGGTCACGCTGCCTTGGGGCTCCCAGGGACAGCTCAGTAGACGTGAACCGCGTCTTTGGACTCCTTGCCCACGTTGCCTCCCCACAGACTGTTATGACGGGCCCTGACGCCGCCAGGTCCTCTGCTCTGATTCCGCCCCTTGCACCCTCAACTGTGTGCTGCCCATGACTATGGAAGCAGACTCACTTTGCTCAGGGAGGAGGATCTGGGCCTCTGTATGAAAAGTGAGGGGACGGAAATTTCCTCTAATAATTTCAGCTAATCCCGGTGACACCTTCCCCTCTCCCCCGTGTTCAGGAATGTACCTTCGGCCCTTCCTTTAAGGCCCGAACAAATGAATCTCTAATGGTGAAATTCACACTGTTGAGGTGCCACTCTCCCACTGCCTCACGCAGATTCAGTGTGACATCCCTGGGCCGAGAAGTAAGAGAGACCTTTCTCCTAGTGTGTTTCTGTCTTGACGGGGCTTGGCGCTTCACTTGACGGGGCTTGGCGCTTCACGGTGCCCTGTGGGACACTGTGGGGACAGGTGTTTGAAGCATGCAAATGATCGTTTTCTTCTCACTGTCCGTATAGCGGCCTGGTGTTTCCTCCCTGGGCAACACGAGCCACTTTCCACAGCCACTGGTGGCTGTAGGGGCTTTCGGGAGCAGGGAGGGATGACCAGGGTCAGCGACAGATGCAGCTAGAGCCCGCCCTTCCCACTGTCACCTGCTCGCCTGTCCACGCAGACTCTGGTGGGCCCTCTTGGGTTCTGGGCGGACCTCAGGGCAGGGGCGCAGGCCAGCCCGAGCCTCAGAGGCGGTCCCGCAGCAGAAGCTCCGAGAAGGTGGGGGTTGCCGCTTACACCGCCCTGAGCTCTGGCTGTACCCTTGTGGGGGCTGGTTTGGAAGGAGCTCTCATTCCCATTTTCAGGGCCTTTTGAATAATGCATTTTGCCTCGGCCCTCGGTAAAAGCCGGCCCTTAATGATGCCGGAATGATGACCTGTGTCGCATGCCGGCCGGTGGGGCTCTTAATCCACCACCGTATTCAAACATTGTGAAATGTCCTGGTTATGATGTGGATTAGTGGGGAAAATACCGTTCCAGTGAGGAGGTAGGAAGGTCAATTTTGCAGTCTATCTTGTAGCCCATCNCTCGCCTGTCCACGCAGACTCTGGTGGGCCCTCTTGGGTTCTGGGCGGACCTCAGGGCAGGGGCGCAGGCCAGCCCGAGCCTCAGAGGCGGTCCCGCAGCAGAAGCTCCGAGAAGGTGGGGGTTGCCGCTTACACCGCCCTGAGCTCTGGCTGTACCCTTGTGGGGGCTGGTTTGGAAGGAGCTCTCATTCCCATTTTCAGGGCCTTTTGAATAATGCATTTTGCCTCGGCCCTCGGTAAAAGCCGGCCCTTAATGATGCCGGAATGATGACCTGTGTCGCATGCCGGCCGGTGGGGCTCTTAATCCACCACCGTATTCAAACATTGTGAAATGTCCTGGTTATGATGTGGGGAAAATGTGGGGAAAATACCGTTCCAGTGAGGAGGTAGGAAGGTCAGTTTTGCAGTCTACCTTGTAGCCCATGATAGGCTGGGGAACAAACGTCTTCCATCGGGTCGGCGTAAACGCAGGGACACCACTGAACACCAACTGGGCACCAAGCCCTTACACACCGACCCTTGTTCATGCTCACCGTGGACCAAAGGGGCAGTCACTCTGGGCTTTATGAAAGTGTCCCCCACCCAGGGGCATAGGGTGTAAACTGCCCATCAGGGCTTGGTATAGACCAAGGGACTTCAAATGAACATCATCCCCATTTTACAGAGGAGGAAACTGAGGCCTAGAGAGGCTCCAGGACTCAAAGCCAGGTGCATCTGACTCCCACATCACCGATGGGAACAATTGTGTGTGGCGAAGGCTCCTGCCCATCTAAGCCTGGTTCTGGGGCCACGTAGAAGTCACCACACCCTTTCCTATCTGGGCCCTCTGTCGCGTTGTCCAGTCTCAGCCGAGGGTGTGGGCACATGCCAGCCCCCTCCCCCTCTCCCTGCCCAGTCCTCTTCCTTCTGACAGTCCACACCTCCCCAGCTCCTTGCTGCCCCTGACCCTTTCCCTGGCACCTGCGGGCTGTGTTCTCTGTATAATAATTCCCTGGACTAGTTTTTCCACCAGGTCCGTCAGTTAACAGCTGCCCCCCAGGCCCAGCATGTGAAGCTCAGGGTTAATGATTGCTAAGGGAGGCGCCTCGTGAATTCGAATCATCTGAGGAAGGAGTCGAGGAGGGAGGGAGGCGGCTTTGAGCTACCAGGCCCGGAGCGGTGCTGGGTCTGGGCCAGAGAAAGGCCCAGAAGCAGATGGGAGTGAGGGGCTGGCGTCTGAGGGGCTCAGGTGGACCCTGAAGGGGAGATAGAATTTTCCAGGCCAAGTATGAGGGTCAGGACATCTGCGTACAGAGAGGCGCGACTGGGTGGTCAGATGATGATTCAAGGGTGGTTGTGTGGCCTTCCAGGTAGCTGTGAATCACCAGGTGGGTGTATGCGGGAGGCAGGTGGCCCCTCAGAGAAGCCTGTCTCCTTCCTTCCTTATCGATCCCTCAAAGTATTATTACGCGGGTTCTCAGAAAGGAGGGATCCCTTTGAGGGCAGCCGTGATTGCTCACACCCTGCCCGGCAGGGGCTGAGTCACGGACACCTGCTCACTGAGGAGATGTGGGACTGGATCTAGACGCCCCTCCTTCAGGACCCACCTCTGAACCCTCTCCCGTTCTGCCCGTCTCTCCTCCGGGCACACGCTGTCCGCCTTCCCCTGCGGGCACTGGTCCCCAGCTCCCTGTACTTCTGCTCCCTTGGGGCTCCGAGTGTTTTGTCTCCCGACTGGATCTAGGTAGGCCGTGGGCAGGTGGTCAGTCCCAGAAGCTCGGGACAGTTGTCCCAGGCGTGGGCCACGCGTAGGAGTCAGCCCTGGCGCTTAATAACCAGGCGAGTCTCCAGGCTGCGCCTCTTTCCCTCCCCGAGGATTCGGACTCCAAAAGCCCGAGATGGCCTCACCGAGTCTGTTCTAGGTTTCCAGCAACAACCCCTGGGTTATTTGGATGCACGGCTGAGTTGGGGACTTAATGTGAAAGAGGCCCCTGTCCGGACCCGTGACTTCACTCTCCTCCCCAGGGTAGGTGCCCCAGATGCCCTCTGGACACTTTCACGGTGGGACTCAGTACCCACGGAGCGGGCCTCCCTCACTGGGGGACAGGGCCTCTGTGGCTGGAGCCCGCCTCCCAGAAGAACCCATGTGGGGGGCTCGGCTCTGACCTTAGGGGCTGCATGGCCTTCAGGTTTCCAGACCTGCTCCCCCGGAATGTGGGAGGGCGCTGCGTGCCCCATCCTCACCGGGCTCCCTCCTTTCCTTCCTCCTGGGGTCTGGGCTTCCTTGCAGGCCGACAGCCTTAGCTCAGACTTGAAGTTTCTGATCAGGTTAGAGGCTCGGGAAGGCCGCGGAAATGGGATCGTGCTTTCTCCAGCAGCCTGGCACTTCACCGTGGGGGTGACGGGGACCCTGGAGGCCCCCCCTTTTTTTTTTTTTAAAGATACGTCAAGCAAGTGCTTTTTTAAATCAATACAACAAATGGTATTCTTTCTGGCCTGGGGAAGCTTCTCTCTGCCTGCTCTGCAGTCCCCACCGCTCCCTCAACAGGGACAGGAAGAAGACAGAAACTCCTTTTTTGGACCCAACGTTAGATAAACATAACCAAGTCTTTACATGTGGCTTTGGAGAGGCCTCTAGGATGCTGGCGAACACGACATTGGGGGTCTGGGTAGCGTCGACGGTGGAGTGGATCCCTCGTTTGCTGTGGGGTGGTCTGAGTGTGGTAGGCCTCCAGGCGGATTTTCAAGGCCTGCTCATTATCGTCTGATCGGCGGATCAAGGGCTCCCCTGTGATGTCATCTTTCATGGCCTCCTTTGGGGGGTTGAACTCCCCGTGGTAGGAACGGCCACTCAGGGGGTGAATCAGCCTTCCTGTGATTCTTCGGAGGAGCAGAGAGTCTGGGATGCTGAGTAGGCCAGCCCTGGGTGGGTCCAGAATCTTAGCAGTCTTGGTTGGTTCGGGCTGATGCTGTCATCACCGGGCTTCACCTTCCCAGTCTGACTTTTGGAGAGCTTATCCTCACTGAGCCGTGGGGGCCCGGGGGCAAGCAGTATATTTTAAAGTTTCTAGCTGGAGAGCTGCCTGGGCCGCTTAGTCAGTTAAGCAGCCGATTCTTGCTCTCAGCTCGGGTCACGGGATTGAGCTCCGGGTCCGGCTCTGTGGGCTCTACGCCGAGGGCGAGGAGCCTGCTTGTGAGTCTCTCCTCTCTCCCTCTGCCCCTTGACCCCCTCCTCTGTCTCTCTCCCCCAAATAAATAAATATTTTTTAAAAAATAAAGCTTTCTAGATGGTTCTAAGGTGCATCTTGAGCTGAGGGCCACTGGGCTACATGTCAGGCAGCCATAGGTCTAGCTCTGACCACCCGGGGGTGTAGATACACTGTAATAAAAGAGCCAGGGCCCTCTTAACCTGTATGTCCCGTAATATGGAAATGTTTTTATATATTACATGTATTTCATAAAGCTCATAAGGAGGGATTTAAAAATCTAAATCAAATATTTAAAAATTAAAAAGTACAAAAATGTATAACATCTTAGAATATCAAGTAAATGTAAAATTCATAAAGATGGACATTACAGTTCTAGTCCATATTTCCATATTCGCAGCTAAAGACAAATGAAGCGTCGGCATGTTAAGAGCCGCACACTTCCAAAGCGCCAAATCCAATCGTGAAAAATCAGAAGATGAAATATTATCTGATCCCTTTTTAAAGCAGAATCTTAAAAAAGCACGCTGGGGTGTGCTTGTGTCTCAAATATGTTTTCCTGTATAAAATCTTCTAAGAAGAGCTGTTCCTGGCTCTCACCCTAGCCGGAGAATGGTGAGAAGATACATTGGTGAGATATCTTTGAATATTTTCCGCTGACAAGGCCTTCTGGCTTTTTTTCAGGGACTGCAGTCTTTTATTTATAAGGAGCCCTTGTTTTTGTTCCTAAAGCATTTCCGGTTTATCCTCCAGTTGTTTGATTTTATCTCGTTCCGATGGAGATTCGGAGGCAATGTTTCCTGTATCAGTTTCACAACTGTCATGTTGATATTCCACATGTTAGGAGCGCCTCCGAAAAGGGTAGTAATTATTCTTGCTCTAGAGTTTCACACTGTCTACTGCTGGCAGTGCCTGAGTAGGACTCGAGATCTATGTCACACCTCAAGGTTTTTGTGGGGTTATTTTGGTTTTTTGATTTTTTTGACACTGTGATTGTCCCTTTTTTAAAATAGGTACAAAAACTGAGACATATGTAAAATGAATTCCCACGCTGGCTTCAACAGTGACCAGCTCACGGCCAATCTTCCTTCCCCTCTACCCTTCCCCACCACTCCTGCTCCGAGTGGGCTTCTGTTGAAGCTGGTCTAAGATATTATCTCCTTTCACCTGTCATTCCTCCACTATAGCCCTTGGAGTGAGAAGGGTCTCATAAGACGCCCAGCCGTAGTTTTGTTATTGCACCCTAAGAATTGATCATTTCTCACTATCATAAAATATCCAGCGTTGAGTCCCCCAGTTGCCTCATACATTTTTTTTTTTACAGTTGGCATGAGATTTCAGACCTTAAAAATTCTGAAATTTAAAAAAAAAAAACTGGGGACCAAGCAAAAATAACACCATTTTGGCACTGAAATGCAGGATTTGTGGACAGAGCATGGCAACCACCAGGCAGAAGGTTCTACACGAATGGGTCAGACTCTGTCTTTGGGGTCCAGAGGGCAGTGGGCAGCAGAAATCATTTGGCTGTTCAGCAACCAAATCGATGCATTCAGTCCGTAGTAATAGCATGCCCGGTCCCGGGCTGGGCACCTTGGACATAGCGGTGACCCAGGCAGACTCGGCCAGTCTTGACTGAGGGGGGCCGGGGCGCTGGCATTTCACTGTGGAGTCTGCACCTGGGATGGCAGAGACGCTTGCGAGCGATACTTGAGTTTAGCCTTGAAGAATGGGTAGAATTCCACCAAGAAGAGAAAGTGGAAGAAGAGGTAACAGGAAGTGCAGGAGCACGGAGTGTTCAAGGACCAAGAAGAGAGATGGGCTGTGATGGGGCGTGGGCCATGTGGCAAGGTGGGCGGTAGGCGAGGCTGGGGCTGGGTGGGCTGTGGAGGCCTTGAGG
The DNA here is from genome assembly GCF_008692635.1 of Crocuta crocuta. Classification (NCBI taxonomy): domain Eukaryota; kingdom Metazoa; phylum Chordata; class Mammalia; order Carnivora; family Hyaenidae; genus Crocuta; species Crocuta crocuta. The sequence continues at coordinate 5,126,765 of NW_027527920.1, read as the reverse complement.
ATATGCTAAGGAGCAGTGTCTTCTGGGGCCTTCCAGAGGAGACCCCGTGCTTTGTCTGTAGGGACATCACGTTTGGACCGTGAGTCAGGAGAGCAGAGCCTTGTAGGAACTATGAGGAGCTATCTGGATTTCCAGGCCCTTCCTGGAGCCTTCCGTCCACCAGACGGGGAGTCCCGCATGCGGTGGTGGGGGCAGGGCTCTGTCTGTCTTGGGCTCCACGGACCCCGTGGGGGCACAAGGCCTGGCACCCAGGAAGTACTCCGTGTCTGCTGACTGATGACCTCCCCGTGCTCCCAGTGCAGGGCCCGCCCACCTCCACCCTCACCGTGGTCATGACCGAGGGAGCCCCCATTAAGCCTCGGCTGGGGGAAATGTGGTGGCTTTTTCAAAATGGGTAGGCTCTTTGTCTTCATGGCTGTCTGCACCCCAGTTACCCTGAATGGGGGACTTGGAGGACCAGGCTTGCTCCTGGGCCAGTGGGCGGATAGGGCGTGCCGAGGAAGACTCCGACACGAGCTTCTCCTTGGGCAGATGAGGAAAGGCTGGCCTTTGCGACTGTGGATTGGCTCACGTGGGTAATTTCTCAAGACTCGCCAAAGGTTGGAGGACTGACTCACGTGCTTCCTTTTAATCACATCGTTCGTTGCTTTAGTGAAACAAAAAATGGTAATAATGCACACGCTCATTGTGGGCAAACTCTAGTGTTGTAGAAGAGGAGGTGGAAGAGAGTGAAGCGGGTCCCTAGGGCTCACCGCTGCCGCCTAGGAGGAGCCGTGCTGGACACCCTTTGGGGAACAGCCTTCCAGACACTTTGCTGCCCATAAATACAAGCAGTTAGCTATAACACGGTTTTATATGGCTGCTGTTACAAGATTTACGCTGCTCCAGAACCTGCTTTTTTTGTTTAACAGCGTGTCATGACACCGTTTCCTGTCAGTAACCACAGATCTGTAACATTTTTAATCGCCGTACAGTGCAGCTTTGCAAGGCTGTATCGTAACTTACCCAGCCGGCTCTCTCTTGCCAGAAATTTGGATTGTTTCCAGTGGTCCGCAGTGTGCCGAGGACTAGCCCTCAGCTGCTTCACACGTGTGGTCACGGCCATAGCTAGAAGAGCTGGGAGGGCCGGCACAGAGGAAAGGTTTGGTTCCTTCACCTAAAGCCACGNGGGGGGGGAGGGTTGCTGGGGGAGCGCCCATTAGCGACACCTCTAGCCAGAGAGGTGGGTCAGAGCTGAAAAGGAAACAGTCTGTTGTTTGACAAAATTATAAACCTTGGGGCAGAAGGAGTGTGAGGTGAGGGAGCCTTAATGCAGAACTGAGATGGGGGGGGGCAGTGGTAACAAGAGCTTTTTATTGAGTGCCTGTTATCTGGTAGATACCACAGTTTGGTTTTTTTCATCCCAGGGCAAGAGCCATGGATACTTTTATTATCCTCATTTAGCCGATAAGAAGATTCAAGGTGAAGTTAGGTGATAGGTGAGCTCCAAAGGGGACAAGGTAAATGCTGGAGGCAGAAATTGAAATGGTCCTGCATACCCACCACTCAGGACCATCCCCAGCCTGCCCCACCCCCACCCCAGCCACCATCCTCGAGGCCTCCCGTCCTGACTGCCTATCACCTGGTGCATTCATTCCCACCACATTGGGATGATGCGCACTGAGCCTTCCTCCGGACTCTTCTCCGGCTCCATCCTGGGTCCTCACCACCTCGTACCTTCCACCACCTCCGTGCCGAACTGTGGACAGCTCCCCGAATGCGTCCTGCGCCTACCTCCGGGCCTCGGCCCCTCCTGCACCCTCAGCTTGTTTACTTTTTTAAAATGTTTATTTATTTGAGACAGAGACAGCGTGCAAGTGGGGGGAGGGGCAGAGAGAAAGGGAGACACAGAATCCAAAGGAGGCTCTGGGCTCCGAGCTGTCAGCACAGAGCCCGACGCTGGGCTTGAACTCCCAAACCGCGAGATCATGACCTGAGCCCAAGTCGGACTGAGCCACCCAGGTGCCCCTGCACCCTCAGTTTAGAGCGGCCTCTGTCCTCTGTGGTGGCTGCACTCCCGTTCATTCTTCAAGACTTCACTCAGACTTCATGTCTCCAAGGAAGTCCGTCCTGACACCCTGGTGTGACACGCCCCTCCTCCGTGTTCCCCAGAAGCGTCAGCTGTGTTTTGTGTCACTTGTCAGGGCCGATCTCCTGCGCTGAGAATGGAAGCTCTTAAGAGATGGAAGGGCCCATCCGCATTTCCTGCGGTAGCCTCGGACACCTAGTGGGTGTTCAGTAAATGGGTGCTGAATGAATGAGTAAAGGACTGAGCATATTCCTGTCCGCTCTCCCATTTCTGCCCCCTGCCCTGAGCAGCTCTGTGCCCAGGGAGAGCACAGGAATGACTTTAACCTGGGCATCTATGGTGAGCGCCCTGTGTACCGGCACCTGCTCCCGGCCTCCCCGCCTCTCACCTGCCCGGTTCTCCAACATTGCCCTGCAGCACAGGCCCCCAGCCTCCGCCCTCCTCCAGACTGGCTCACCCCTTTCTCTCACAGTTCTTGCCTTGCCCTGCCAGGGAAACTGAGGTCCTGGGAGAATCTTCTGGATCAGGGTTCCTGCCCTCCCAATTCTATCAGCTTTGCTTTCTCAGTGCCATGAACCTGACTTTTTCTCATCCCTTGGGTCTCCTGTCTGCTCCTCTCCCTCGAGGAGACTTTGAAAGTCACTTCTCTCTGCCTCCTAAATCAATCTGTAGCCTTGCTTTCTCCTCCAAGACATGATCACATATTTTTAAACTGCAGGGGCGCCTGGGTGGCTTAGTCGGTTAGACGTCCAACTTCAGCTCAGGTCATGATCTCACAGCTCTTGAGTTTGAGCCCCACATCAGGCTCTGTGCTGACAGCTCAGAGCCCGGAGCCTGCCTCGGATTCTGTGTCTCTGTCTCTCTCTGCCCCTTCCCCGCTTTGTGCTCTCTCTCTCTCTCTCTTTCTCAAAATATAAACAAGCGTTTGGGGCACCTGGGTGGCTCAGCTGGTTAAGCGTCCAACTTTGGCTCAGGTCATGATCTCACAGCTCTTGAGTTTGAGCCCCACATCAGGCTCTGTGCTGACAGCTGTGAGCCTGAGCCTGCTTCCGATTCTGTGTCTCCCCCTCTCTCTCTGCCCCTCCCCCACTCACACTCTGTCTCTGTCTCTCTCAAAAATAAACATTAAAAAAATTATTTTTAAAATTTTAAACTGCAAATCTGCAAATCAAACTCAACTCGACTGGGATCTGCCCTGGTTTTACTCCCTTCCTTCATGGGCGTCACTATTTCCCAGCCCCTAGGAAATGCTGCTTTGAGACCCGGGCTCACTGTGGTCAGACAACTGACCTTGATCACACCAGAACCCAATCTGCAGATCTCTAGGCCAGGCCTGGCAGGGGTGAGGGGGCTGCTGTGAGTCCGACAGTGCTTACGTCCATTTACCCAGAGGAAAGAACGGCCAGTGGTAGCCATGTGTGAACATGACCTTCAGATCTGTCAAGAGAAACTGGAGTCCAGGCTTCTATATGACATCCCTTGATTTTTTAATGTTGGCCTACGTTAGTTTTTCTGAATAGACCTTATTTTTTTTTATAGCAGTTTTAGGTTTTTAGGAAAATTATGCAGGATGGAGAAAGCGTTCCCAGTGCCCCCTTCCCCTATTACAAATAGCTTGCAGCGGTGTGGTACATTTGTTACAGCTGATGAACCAACATTGATGCATCATTAACCCATGCCCAGAGTTACATCGGGTTCACCTTCTGTGTGCTCTGACCAGGGTACAGCGTCCCCTACCATTGTAGGATCCTGCCAGCTATTTATTTTTTTTTTCGTGCTCCTTATTTTTGAAACGCTTTGGAAGCCCAGAGCCTCTACTTTCCACGCTCTTTCCTTCCATAACACCCGTCCCGTTCATTTTCTCCTCCCTACCCTGCCTGCAGCCCTTCTCACCCCTCTGGGCTCTGAAGCTTCCTATCCCCGGACCCCGGACGGGGTCGGTGTGCTGTCTCTCTTGCGTCCTAGCAGACCATGAAGTCCTTGAGGCACTCAGAGAAGTCTGAACTGCATCCTCCCAGTGCCTAGGACAGGCCTTGGGGGCTTCGGACTTCGCCCCGCGCTTGGATATGCGCTGGGCCTGGGACTTCCAGGGAAAATGCTTGGGGGCGGTTGGTGACCGGGAGCGAGCAAGCGTGTGGCAAGTGACAGAGAGCTGGGCAAATCGCAAGTTTCAGTGGCGGCAGGGAGGGGGGAGGAGGTTCTCAGCAAGTACAGCTGTAGAGGAGGGAGCTGAGGAGAAGACACAGCGCTGGGTGTCTAGATGCTTGCATCCTTAGTAGGAGTGAGTGGAAGTCTCCGGAGGGAAGGGAAAGGGGGCCTGAGCCATCATGGATGTGGTTAGTGGCCTCGTGAAACAGGCCTGAGATGGCTTCCTTGCCCCTTTCCCCAGGTGAGAATGCAGCAAGAGCTCTGCACCCAGAAGAGGGCCTTCACCATCACCCAAAAACACTGGCACCCTGATCTTGGACTTCCGGCCTCCAGAACAGTGGGCAACACGTGTTTGTGGTTTATAAACCCTCCAGTGTGTGGGATTTTGTTAGAGCAGCCTGAGTGGACTAAGCCAATGCATGTATATGTGTGATTCATCTTTTTCTGGAAGATTTGGAGAAAATAAAATGTTATATTAATACAAACATAGCTAAATGAATCTCCCATGTTTTCTTTTATCTATTTAAAATTTTTTTTAATGTTTTATTCATTTTTGAGAGGGAGACAGAGTGCGAGCAGGGGAGGGGCAGAGAGAGAGGGACACAGAATCCGAAGCAGGCTCCAGGCTCTGAGCTGTCAGCACAGAGTCCAACACAGGGTTTGAACCCATGAACTGTGAGATCATGACCTGAGCTGAAGTCAGATGCCCAACCGACAGCCACCCAGGTGCCCCACACGTGTTTTCTTTTAGGTACTTTTTTTAAAAATATTTTGTTTTAACATTTTATTTATTTCTGAGAGGGAGAGACAGTGTGAGAAGGGGAGGGTCAAGAGAGAGAGAGGGAAACACAGAATCTGAAGATAGGCTCCAGGCTCTCAGCTAGCTGTCGGCACAGAGCCCGATGCGGGGCTCAAACCCACAAAGTATGAGATCATGACTTGAGCCAAAGTCGGCCACCCAACCGACCGAGCCACCCAAGCACCCCTGATACTTTTTTTTATTGTCGTAAAATAGGTGTGACATAAAATTTACCATGCTAACTGTTTTTAAGTATAAAGTTCAGTAATATTATTTATGTTCACAATGCTGTGCAAGCACCATCACTATCCATTTCCAGAACGTTCTCAACATCCCAAACAGAAACTCCATACCCATTAAACAACAGCTTTCCTCTTACTCCTCTCTCCAGCTCCTGGCAACCTCGATTTTATTTTCTGTCTCCATAAATTTGCCTATTCTAGGTAACTTGTCTAAGTGGAGTCACACAGGATTTGTCCTTTTTTATCTAGCTTATTCACTTAGATAGTGTTCCCAGGGTTCCTCCACGTTGTAGCATGTGTCAGAATTTTATTTCTTTTTAAGACTGAATAATATCCCGGTGCATGCATGCCCCACATTGGGTTCATTCATCTGCTCATGGACACTTGGGTTACTTCCACCTCTTGGCTACGGTGTATACTGCTATTTGGAACAGGGGTGTACAGCTATCTGTTTGGTCTCTGCTTTTCACTTTTTTAAAAAAAATTTTTTTTATAGTTTTCATTTATTTTTGAGACAGAGAGAAACAGAGCATGAGTGGGGGAGGCGCAGGGAGAGAGGGAGACACAGAATCTGAAACAGGCTCCAGGCTCTGAGCTGCCAGCACAGAACCCGATGCAGGGCTCGAACCCATGAACTGCGAGTTCATGACCTGAGCTGAAGTCGGACACTTAACCGACTGAGCCACCCAGGCACCTCGCCTGCTTTTCACTTTCACTTTCACTTCTAAAAGTGGAATTTCTGGATCATATAGTAATTCTCTGGTTAATTTTTTGAGGAACTGCCATATTGTTTTCCATAGTGGTTTGCACCATTTTACATTCCCGCCAGCAATGTACCCAGGCTCCAGTTTCTTTAACATCCTCATCAACATTTGTTCCTTTTTTTGTTTTTGTTTTTGATAATAGTCATCCTAATGGTATGAAGTGATATCTCACTGTAGTTTTGATTTGCGTTTCCCTAAGGACTAGTGATGCCGAACTTTTCACGTGCTGACTGGCCATGTATATACATAAATTTTGAGAAATGTCTCTTCAAGTCCTTTGCCCATTTTTGAATTGGGTTATTTTTGTTACTGAGTTGCAGGAGTTCTTTATATATTCTGGATATTAATCTCATCAGATATATGGTTTATATATTTTTCTCCCGTTCTGTTTTTCACTCTGTTCATAGTAGCCTTTGATGCACACAAAAAAATCTGATTTTCACATGCCCGTTGTCTCTCCAGTTTCCCCCACTGGCTTCTCATGAAACCTGCACTCCCTCCATTAATGTTGCTTCTTTGGGTCAAGTGTAGGCCCTCTTGTCCATAATGCCATTGATGAAATTCATGCATCCATTGGTAACTTGGATTAGAGACCTCTCAGGAGGTTCCTGATCTCATGTTTCTAGTTTTCTAAAGCACGCATGGGAAAAATTCCCCACCAAACAGCCTTCTTTGTTTTGGCTATGTATGCCCGACTATGAGTTTTTTGTTTTCCAGCATAATTTTTTCAGAAAAGAGGCAGTGGCATAATAGTTGGGTCCATCCAGAGTTTTTCACATTTGGAGCCACTGCATTCCCTTAGTTTTGAACAATGGGCTGGCTGTACGGGCTGTTTGGGGAAGACACTGTAACCTGAAACTCTTCCCATCCATGCTTGTCTGGGATCCCTCCGGAAGGTACCTGACACACATAGTCAACTTAAAGAGAGAGAGAGAGGCAAAAAAAATGTAATACAGATTGAGATTTGTTCCCAGGTACATGGTATCCCAGTTGTAAGTACTGAATTTGTTATAAAGGGGACTTTACTTTTTTTTTTTAAGTCTATATTTACTTATTTTTGAAAGAGAAAGAGACAGCATGAGCAGGGGAGGGGCAGAGAGAGAGAGACAGAGAGAGACAGAGAGAGAGAGAGAGAGAGGAAGAGAGAGAGGAAGAGAGAGAATCCCAAGCAGGCTCTGCACTATCAGTGCAGAGCCCGACTTGGGGCTCGAACTCATGAAACCGTGAGCTTATGAGCTCATGACCTGAGCCAAAACCGAAAGTCTGATGCTTAACAGGCCGAGCGACCCAGATGCCCCTTGTTATAAGGACTTTATATGATCCCTTTATAAATTTTTTTAATGTTTTATTTATTTTTGAGAGAGAGATAGAGTCAGCATGAGCAGGGGAGGGTCAGAGAGAGAGAGAGAGAGGGAGCCACAGAATCTGAAGACAGGCTCCAGGCTCTGAGCTGTCAGCACAGAGCCCGACCCGGGGCGCGAACCCACGAATCGTGAGATCATGACCTGAGCCGAAGTCGGACGCTTAACCGACTGAGCCACCCAGCCACCCCTTGCTTTTATTTTTCACAAGCTCTGAGACCAGGAATCCTTTCCAATCAGTGATGTCACCCCATGACTGTGATTGGCAGGATTTTTTCCCGTCTTACTAGTACACCGAACAGTGGTGTAACTTCCGGCCGAGAGTCTGGAGTGCGCTGAGATACAGTCTTGGGCTCTATCAGTATTTAGAGGTACCTGAGAGGGAGGGGACCCCCCACAACCTCGTGGCCGGACCGCCAGCTCGGTGAGAGTGTCCCGCCGAGTTCTGCCACCATCTGCATATTTTCCAGCGGGTGGCGAGCAGTAGGATGGCCTGCACGCAGGTGAAGTCTCGGCAATCTGCCCTTATAGGACCGCTTGTGCGCACCTCGTCGGAACGTGTGAGTGAGGTTCCTGCCGAGGTGTCGAGGCGCCTGCAGCAGCTGGACCTCCTGTAGGTTGTTGGCCCCCAAATCCTCCCTCCAGGCTCACCTGTCTCCACCCCTGCTCGAGCAAGAGGAAGGGCACGGGGCAGTACTTCTCATCAGCTCCCGGGTCTCTATTCCACTCATTCCTCATTAACGCTAATTCTCAAACCGTCTAATGCGGATCACAAAAGGCCCAGTGGAACCAAAGGTGTGGCCTCTCAAGTGTGAGTGTTTCACATGCTAATTAATCACCACCCTGGGGGTGTGGGTTAAAACTAACATTTCCATGTCACGCTGTCTGTGCGAAGTGTTTGAAAGCAAATCGCAGCAGCATGATACTAGCAGATGAATACTTCTGACTCAGGGTACATTTTGTGGCAGCGGCGTTAAGCACAGCTTCTCAGAGCACAGACTTCCAATCACCCAGAGGGAAAGGCAAATATTTTCCGCAGTTATGAGGATGCTGTTGAAGATGCGGATGAAGATTTTGAATATGCCTCCTTCTGTGAAATGTGAGTGGAACAAACAGTATTTTAAAATGAATATGTTGGGGGGGGGCGCCTGGGCGGCTCAGGTGGTTAAGCATCTGACTCTTGATTTCGGCTCAGCTTATGATCTCACGGTTCATGGGAGTGAGTCCCAAGTGGGGCTCTGCGCTGACGGTGTGGAGCCTGCTTGGGATTCTCTCTCCCCCTCCCACCGCCCCCCCTCAAAATAAATAAACATTTTTTTTTAAAAAGACTATAATTGCCGGTATTTCAAACAGCAGCTTGGTTTATTTCTCTTTCTGTGGAGACCTGGAAACGAGATGGAATACAACGAAAAGGCTTCGGATAGTTCCGAAATCGAGACACGATAGAAAGTTTTGCCAATATTTCAGCAGTAGATTGGTGTGCCGTGTGAGGTTTCATTTAAATGAGGGTTCCGCAGCTAAAAGATAGGTTTTAAGACAGCTACAAGGAGGGGAGAGGCTATCACACACTCTCAAAAACCTGCCCAGTTTTCCTGAAATAGCCCTTAAAAAAATGGTGGTGGTTGTTGTTTTTAAATTTTTTATGTTTTTATTTTATTTTTGAGAGGCAGACAGAGTGTGAGCAGGAGAGAAAAGGAGACACAGAATGTGAAGCAGGCTCCAGGCTCTGAGCTGTCAGCACGGAGCCCGACATGGGGCTTGAACTCATGGACTATGAGATCATGACCTGAGCTGAAGTCGGATGTTTAATCGACTAAGCCACCCAGGCGCTCCTGGTTGTTGTGATTGTTGTTGCTTATAAAGGCAAAACATAACAAAATCGCTATCAGATCTCAGGCTAGTCCGCTCAGATTTAAGACCAAACAAAATTAATACGAGGTGAACTTTCCACCTGACCACCTCTCCCTCAGGCTAGTGCTCCGTCCATATTCCTGAAGGTCCTTCCCCCCTGGAACCTTTACCTTACACATTGTGCATCCTACCCAAGCCTTGAGGACTCCGCCAGGCAACCTGTAACCTCCCAAATATGTCTATGTGTAAAGTGGCTAGATAGAAGTTGATGGGCTGTTTTCCCAGTACGAGGGTCCAAAAAACGTATAACTTCTAGAGAAACAAATGAACTAGTACACAATCTCTAATTTATTAATGTGGTTAGCTATATTAGAGTCCCTTCCAACATATTAATTTTTAATTAAAAAAATTTTTTAGAGAGAGAGAACACGAATGGGGGAGAGGGACAGAGGGAGACAGAGAATCTTAAGCAGGCTCCACCCGACGTGAGGCTCCATCCTCGAACTGTGAGATCATGACCTGAGCCGAAGTCAAAAGTCAGTTGCTTAACTGAGCCACCCAGGCACCCCTACATTCTGGCTTTTACAGTGTTGGTGAAATGGAGATCTTGGCTTGTGATGGAAAGTGGCTCAGGAGACCAGTGAGTTCTTTTTATGTTCTATTGTATCTGTAGTAATTAACAATGGACACAACACTTGAATCATCAGCCATGACCATCCTGGGATGTTTCAACGTTTCGACAAACATAACAGTTTACGGTTCAGGTGCAACATCACAAAGGCTTACTGGAAGAGTTCTTATTTCCTTGCCAGAAAAGCAGGGCATGAGAAATCTCCCACTTTTGAAAGATCAAGGTCAAGTCTTACCTACAAGTTTGTCTCAACCTGATTAACACACAAGGACGGCCATCCTCTAGCCTCTAGGTTATGAATGTCATCATAAACACTCTGTATTTTCCATCATCTCTCAGTAGCAGAGGGAAATAAAGTCCGAGTGCTTTAAATAAATCTTTATTCAAATCCGGGCTCTACCACCTACCAGCCGTGTTATCTTGGGAGAGCCCACACTTCCATTTTTTTGCCTATAAAATAGAAAATGAGTTTTCCTGTCTGAAAATTAATAATAATAGCCAGTGTTTGGGAGCACCTAGGTGGCTCCGTCCATTAAGTGTCCGACTCTTGATTTCGGCTCAGGTCATAATCTCACAGTTCGTGAGTTCAAGCCCCGAGTTGGGCTCTGTGCTGATAGCTCAGAGCTTGCTTGGGATTCTGTCTCTCTCTGCCCCTCCCCTGCTTGCACACTTCCTCTCTCTCTCTCTCTCTCTCTCTCTCTTTTTAAGTAGGCTTCATGCCCCCACACAGAGCCCAGTGTGGGGCTTAAGCTCACGACCCTGAAATCAAGACCTGGGCTAAGATGAAGAGTCCAAGACCTGGGCTAAGATGAAGAGTCAGATACTTAACTGACTAAGCCACCCAGGTGCCCTGGGTTCTCTTTTTTAATCATAATGGCACCCCCATGAAGAAAGTACTACTGTTGCTTCCATTTTGCAGATAGAAAAATTGAGGCACGGGAGTTAAGTTCCTTGCCCAGGGTCGCACAGGTAATGGCGAACCAGTCTTTGAACACAAGTGGCCTTTTGTGACTGGCCTGTCTTCCTTATTTCCTTTTCCACCCAGGCCCTTACCTGCTCTGCCTCGCCTCCTAAGATGGCCATGGTGAGGGTGAATGAGTTGGGGCAGGGGACCTGTACGGGCTGGTGCAGAGTGGGTAAGAGTTTCCCTCCATCTCAGGGTGACTTTTGCCGCCAGTTGGGTGCTTATCTGTCTCATCTGTCTTTATGCATTTCTTGGGGACAGTGACTCTCTTATTAATCTTTTTTTCCCCCTGTGTAGTAAAAAAAGAGAATGTATGCAGGATGCCTACTTTCCACTATTCTGCATGTCACAAGCCTATACGATTTCTGTGTCCCTTAAAGTCTCAGCTTTCCCTTCAGACTGTAGCAGCCGACAGAAAATAAGCAACGAGGCGTTTAGGCCTTGTCATGTGATGAACGTGCCGTAAGCAGTGGCTGGATGAAGAAACGGGCAATTCCTGTAATATAATTACCCCTGATGTTGTAAGTTTAGTCTGGTCACCCTCTCTGGATGGCGTGTGCTGGGCAGGTAGGGACCGTTTCTTTTCTGTTTCTGGCCCGTGACGTTGAGGCTACTCCAGAGACAACCGGAGGTGATCAGGTCTCTCGAGGCCAGCCCTGGCCCCATTATTGTTTGTGGATTTCCTGGTGTGCTTGGGGCCCCCCAGGACCGGACCTTTGCTTCATGTCCTGCCACCGGCTGGATTCATGGTGCTTCCAGGAAGTGTGGGAGTCTTGTTGGCTTAGGGCTGGGAAACAGAGAGAACCGTGGTGTGCCGCGGCGTGGGGCCTGGTGTGCCGTGGCCTGGGGCCTGCTCACATCGATGTTGTTTGCAAAGTACTAATTCTGGGGGAGACTGGGGGGCTCAGTCAGTTAAGCGTCTTGACTCTTGATTTCGGCTCAGGTCACTGTCTCACGGTTTGTGGGATCGCGTCCCAGGTCAGCGTCTGGCTGACAGCACGGAGCCTGCTTGGGATTCTGTGTCTCCTTTTCTCTCTCTGCCGCTCTCCCGCTCCTGCTGTCTCTCTCTCAAAATAAATAAACATAAAAAAATTTTAAATAGATAAACTTAAAAAGTATTAACTTTTATTTTTTTAACCTGGGTAAAATGCGCATGTGCTTTAAAAAATTATTGTCTCAAAAATTATTTTCTTTATTATTCAGTAATGTGGGAATATTACCTATGTTTTTATTGTGGTAAAATATGCACAATGTGAAATTGACTGTGCCGACCATTTTTAAGTGCATATTTCAGCGACATTACATTCAGAATGTTGTCCAACTATTACCGCTGCGTGTTTCCATAACTGTTTGTCATCCCAAACAGAAACCTAGTACCCGTTAAGCAACACCCCATTCCTGCCCCCACATGGCCCCTAATCTACATTTTGTCTGTGTGAGTTTGCTCACTCTATGTGCCCTGTGGAAGGGGAAGCACTCAACATTCGTCTTTTCATGACTGGCTTATTTCCTTTAGTGTGATGTTTCCAAGCTTCGCTCATCTTGAAGCATGGATCAGAATGTCGCTCCTTTTTTTATTATTTTTATTATTTTTTAAATTTTTTTCTGAGAGAGAGAGAGAGAGACACCATGAGCAAGGGAGGGTCAGAGAGAGAGGGAGACACAGAATCTGAAACAGGCTCCAGGCTCTGAGCTGTCAGCACCGAGCCCAATGTGGGGCGGGAACCCACGAACTGTGAGATCATGACCTGAGCCGAAGTTGGACGCTTAACTGACAGAGTCACCCAGGCGCCCCTGAATGTCATTCCTTTTTTAAGACTGAGTCATATTGCGTCATGTGTGCAGACCATATCTCATTTGTTATTTTGTTTACCCCTTCATGTCCTGGCGGACACTTGAGTTGTTTTTCCCTTTGGACTGTTACGAATAATGCTGACCTCGGCGTTCTTAGAGAGAAGCAAATTTAGGCCAGTAAAACATACATTGTGTGTTGCTCCAGATAAGAACACATAGAACATAAGGACCGCAGTAGGGAGCAAAAGTTTAAACTGCAGAATCCAAACTACACTCCAAGTTCATAGCATGAGCAGCGCTGCTTTCATGAGTGGCGTGTAAGAAACATTTGCTGAAGACCCGGGGTGAGCCAGGCCTACGTGCCCAGTCGCCAGCCGTCCGGGAGGGTCCCCTCCACCGCCCCCCCGACACCAGGGCACGTAGCTTCGCTTGCGGGCAGATGAGGTTGGTGCCCCACCAGAGAGGTGCAGCAGAGATCTCTGGACCTTCAGAGGGGAAGACAGAATTCTCCCAGGGGGAGCTTTAAGGAGGTGGCAGATTTCCATCCCTTGGTAATGGGGGCAGGAGAGGCGTTAACTAGGGCAAATTCCTGGCTCTGCCCTTCCTTTTCTAAACCCAGCCTGGATGTTTCTGCGTCTTAGGCCTGTCCTGAGGGCTCTGGATTCCCGTTGCCCACGTTATGCACAGCTGTTAAGCAGCCCTCATCCTGCATTTAAACAGCCATGCTACGTCGACTTGCTCTGTCTCCCACAAGCGCCTCCGATTTGCCCGTCAGGTTCTTTTAGGTGTCGTGGGGTGGCCACGCTCCCGGGAGCCTTCTCTTCGGGTGACCTGGGGCCTGACTCTTGTCGACCTCTGCCTACCGGGTGGACCCGGACTTGGGATCCAAGGGCACCCGATGCAGTTCTGCCCCAGCTCCCCCCCAGAGCTGTGCAACCTTGGGGTCACCCCACCCCTCTGACCCTGACGATGTGCAACATGAGGGGACCAGGTGGCCCCCACGGCCCGTCCAGCCCTACAGTGTTATGATTGCCCGTATCATGATTGAACCCTCCAGCACCCGCGGAATAAATGACCCCGCAGTCTGATAGTCTGGTGATAAGGAAGCCTGATGATTTTGCCGTTGCAGGCAAGTTTTTGCTCCGCGGTTCAACAGTCTGGCGGCGCTGATCCAGCTGGAGTTAGGCCAAGGCTGACGCGTTTCTTCACGCTGTCCTCTTTCAGGGAAGTGTCCTGGGCACCAGCCGGCCGAAGGCGCCCCGGGCCATGTCCGAACGCTGAGCGGGTGACAGGGAGCGGTTGTCCCAGCCTCAAGATGCTGAGCCTGAAGCTCCCTCGGCTGTTTCGCATCGACCAGGTGCCCCAGGTACGTGCTCCAATTCCTTGGGCTCCAGGCGGAGGCGAGGGTGTCGTGTCTGCCTGGGGTGACTGTCCCATCTTCAGCCGGTTGGTTCCCTGTAGGCCCATTGAGTTTTAACTTTTTTTTTTTATTAAAAACTTTTTGTTTATCTATTCATTTTGAGGGAGACTGCAAGCAGGGGAGGGGAGGAGAAGAGAGGGAGGTAGAGAATCCCAAGCAGGCCCCCTAAGTGTCAGTGCAGAGCCTGGTGCGGGGCTCGATCTCGTGACCCGGGGAGATCATGACCTGAGCTGAAATCAAGAGTCAGAGGTTCAACTGACTGTGTGTGGGGGCTCCCGCCACCTCGGGCTGTTCTCTTCAAGAAGGCCCTCCCGGACTCCCTCTGAGAAGGAGAGCTTCATGACCTAAGCCACAATCAAGAGTTGGATGCTTAACCGACTGAGCCTCCCAGGCGCCCCTAGACGGTAATTTTATTTGACAATTTGCTGGGAGAAAGGAACAAGCATTTTTTGTTTATTAAAACAGATGCAACTATATTGAGAAAAATGCGTAATTTGCGTGAATATTTAACAAAGACCTCATACGAATGCCGACCTTACTTTGGGTGGGTCCCGTGGATTCTAATAGTCAGTCTGCGGAGTGACCTTGGACAAGCTATTTCACGTCCCTACCTCAGCTTCTGCACCTGTAAAATGGTAATAAGAGTATCTGCTTCCGGGGGGTTACGGGGAAGAGTCGACGAGACAGCCCAGGCAAAGGGAAGGGCCCGGCTCATGGTGAACAGTCAGTAATGCTGCTGCCATTGTCATTATCAACCCTGTCACACAGAGGCCCTGGATGGCCTCTCCCTTTATATATCCATGAGCTGTGTGGCCTGAACTACTTCCCTACCTTCTCTGAGCCTCACTCATCAGAGGGGGCCAGGACACCACCTGTCGGCATTGTGAGGGTTATAATTCCGGCACATTCCTGGCTGAGGGATTGCTCACAGGAAAGGACAGTTCGTCCCTTCCCTCAGAAGGTGGGAGTGGGGTGGGTAGGTGACCTTGCACCCTGGGGAACAAGGGGCCAACTCAATAGTTAAAATGATTTCTCCAGCCCAGGATTTCTTAAAGTGGGCGCTTGGATCGCCACCATCAAAATCATTGGGAACTTATTAAAATACAGTCTGAGGGGTGCCTGCATGGCTCAGTCAGTACAGCGAGGGACTCTTGATTGTGGCTCAGGTCATGATTTCACACTTCATGAATTCGAGCCCCACATCAGGCTCCGTGTTGACAATGCAGAGCCCGCCTGCGATTCTCTCTCTCCCTTTCTCTCTATCCCTCCGGTGCACATGCACTCGCTTCCTCTCTCCCTCTCTCAAGATAAGTAAAGTAAACTTAAACATTTTTTAAATATATACAAAATGAAATAAAATAAAATATGAAGCATGATTGCAGGCATCCTTATATTGTTCTTGACTTTAATTAAAAGGAATGCCTTTGCAGTGCCTGGGAGGCTCAGTCAGTTACGTGTCCAACTCTTGATCTCGGGTCAAGTCTTGATCTCAAAGTTGTGAGCTCAAGTCCCGAATTGGACTCCGCCCTGTGTGGGGAGCCTACTTAAAAGCAAACAAAACAAACAAGTACATAAGGAAGGCTTTCCACACTTTTGAAATAATGTAGCTCTGTGTGTGTATAAGTAACCTTTATCAAGTCAAGGATATTCTTTTCTACCCGTTTTCTAGGATTTTTTTCCCTTTAATTAGGAATGAATTTTAGGGAACACATTTTTTTTCCTATCAGTGTATTTTTTGAGGTGGTTGCAAATGATTCATTTCAGTTATTAGTGTGGTGGGGCACATGGCGGCCTCAGTGGTTGAGCATCTGACTTCAGTTCAGGTCATGATCTCACAGTTCTTGAGTTCGAGCCCGTGTCGGGCCCTGTGCTGACAGCTCAGAGCCTAGAGCCTGCTTCGGGTTCTGTGTCTCCCTCTCTCTCTGCCCCTCCCCTGCTTGTGCTCTCTCTAAATAAACAACCAATCGTTAAAAGAAAGTTATTATTGTGGTGAATTATACTGACTGATTTCTACAAATATTAAGTCAGCCAAAATACAACTTGGTCATGATGTGATATCTTTTTTTTTTTTTTTTGATGTGATATCTTTTTAATCTGTTGCTGGAATCCACTAGTATTTTGTTTAGGACCCTCAATCTAATGAGTCAACCTGTAACTTTTCCTTCATACACTGCCCTTGCCTGGACGTGGGTTAGGATCGGGCCTATCCCAAAGAGTTGGGAGGGCGTTGCCTATTTATTCTGTGGCCGCCTGGTATCCTGTTAGAGTTCTATGTTCCTGGGTGGTTGGTGGGATTTACCTGTTCAATGGTCTCAGAAGAGCCGCCACACTACCCACCCCAAGGGCCATCATTAACTCGTCTCTGTGAATGGCAGACTGTGGTGTAGGGAGCAACTCATCTTGCAGTTGAATTTTCCTCCTGGAAAGATTTTTTTTTTTTTTGTAAATAACAGCTTTGTTGGGACATACTTCACATGCCTCTCAATTCATCCTTTAAAAGGATACAGCTCCATGGCTTGTAGATGTTGGTACACACAAAGTACGTCGCACAAAACTATCACCACGGTCCATTTTAGAACATTTTCATTACCTCGAAAGAAACGGTACCCATTAGCAGTCGTTTCCCATTTGCCATGGCAACCACTGACCTCTGTGGATTTGCCTGTTCTTGGTATTTCATGTAAATGGCACCATGTAATAGGTGGCCTTTTGCAAATGCCTTCTTCCATTTAGCATGTTTCCAAGGTTCATCTATGCTGTACCATGTACTAGTACTTTGTTTGTTTTATGGGCTGAGTGATATTCTGTCCTGTGGATGTTCGAGTTTGTTTATTCATTCGTTAGGTGATGGACCCTTGAGTTTCTATTTTTGGCTATTGCATATAGTACTGCTAATGGGCATTTGTGCACACGTTTTTGTGTGGACATGTCTTCAGTTCTCTTAGGTGCCAGCCTAGGAGTGGAATGTTGGATCACGTGGTAACTCGGTGCTTAACTACTTTTTTTTAATTGTAGTAAAATATATTTAACATAAAATTTACCATCTTAACCACTTTTAAGTGCACGGTTCAGTGGTGTTAAATCTACGCAAATTGTTGTATAACCATCACCACCGTGTAGTTCCATAATTCTTTGTACCTGGTAAAATGGAACCTCTCTACCCATTAAACAATAACTCCCCACTTGCCCCTCCCCCTAGCTTCTGAAAACCATCATTCTACTTTCCATCTTTATGATTTTGAGTATTCTAGTACCTTATATACGTGGAATCCTACGGAGTTTGGTTTTTTGTGACCGCCTTATTAATTTCACTTGGCATGATGTCCTCAATCTTCAGCCCTGTTGTATGTGTCAGAATTTCCTTCATTGTTTAAGGCTGGATAATAATCCATTGTATACACACACCCCATTTTGCTTATTCATTCTTCCATCAGTGAACACTGGATTACTTCTGTGTTTTCGCTATTGTGAGTAGTGCTGCTATGAACATAGATGTGCAAATATCCCTTTGACATCTTGCTTTCGGTTCTTTTGGGTATATACCCAGAGTGGAATTGCTGAATCCTTTGGTATTCCTATTTTTCATTTTTTGAGGAACCACTGTCCTGTTTTACATAGTGGCTGCACCATTTTACCTTCCCACCCATAGTGCACAACGGTTCTAATTTCTCCACATCCTCGTCAACACATGATTTTTGATTTTGTTCTTTTGGTTTTTAGTGCTTGATAGTAGCCATCTTACGGTATATGAGGTAGTAGTATCTCATTGTGGTTTTGACTTGCATTTCCCTAATGATTAATGATGTTGAGCATTCTCATGTACTTAATGGAGATTTGTGTATTTTCTTTGGAGAAATGTCTGTTCATGTCTTTTGCTCATTTTTAAATTGAGTCATTTGTCTTTTTTTTTGTTGAGTTGTAAGTGCTCTTTATATATTCTGGAGATAAGTCCCTTATCAGATATGTGATTTATAAATATTTTTTCCCATTCTGTGCACTCCCATATTTTCACTTTATTGATAGTATTCTTTGAATCACAAAAGTTTTAAATTTTGCTATTATCTTTTTTTTCCCATGATTTTGTTGCTTGTGATTTTGGTGTCATATCTAAGAATCCTTAGATTCTTAGAATGTAGGAATTAATATAGAATCTAGGAAAATAGTGCTCGCTTTGGCAGCACATATACTAGAATCTAAGAAAATATAGGAGTAAATCTTCATGACCTTGAATTACTCAATTCTAATTTATACATTTAACTTTGTGATCCATTTTTGAGTTATATATTGTATGTGGTGTGAGATAGGAGTCCACCTTTCTACTTTTTATGTATATATAGGTTGGTATTAATATTAAATTCTCCCTGAAAAAAGGTGGATTTGTGGCTCAGTGGAGCCTCTCTGTTATGTATTTTAGATCTCCAATGTCCATTATTTTTATGACTTTCTGCTTTGAGTTCCTTTTTCTGTGCCTGCTCTAACTTCTTAAGTAAATCACTCTGCTTTCTTTTTTTTTTTTTTATTTCTAGGAGAGAGAGAGAGAGACAGCGTGAGCAGGGGAGGGTCAGAGAGGGGGAGGGTCAGAGAGAGAGAGGGAGATACAGACTCTGAAATAGGCTCCAGGCTCCGAGCTGGCAGTCAGCACAGAGCCCGACGCGGGGCTCGAACCCAAGAACCACGAGATCATGACCTAAATGAAAGTCGGACACTTAACCGACTAAGCCACCCAGGCGCCCCAATCACTCTGCCTTCTAAAGTAAGTGACTGAGTACATATATTTCCTTCAAGTATTGCTTTAACTGCAGTCCATATGTGCTGTTTGAATTCATTTCCATTTTTTTAAGATTTTTAAAAATATTTATTAATTTTTGAGAGAGTGCAAGCAGGGGGAGGGCCAGAGAAAGGGGGACAGAGGATCCAAAGCAGACTTTAAGCTGACAGCACCGAGCCCAATACAGGGCTGAAACTCACAAACCGTGAGATCACAACCTATGCTGAAGTCAGGCATTCAACTGACTGAGCCACCCAGGCATCCCTGTTTAATTCATTTCTGATTTCTGTTTTGATTTCTTATGTAATGTATAATTGCTTAGAAGTGTGTGTATATTTTTTTTTATTCCCAAAAGTCTGGAGTTTTTGTTACTGATTTAATTTAATTGACGTGGTCTGAGAATGACCTCTGTATCATTCCCATCTTTGAAATTTGTTCAGAATAGCATTATGGACCAGCCCATGATCAATTTTCATAAATCTTCTAAATGTACTTGAAAATAATGTATAATCTTCAGTTGTTGGGGACAGTATTGCATATATGTCCTGGATGATCAAATATTTTTATATTATTACTAATTTTGTTCTGCTTGGTCTAGTCATAATTGAGATATGTTAAAATCTTCCACCATGTGACAGATTTGAGAATTACTCCTTGTGGATAAGTCTTCTTTTTTTTCTTTTTTTTTTTTTTTTGTAAGTAGGCTTCACACCCAGTGTGGAGCCTAAAGCAGGGCTTGAACTCATGACCCCGAGATGAAGACCTGAGCTGAAATTGAGTTAGACGCTTAACCAACTGAGCCACCTCAGCATCCCCTGTCAATTTTTGCTTTATATATTTTGAGCCTGTGTTTTTTAGGTACATCTAGATTTATATAATACCTTCCTGGTGAAGTAAATTTCTTATGATTTTGTAGTGATTCTCTTTCTATCTAGTAATGTTTTCTGTCTTAGAATCTCTGGAGTCAAATAACGACTCCGGCTTTGTTGTTTTTGTTATTTGTCTGGTTTATTTC
Organism: Crocuta crocuta; assembly: GCF_008692635.1. NCBI lineage: Eukaryota > Metazoa > Chordata > Mammalia > Carnivora > Hyaenidae > Crocuta > Crocuta crocuta. The sequence continues at coordinate 5,106,940 of NW_027527920.1, read as the reverse complement.
TTTCCTTCCTTTGACTTTTAATCCCTCCCTGTTGTTGTATTTTAACTGTATGTCGTGTAAATGGCACATAGTTGGATTTTACCAAGCTTGATAATATTTGTCATTTAACTGGACAGTTTAGTCTGTTTATATTTATAAAGATTATTGATGTATTTCCATTCATTTTGATGATCTTATGTTGTTTCTAGTTACTGTCTCCATTTCCTTTCTTTGGATTGAGGTTTACCTCCTTATTTCTTTCTTCCTTTTCACATTTGATTTCCGCCTCCCCTTCTTTTATAGTTAATATCTAGAAATATGCTCTACATTTCTTAGTTAATGGCTACTGTAGCTATTGCAACATGATAAATTGTACTAGGCAGGAAGGGCTAGGCCTCAGGTGGTCACACAGAATGTTCTGGACTGGGGTTGGTCCTTCAGACTTGTCCCAAATGCGAAAAGGAGGCTAGGATTTCATATCACCATTACTGGATGTGTGTGGTCTCTGGGCAGGGAGAGTAACGTGGTCAGCGTGGTGGCCTTTGGCCAACAGCAGTTCCCACAGAGGGTTAAGTGGCTCAGTGCTGAAGGAGGGAAGGGTTTTAATACCAGAAGGCACTATGCCCTGAACTGCCCTGGCCTAGATGTAACATTAACCAGAGATAGTCACGTGGCCCCGACCTAATTGCAAAAAAGGCTGAGAAAAGTCAGAAAGCACAGGGGCTATTTGGCCAGCTGTCTCTGCCATACCTAACTTCTTAGATCTGAGGACTGGCAACATCCAAAAAATCCTAGACACTTATCAGTGTGTCTTCAAATATCACAAGAAAACCATTGTACTTTTCTCCTTTTGGAGAAATATACCCTGTCTCTTATTTGGTTTTTTATATTTTCTTAAAAAATTTTTTTAATGTTTATTCATTTTTTTTGAGAGAGAGGGAGAGAGACAGAGTGCGAGCAAGGGAGGGGCAGAGAGAGAGGGAGACACAGAACCTGAAGCAGGCTCCAGGCTCTGAGCTGTCAGCACAGAGCCCAGTATGGGGCTTGAACTCAAAAACCAGAAGTTCATGACCTGAGCCGAAGTTGGACACTTAACAGACTGAGCCACCCAGGCGCTTCAGTTGTTCATAGTTTCTACCTCTTAATCTCTCTGGACTACTTTCTTGGAATCTGCTTTCAGTTGACTAATTTTCTCTTTGGCTAGATCTAGTCTGCTGTTTGTCCCTTCAATGACTTTTTATTTCAATGTTTCTTAACTCCCAAATGTTATATTGGGTTCTTTTCGAGTCTGCTTGTTTTTTGTTCATATTTTGAAGCCATTTCTTTAGATATATTGAACATACTTATTTTGTATTTCAATATCTGCTCCTTGAACTGTCTACCATCTATAGTTTTGGCCATTTCTGACACCTAGTGTTGTTTGCTTGTGTACATGCTTGCATTGAATCAGCACTCCCCCAGAAAGGATTTGCATTTGCTTTTGTTACTTACCTGAGGGAGCCACAAACCTTTGACTTCTATTTATTTGTAACCACTTTAATTTTTCTACTTGAGACTTCTTGGACCATAGAAGGACGGGTGGATTTGGTCAGAAGCCCGAACGCAATCGATCTGATGGTTCTGACTTCTGGGGAGAGATGGTCTCAGAGAAACAGTTTCCTTATTGTCTTTTTCTGCCTCGTGGGGTTTATCTCACATTCTCCTGCCTTTAGAGTCCCAGTCTTATTGGCTGCTTACCACACAGGGCTCCTGGGGCTTTGTGTGACGTTCTTGCTTTTGTAGCATTTAGCTGATACTTTTATCTGGCTTTCAATGCAGAGTTCATCCAGCATTTTCATTGTTTTAGTCAGAAGGAGCCTTCAGGACGTCTAACTGACTATCATTTGTCCCAAACCAGATGGCGCCCAGCCATTCTTCCAGGCTCTTCCTCTGTTACTCTCGGTCCGGTGATCTTTCACTTCTGAAACTGTCGATAACACTTAGCATTTCCATCAACTATAGCGATCGCGGGGCTCACGAGGGTGGATGCAGTGAAGTGTGAGGAGGTTTGCCAGCCAACAAACTAGCGTTTGTTTCCTGGTTCTGCTATTAATTATGGCCTTGGAAACTTCTGTCGCTGAGCTTCAGTTTCCTCCTCTATAAAATGGGGTTGACAACCTTTACCTTGCAGTCCCCTTATGATGATCCGATGAAACAGGGTCTGCTCCTAACATGCGCTGGGTCTGAATTGGGAGAGCCATGGAGACCACAGACGCTATGTCTGAATGTAACTTACATGTGGAGCTAGCAGACACTTATACGGAATGGTTCCATTCTCCCTTGGCAAATATCCCTTCATAATCCCCAAAGAGTATATTATAAAGCTCTAACTTTTATATAGTGAAAGTCAGTGAAATATCAAAGACAACTAAACTTAATTATTGTTCTACATATCTGGATGTTATTTGATGGACTAGTGATGTTTGGATGAGTAGTAAAATAAAAACGTATACAATTTGGGGGGCCTGGGTGGCTCAGTAGGTTAAGCGTCCGACTTTGGCTCAGGTCATGATCTCACAGTCTGTGGGTTTGGGCCCTGCGTCGGGCTTTGTGCTGACAGGCTGATCCTGTATCACCTTCTCTCTCTGCCTCTCCCAGCTCATGCCCTGTCTCTCTTTCTCTCTCTCAAGAATAAATAATAAACATTAAAAAAAAATTTTTTAAACCCACATACAATTTATAAAGTAGTATGTTTAGCCCATAAGATTTATTTTTTTGCCTTTCTTTCAGCAAAATTATGGGTTATCTTGCTATAACCAACATTTTCACAAAATGATGCTCTATTAACAGTGATTTCAAATTACACCATTATTTTTGAGTCACTGAGTCTTACTTTTTTTTCTTTATTAATTAATTTCATCTGGGAGAAAATTCTGGTGAGTTTTTGTTCAGTTCTGCTAAGGGAGAGTAACTGAAATTATCAAAAAGTGTTTGTGGGGCACCTGGGTGGTTCATTCAGTTAAGTGTCAGACTCTTGATCTCAGCTCAAGTCTTGATCTCAGGGTCATGAGTTTAAGTCCCGCATTGGGCTCTGCACTGGATATGAAACCTACTTAAAAAAAAAAATTATATATATATATATATGCATATGTATATATTCTTAAAGCCTTATTTAGAATCAGAAATGAACTGTACATTTTATGTATCAAGTTCAAGTATAATGAATTTGCATATAATAATTGCAGTTAAGAAGAAAAATTATTAAATCTTTAAGTTTCATATACATTACCATTTTTATATGGCTCTTTTTACTCTCTCTTAAAACAGTATCTAGGGGCGCCTGGGTGACTTAGTCGGTTAAGTGTCCGACTTTCGCTTAGGTCATGATCTCGCGGTTCGTGGGTTCGAGCCCCACGTCAGGCTCTGTGCTGACTGCCACCTCAGAGCCTGGAGCCTGTTTCAGAGTCTGTGACTCCCTCTCTCTCTGACCCTCCCCTGCTCACGCTGTCTCTCTCTCTCTCTCCTAGAAATAAATAAAACATTAAAAAAAATTTTTAAACTGTATCTAGACCCCTATAGTACTTAAATTTGATTTTTCCAAGAAGAAAGTTATAAAGAAAACTCTAAATAGCAATATTTTGCTTAGTCAAAATTATACCATAATATATAATATTCAGAAAAGTAATCTGTATGGAAGTCAATTTCCTGTTTATTTGTATGTGAATCTTGTCTTTCATTGTCCACAGATATTTTTGTTTCTTTTTTTGAGTTTTGTCTTATTTAAATGTCATTTTTGTTACACATTTCACGTGTGGTTCCTTTGGTTTAGAAAAATCCTTATGTACCTAAGACTAGAAATACGTTCTTTGAATACCTTTAAAAGTGAAATAGCCAAACCTTGATTTTTTTTCTTTTTAAGTAAGCTTCATACCCAGTGTAGAGCCCAGTGTGGGGCTTGAACTCACCACCCTGAGATCAAGACCTGAGTTGAGATCAAGAGTCGGACACTTAACAAACTGAGCCACCCAAGCGCCTCAAATCTCAATATTTTTGTCGGCTTTTGCTAACATCCCATAATAAATACCTGTGAAGAGCTCCGATTCAAATTGATGTCATTTCCTCCCAAAGATGGTGTTTGCTCTGTATTCGACAACCCTCCGTTTCATTGATTTCTTTCCATCATCTTGCATCTTGTCTAGATTAAATCTAAGAATTTAATGGCATTTATATGGCATTCTCATTGTGTGAATCAGAGTAGTTTATGGTCACATTTGATAAGTGTTTCAGCAAGAAAGATGTGCCGTGTGGGAGAAGATTCAGAGAACGTCGCATGTCAACTTCAAATTGTTCCAAAGGGAGTCCTCGGTCCTAGTGAGGGGCTGAGACCCTGGGTTGTCATTTATTTCCAGTGCTAAGATTGCTTTTGGATCTTTGGTCAAATTCTGACCTTGTTTTAGGTTCTTGTTGTTGCCATAACATATTAGCACAGATTTCATGGCTTTCCGAAAAGAAGACGAGTTTATTATCTTACCGTTGTGGAGGTTAGAAGTCCAACATGGGTCTCATGAGGCTAAACTCACGGTGTTGGTGGAGGCTCTAGGGGAGAATCTGTTTTCTTGCCGGTTCCGGCTTCTAGAGACCACCTGTGTCCTCCACCCCTCGCCCCTTTCTGCCCCTTCAGAGCCAGCAGGTGGCATCTCCGACCAATGGCCACATCTCCCTCTGCCCCCTTCTGCCTCTTTCTTCCTTCTTATAAGGACCTGGGATTACACTGGGCGCACCTGGAAAATCCAGATAATCTCCCTATTTTCAGGTTAGCTGATTAGCAACGTTAATTCCATTTGTGACCTTAATTCCCTTGACCATCTAACTTTACATACTCACAATGTTTGGGATTAGGACGTGGGCATCTTGGGGGCGGTGCATTATTCCATCTGCCATAGACTTCCCTGTCACTACTGGTACCACAACCATGACAGATTTTTAAATCAGTGCCTAAAATTAAAAATATTTTTCCTAGTTCTTCAATCAAAGACTTACTTTTTACAACAAATAGAAAGCCAGTGGAATGTTGCATTGTCTCAACTTCCTTGCTTCTTCCGTGGGTCAGTGCTGTGTACGGTGCTGGCCATTCAATGGGACCTTTCACCCTGGTACGGCTGACCTGAATTGAGCAATATTTATTTTTTTAAGACATTGTATGTGTCCTTTTTCACGTTACTGTCCATTAAATCACTAATATCCTTGGGGTCCTCTGTCCTAGATAGTGATAGGTATTTTGTTTCCTTACTTGTTATATATCTTGTGTATTCAGCCAAAAGATATTTAGCTTCATTTTTTTTTTATTGTTTATTTATTTTGAGAGAGAGAGAGAGAGAGAGAGAGGCAGAGAGAGAGACAGAGAATCCCAAGCAGGCTCCCTGCTATCAGCACAGAGTCCAACATGGGGCTTGATCACATGACCATGAGATCATGACCTGAGCCGGAATCAGGAGTCGGATGCTCAAGCAGCTGAGCCACCCAGGTGCCCCAGCTTCATTTTCTATGAATATTGTGGTGCATCGATAAAAAGCATCCTTACTCTGGACTGCACATAGGACACTTCTTTTCTTAAAAATGTAACCCCAAAGTTCTAAATTACATTCACCTGTAATTGTAATTGCTTAATCCCAATAACGGTTGGCCATCTCTTCAGCGTATTTGTAGTTCTAGTAAGCACATGTGAGTTCTGTCCAAGTGGTTTTATGATATTTTCATTGAGATCCTAAGTGCTGTCTCTTGCTAGGACTCAGCGTGGCCCGTCCCACATGAGACAGTGGCTTAGTGTCCAGCCCAGAGCCAGGTATACAGCAGGCACTCCATAAATGGCAGGTTACAACTTATGCATCAGCTGGTGGCCTTCCCTTTTCCTTTTCTGTCATCTCCGTGCCTTCTGCCCGCAAACACCTCACTTCTCTCTCTCTCCTGCTCTGGCTCTTGAGGTGTATCTTGTCCCCCTTACCTAAAGGGAAAGTCGTCTCTTGCAATGAATTGGATTCTGGGCAGGGAGGTGACTGTCAGATGCTGAAGCGGGGGACGGGCTGTGACCAGATGCAGTGCCACCAGTAACATGCCCTGGGACCTTGTGAGAAGTGCACACTCTCCCCCATTCCCACCGAATCGCAGTAAGGACTCCAGGCCATCTGCCGACACTGGCACAAGAACATTTGAGAGGCACTGATGTAGAGACACTGTCACCCAGTGTCCCTGCTGGCTTTGGCCAGCTCGGGCTGCCATGGCAAAGTGCCACAGACTGGCTGGACAAAGAGAAGTTCACAGCTCTGGAGGCTGGAAGTCCAAGGTCAAGGTGCTGGCAGGGTTGGTTCTCTTGAGGCCTCTCTCCTTGGCTTGCAGATGCCCCCTTCGTTCTGCCCTCATGTGGTCGGTCTGCTGCACATGCACGCCCGTAGCGTCTCCCCTTCTTCCTGGGGGGTGCCAGTCAGATTGGACTAGGACCCACCCTCCCTAATAGCCTCATTTAATCACCTCATTTTAGTCACCCCCGCTTTCAGGGGCGCCTGGGGGGCTCAGTCGGTTGAGCCTCCAACTCTTGGTTTCGGCTCAGGTCATGATCTCACAGTTTCGTGGGTTCAAGCCCCGCATCGGGCTCTGTGCTGACAGCTAGCTCAGAGCCTGGAGTCTGTCTTCTGATTCTGTGTCTCCCTCTCTCTCTGACCCTCCTCCTCCTCCCTCTCTCTCTTTCTCTCTCAAAATAAAAACTTTAAAAAAATCTTGGCTCCAAATAGAGTCACAGTTGAGTTACTGGGGGTTAGGGCCTCAACATATGAGTTTTGTGGGGGACACAATTCAGCCTATAAACCCCACTCTGCAGAGGAAGAAACAGGCTCAGAGAAGTACCTGACAGTCCAGAGTCACACCACAGGCCAAGAGATGAGAGCTTCCTCGCCTACGGAGCCCTCGGAGCGGCAGCAATGGGAGCATTAAGAGGCCAAGGAAATGAAGTCTGATGTTTGCGCGTAGCTTTCAGATTTGCTTCCCTGACTCCTGGGAGCTTTGGAAAAATGTCTTAGCCTCCCTGGGCCTTGGTTTCCTTTTCTGTGAAATGGGGACAATGAAAGGCTCTCCCTCACAAGGTCATGAGGACTCCTTGAAATGTGGATGGGAAATGCAGATGGCCACACTGACGACACCTGACCCGACCCTCCCCCACCCCGCCTCTCCCCTTTGCCGGCCATCGGAATCTGCTCTTACTTACCGCTAGCCAGAATGCTCGATTATTTTCCCCAGGTGATTTGCAGTTTAACAGCTAGAAAAACCAAGGGTTGAAAACGGTCACAGTGGAATTTGAGGCACCAGCTGGCAGGTGCACAGTGTCTTTCCAGAAAGCCAAGCCTTGGCAGGCACTAAGAGGAAAGCTCGCTGAGATGCCCTTCCACCCCGGGGACCTAGGGATTCTCACTTCTAAATAATAGGCTGCGCACACAATTTGATTTCATTTCACGTGAAATTGCCTGGCCTCCAACCAGGGATGGGAGGTGGATTCCGACAAATCGATTCTGCAGTGCAAATTAGCCAGCACCTGCTGACCTAGGGCTGCTTGGAAATGAGACCCAGCTATGGAGAACCAAGGCAATGATTGCAATTTGCCTTTCGGGGTTAGACGGGGTGTGAATACAAAATTGTTTCCAAATGTCCCATTTGTTGTTTAGATTTAGGGAGCGTGTCTTCTTTTAAGATCTACTCTATGCAAAGCACTTTGCTGAGGCCAGAGCCGGAAGATGGAGCGAATGATGCTCCTTTCCCGTGCTCAGAGGGACTCGGCGCAAGAGTGCATCTGGCATTTTGACCTAATAAACTGAGGTTCAAGTTGAGGGAGGTGGGGGCAGGTCAGAACATCGCTGTTGTAGGCCTGAGGGACTCCTTTCTTTTCTCCAGTCTTTATCCATCTGGGTGGTCAGTCAGTTGAGTGTCTGACTTCGGCTCAGGTCGTTGATCCCACAGTTCATGGGTTTGAGCCCCGTGTTGGGCTCTGTGCTCACAGCTCAGAGCCTGGAGCCTGCTTTGGATTCTGTGTCTCCCTCTCTCTTTTGCTCCTCCCCCTCCCCCCCACCTCTCTCTCTGTCTCAAGGAGAAACATTTTAAAAAATTAAAAAATAATAAATCCTGCCCCTAGAGTATGGTTAGTGGGCTTCCCATCCATGTCTAGGGTCAGCAGAGCAGGTTGGAGGAGATTCTTTAAATATGAAGAATGCCCAGTGCTCCTCGAGCCCCTTGTTGTGAGATCTCCTCAGCACAGGATCTGCAAAACACACTCCTGTGAAGGAGTGAATCATCAATAACAATGGCTCCTTTCTGGAAATTTCTGCATTTTAATGAGAGGCCAATCTTTTAAAACAATTTTTAAAAATTTATTGTGTTTTATTTTATATTTGAGAGAGAGTGCACAAGCAGGGGGAGGGCAGAGAGATGGACACAGAATCTGAAGGAGGCTCCAGGCTCTGAGCTGTCAGCACAGAGCCCGACACGGGGCTCGAACTCATGAGCGGTGAGATCATGACCTGACCTGAAGTCGCGATGCTTAACCAACTTAGCCATCCAGGTGCCCCCCGCCAAAAAAAATTTTTTTTAATGTTTTATTTATTTCTAGGAGAGAGAGAGAGAGAGAGAGCGTGAGCAGGGGAGGGTCAGAGAGAGAGGGAGTCACAGACTGAAACAGGCTCCAGGCTCTGAGCTGGCAGTCAGCACAGAGCCCGACGCGGGGCTCGAACCCACAAACCGCGAGATCACGACCTGAGCGAAAGTTGGACGCTTAACCGACTAAGCCACCCGGGCGCCCCCCAAAAAATTTTTTTAAGGGGAGACTATACTGTGAGATGGAACGGGAGACCCCCAGTTTCCGCTGCAGGGCGTTCCTGTGCCTGCCGGGCACGGCCACCCTTCTCACATGGGTCCGGAGCTGAAGGCCCTGGTGGGGAGGGCAGCTGCGAGCCAGGATTCCTGCTGCCCGGGGCCTGGAGCCTGCCCACTGCAAACCGGGGGCGTCAGCAGAACTGAACGGGGAACCAGAAACCAGAACAAATTGCTTTAATCAGCTAAGACCCAAACCTAATTCAAATAGTATTTTTTCACTGGACCATGAACCGACTTCATGGTTCGCCCTCCCCCTGCTTGACCAGTTTAATCCAGAACTGAACTAGGAAGGGAATGTACTCACGGGTTTATAGGTGAGGACACTGAGGCCTGAGAGTCATGGCTGGGTCAAGGTCACAGGGTACCTCGGAGGCCCAGGTTTGACTCTACCCTAATAACCCCTGACTTTCTCCACTTGACTCAGAACCTCAAGACATAGTTGTTGTACTTTTAAAAAAAATTTTTTTTTTTAGTGTTTATGTTTGAGAGAGAGAGCGTGCGTGCATGAGTGCAAGTGGGGGAGGGGCAGAGAGTGAGGGAGACACAGAATCCCGGGCAGGCTCCGGGCTCTGAGCTGTCAGCACAGAATCTGACTCAGGGCTCAAACTCACGAACTGCGATATCATGACCTGAGCCAAGGCTGGACATTTAACTGACTGAGCCACCCAGGCGCCCCCCTATTTTGTACTAGGTTGGCATTCTCTGTCTTTCTTTTCCCCCTCAGCCCCAGAAAACTAAAGGGAAAACTCTATAATATATTATCATTGTCAGTATTTGCCTCTATTAATCAACTCATTTTTCATCTACCTTTCAAAACTATGACCACATTCCTCTAAATCAGTGGTTCTTAACAGGGGAGATTTTGCCCCCAGGGGATATCGGCAGCATCTGGAGACATTTTTAGTTGTCACAGCTTGTGATAACCAAGGTGTGTGCCCCTGGCATCATAGGGAGAGACCGTGTGTGCTGCTTAACTGTTGCCTAGGACAGCCCGTGACAACACAAAATTCTCTGGCCAAAAATGTCCATAGTGTCAAGATTGGGAAGCTCCTAACTCAACCCAAAAGCGAAAGGAAGTCTACAAATCCTTAATAAGTTAAACTCCTTGCCTCTCTGTGCTCCTCCCAGCCTCTGTCCCACCAGGGTCCTTAAACTTCTAATCCACATTATCACGGCAGGAATACAGTTTACATGCTTCTTGTTCTCACGTCATGCTTATGCATCCTGACCTTTGTCCCTCTTGCCTCATTTTTACAATTACCCTTTTTTTCAATGTTTATTTATTTTTGAGAGAGAGAGAGAGGCAGAGAGATGGAGCATGAGTGGGGTAGGGACAGAGAGAGAGAGAGGGAGACACAGTCGGAAGCAGGCTCCAGGCTCTGAGCTGTCAGCATTGAGCTCAACACAGGGCTCAAACTCATGACCTGCGAGATCATGACCTGAGCTGAAGTCGGACACTTAACTGACTGAGCCACTCAGATGCCCCGTATAATTACCCTTTTGAGAGAGAGATAGAGTGCAAGCTGGGAAGGGGCAGAGAGAGAGGGAAACACAGAATCCAAAGCAGGTTCCAGGCTCTGAGCTGTCAGCACAGAGCCCCGCATGGGGCTCGAACTCACGAACCACGAGATCATGACCTGAGCCGAAGTTGGATGCTTAACCGACTGAGCCACCAGGGCGCTCCGTACAATGACCCTTTTAAATAGCTCTAATGGGGTCCTCCCTCCGTGCAGGTTCACACCCATATGTGAGCTGACCAGTCCAACTCTCTCCTTGGAAGGTGGTGACCGAGAGACTCGCCCCGTGGGCTGCGTGGGGAGGGGAGGGCTGGCCCGGCAGGCCCGGCTGCGGCAGCTTCCCCCCTGCCTGCATCCCAGGCTGATGCGTCACCGTCTTCATCATCAAAAGGCCTTTATGAAGCGCCTTAGTGCATATGAAGCGCCTGGCGCTGAGCGGGACTGTTCTGCAGAGGCCTTCCCCCCAGACCCTGACACCCAGGGCCTGTCGGCTCGGACAGACAGCGTATATGTCAGCCAACCGCGAAGGCACCCAAAGACCAGGCGGTAGGCCCCAGGCAGAGGGCGCAAAGCCACCCTCTTAGGCAATATTCATGACGAGAGTAAGTGCGTCTGGGACTGAAGACTGGCTGGGTTCCCAGAGGGAGCCAGGAGCTCCACTTCTCTCTCCTCCGCGCTACCGGCTTCTGGAAGGACGTGGGGTTTTAGAACGGACAGGGAGGAGGAGAGGAGGGGGCAGAGGGGAGCAGCTTGTCAGGTCAAGGACTTGGGGTCAAGGGGTCCAGGCTTAAGGGTTCAAGTGCACAGCCTGAGAGCCAATGAGATGCTGCCGGAGCTGCTCCTCCCGAAACGTTCTTGCCGCCCTCTCACCTCCCCTCGGTGCCCCGTTCTCTTCCCCCCTGCAGGTGTTCCACGAGCAGGGCATCCTCTTCGGCTACCGACACCCACAGAGTTCCGCCACCGCCTGCCTCCTCAGCCTTTTCCAGATGACCAATGAGACCCTCAACATCTGGACTCACTTGCTGCCCTTCTGGTACCTTCCGGCCCCCTTGACTGGCCAGCTCCTTCGGGAGCCCTGGGGACTGGGGCTTCTTTAAATCCCAAGGAGGGGGGTTGGGAAGGCTGAGATTCCAGGCTGGGATCTGGGGGGACTCCCCCATGGTGTGCGGGCGTGGAGCTAGGAGACGCTGGGGCCTGCTGCAGGGAGAGCTCAGCACGTGGGCTCTGGTGGCGTTCAGGGGACTCCTCGTGGCCCCCCAGCCTTTCCCTGCCCCGGGGCCTGGTTAAAACCTGACGAGCTCCAGCAAGTCCCTTAACCTCTCTGAGCTTCATGTTTTCCCATCTGCGAAGCAAGAGCGATAGTCTGCACTCTGCCCAGACTCTGTGCCCGCTCTCCCACGGAGGGAGACGACAGCTCAGAGCCTGGAGCCTGCTTCGGATTCTGTGTCTCCCTCTCTCTCTGCCCCGCCGTCATTCACCCTCTGTCTCTCTCTCTCTCAAAAAATAAAGAAACATTTCAAACATTAAAAAATACTTTAAATGCTAATAATTATAACTTGCAGATGGGGATGGGGGCGGTGCCTTCCCCTGGCTCCCGGTCATCCTGGAGGTGCTAGGTCACCTGCTTCCCGTGGTGACCCACCCAGCCCCCTGGCCCTGCCCGTTGCCGCTCTGCCCTGGCTTTCTCCCCCCCAACCCCCTCTGGCCGCAGGCCTCTCTGGCTGCCCGGACTTCCGTTTTATGGATGAACCACAGGTGATTTAGGCTGTTTTAAAGTTTGTGCCGCCAGGGGCGCTGGCCTGACCATCCTCGTTTGTGCATCTTGAGCTCCGGTGCACAGATCCCCGTGGGGTGACCTCTTGGCCGTCCCGAAGCTGAGCCGCTCTGGCTGAGGCCCCCCCACTGCACACGGCCCCCTGACACTGCCAGGCCCTGAGAGGTGGTCGCCGCTGAGTGACACAGAGTGGGGGAGGGTTGGAGAGATGCCCAGCGGAAGTGGGGCCAGGGAGTCATCGTGAGGAGGTGGGACAGGTTTGGAGAGCAGCACGTAGTTGAAGCTGTGTTTCTGCGGGGCCAGGAGGAGAAAGATGGCAGTGTAGCCAGAAGATGGAGTGATGCTCTGTGCGCTCCTGCGTGAAAGGCTTTGTCGTCTCCCTCCGTGGGAGAGCCAGTGGGCAGAGGGGCTGGCTTTCTAGGAGCGGTTTGTGGAAGTGGGCGATTCAGCAGGCAGGACCCCCTCTGCCCGGGGCACGGGTGAGGCAGACGGGAGGCGGGGCTGAGCTGTGTGTCTGTATGGAGGTGGGCCCAGAGACCCAGGCTCCGCTGAGCCCTAGCACGGGTCTGGGACACTCAGGACGGGGACTGCATTAGCGGCGGAGGAATAGCGTGGAGAGGAGGGAGAAAAAGGTCCTGGCACCTTCTAGACTTTCAAGCACTCCCCCGCCCCCCGCCCCGGGAGGTTGCTTCTGTTTGAAGAGCCTAGATAGAGCCATAGAGTTTGTCTATGAAGGGGACATAGACAAACCACAGGGATGCCGGCGATGCCGAATGTGGATCCTGTGGGGGGTGGTTGAGTGCAATGGGGTTATTTAGTGTGAGGTTCAGAGAGGTGGGGGAGGGATCCTCGGATCTTTGATAGGCTGTTTGTCTGTGGTCTCGTGGAGGGGAGCTAGGGCTGATCAAGTGGAGATAGATTCTGGGGAGGCAGGTGTCAGCTTAGTGAAGGACTTAGGCAAGATGCTCTAAGAGAGATTCTATGGTTACAAGGCAGGGAGAAGATGGGCCTAGATGAACCTAAATGCTCTCCCCTTGCCCCCTCCTGCCCATTTCCAACCAAAAAAGGATCCCACTCACCCCCCATCACGCCTAGTATTTCACCGAGGTGAGGACACACGTGGTTCAGTCATCCCAGGGCAACAGAGCCCAACAGATGGTCCGGGGAGGGGCGTAAGGGGAGCCCCACCCCCACCCCCTCGCAGAGGTCAAGTGGGCCCCGCTGTGTTCCAGGTTCTTCATGTGGAGGTTTGTGACCGCCTTGTATGTGACAGACATCCAGAATGACAGCTACTCCTGGCCTCTGTTTGTGTACATGGGCTCCAGCTGCGTGTACCCGCTTGCGTCCAGCTGTGCGCACACCTTCAGCTCCATGTCCGGGAATGCCCGGCACATCTGCTACTTCCTGGACTATGGTGCCGTCAACCTCTTCAGCCTGGGTATGTGGGGGCCCCGCGTTCTCCTCCTCACCCTGTGACTCGGCACCTTGTCCCTTCCCGTGGGACCGGGGGCCACCAGAAGGCATCGATCGGCTTGCAGAAGAGTCATGGGGATGCCAGGGCCTGGTCAGGGTTCCTGATGAGTGTTGGGCAAGCACCTGGTCCCCCAAGGGCATGCTGGCAAATACCAACGACCGATTCTCCGGCGACACAGGCCCTGATCTGTGGTGTTAGCTGACTTGTGCGGTGTCAGTACTCCCACCGTGGCCAGTGAAGCCAGATATCTCTGAACTTGGGTGGGGGAGAGATACATAGCTGTGTACCATCAAGCAGTAATTCCTCTGTGCAGACACGGTAGATGCGTTAACTGGAAGTCATTACTTCCGCGAACGTGCTACATTTTTTAATGTTCATTTATTTTTGAGAGAGAGAGAGAAAGAACGCAAGCGGGGAAGGGGCAGAGAGAGAGGGAGAGAGAGAGAGAGGGGGGGGGACACAGAATCCAAAGCAGGTTCCAGGCTCTGAGCTGTTAGCACAGAGCCCGACACGGGGCTCAAACCCACAAGCCATGCGATCGTGACCTGAGCCGAAGTCAGACACTCAACCGACTGAGCCCCCCGGAGCCCCAGAGCTTATTTAATTGTAAGCTTGTGTGGTTGGCTGTGTTTTAACAGTCAGCCTGCAAGATCTCAGAAAGCTCAGCAATCTGCTGTCATTGGCCAGGGCCCAGCCTCTTCCTGGCTGTGGGGTCCGTGCAGCCCCATGGGCTGCTCTTCTGAGTGCTCTGAGGCGGGGGCCCCACCATGGGCCCCGAACCACTCCCCTTTCTCGGGCCCCCATCACATCACTCTCCGATCTCCCTCAGCCTGTCCATGTTCTCCTCCTTTGCTGGCTCCCCTCTCCTGCTGTGCCGTCAACAGGCAAGCTCTGCGTCAGTCCTTGGGCCTCTCCTGCTGCGCCGTCCCCCTTCAGGGTGGTCTCCCTCGTGCCCACGCCATCCCCTAACACCTCTGGACCAGGCAGTCCCCAAGCCATCTCTGGTTTACCACCCACCTGAAGTCCACACCGCATCCAGCCCCGTGCCTGAAACTGTCACCCCTGCCCCCCGCCACCTCCTGCGCACACCTGCTCCCCTTCCTGCGGTGACTCGCCTGGCTAGTGGCCTCCCTCTACTTGGTCTCTCAAGTCAGAGCCTGTACGTAGCCCCCCAGTCCCCTCCCTCTCACGCCCCTGCCCGTGCAACTCCACCATCCTGTCGGCACATTCCCGTGAGTCTCGTCCCCGCGATCTTCAAGTCACTCCCCCGTGGGGGCTTCACTCAGACCCTCCTGTCTCTCCCCTGCACGGTTATGACAGCCTCCCCTCCACCTCCTGCTTCTCCCCTACTTCGAGCCAGCTTTCCCTGGGAGACTTCTCTTAACACCTTCAAATCTAGCACCCGGCCCCCTTAAGACCTGTCAGGACTCCGTGTTACCCTGGAGGAAGTTCAAACTCCTTAATCTAGAGGCTTCCATAGCCCTTGGTCACCGGCCCCAGACCCTTGATAAGAGCAGGTATTTTGGAGAAACCACTATCCAGGAGGCTGCGTGCCCAGCACCTGACACACATCACGAGGGGGGGCAGCACAGTGCGGAGCTGGTGACCCGGCTGCCCCTACCCCCTAATCATGATTTACTCTTGGGCGCACTTCTGAACCTCACTAAGCCACAAAACGGGCATCATATCTTCCCCATAGGATGGTACGAAGATGAAATGAGTTTTGCCAAGCGGAGCACACGGCACAGTGCCTGGCATTTAGCAAGCATTGGAGGGTGGCCAGTACCATGATTATGTCCTTAATCCTGATGCCAGTCCCCGGGGGTGGGGGCTCTCACTATAGCCACCCTGTAGGCAAGAATAATGAAGCGCTTGTGAAGGTGAGTTTCTCATGTCACACAGCGTGCAAATGGCCGGGCCAGGGTTAGCACCCAGGCCCTGGCGGTCAGCCACCACCCCAAACTGTCTCCCTTCCCATCACTGGCTTTCTGTCTTTGTAAGGCTTTCTGGGTGTCTGGCATCCTCACCCATGACCTTACCAGGGAACTTCATCTTTCCCTCCCTACAAGGCCTTCAAGGCTCAGTCCCGACAGCCTCAGCGGCCCCTACCATGGCTTCCTCCTCCAAGCCCCCAGGCCCGGAGCCCCCCCTGGGGCTCTGGGCCCCAGCCCAGTCAGCGAGTCCTTCATCTCTGCTCCTTGCTCAGAATGGCTCCCCAAGGGCACGACACCGTACCTTCAAGTTTGGTTTTCCAGTCTGTAGCCCAGTGCCTGGTGTGGGAGTGGTTCAGGGAACATGGAAAGAAGGTCTAGTCCGTGGAGAGCCTATGGATTCCACCTCAGACTCCCTGCCCCTTTGTCTGCAGCCACCTCTCCTGCCCGTTCTTACCCTGTGGAAACCCTCAGTCCCAACCCCCCCCCCGCCCC
>NW_027527920.1:5090590-5090869 GCF_008692635.1 Crocuta crocuta | reverse complement strand
GATGGAAACCCTCAGTCTCCACCCCCTCCCTCCCCCAGGATGCCATTTGCTCCCATGTCCTCCCTAGTTTCCAGCTGTTCCTCCCTCTAAGCCATCCTGTGCACTTTCACCAGGTTTTGGCCATCTTAATCCCTCACTCAGAAAACTTCCGTGGCTCCCTATTGCCTCAAAGAGAATGTTTCCTTTCCTTAGCCTGGAATCCAAAGCTGCCTCTAATCCTGCTCCCTGGAAAGCCCTCTAAAGGGGTCTGAGCAACAATTACAATGTGTGTATGTGTGG
>NW_027527920.1:5090078-5090536 GCF_008692635.1 Crocuta crocuta | reverse complement strand
TGTGGAGCGGGGGGGGGGGTCCCCCGGGGGTCCCCCATGTCACCAAGGAGTTCTCTGATGCCAGCTGGGTGTCTTACAGTTCAGCTCATTTCTGATACCGTCCACTAGGAAGAGGGCATCAGTTGCCACAAGTTAAGGGCTCAGTCCCATAAGACTGACCATCCCCCCCTTCCCTCCTCCCCTCCCCCGCTTCAGACCCCAGCCTCAAGCCCAGGTTGTTACCAGTGCTTCTGACAGACTGGCTATAGTGACCCCGGCTCACAGAACTCAGAGAAACACTTTACGTACTGGATCACCGGTTTATTATAAAAGAATATAACTCAGGAACAGCCAGGTGGGAAAGATGCACTGGGCGGGGTATGGGGAAGGGCTTGGAGCTTCCACGCCCACGCGTGGAGATTCAAGGAGGGGGCATGCTCGGTGGGCGTGGGAGCTCCCAGCCCCTCCCCTGCACCTCC
>NW_027527920.1:5088575-5089925 GCF_008692635.1 Crocuta crocuta | reverse complement strand
TCCGCGTGCGTTCACTAACCCGGAAGCCCGCCGAGCTTCTCTGGATGTTTATGGAGACTTCATTAGTTACAGTTGATTTAACCTCCAGCCCCTCTCCCCTCCCAGGGGTCAAGGGTGTGGGACTGAGGGTTCCAACCGTCTAGTGACGGGGTTGGTCTGCAGCGTTCCAGGCCCATCCTGAAGGGGCCTTCCACAGTCATCTCATTAACATAACAAAGGACACCTTTGTTGCCGTAGTCCTCGCTTAGGAAATTCCAGGGGGCGGTTGGGACCTCTGTGCCAGGAACAGTGGAGAAGACCAAATGTATATTTCTTATTCTAAGTCATTTCGTTTCCGCCCACAGCTGGGGGCAGGGTCTGAGGCTCCCCGGCTCTCGTCTCGCCCACGCAGCTCGCCCTTGACCCCCGCCAGCATTCACAGAGCCAGCGCCTCCTGCTTCCTATCAGGCTGAGGAAGAGTCTGTGTCCCGGGAGGCAGTTCCCAGCTGAAATCCCACAGGCCGCCTGCTGATTGCAGGCCCTTTTCTCTTTTCCCCACGTGGGCACAGCCTCCATCTGTGAAATGGGCTCAGCCGCAGAGGTGAACCTGTGTGGCCCAGGCCTGCTTCAGCCTTGCGCTGGGATTTCACGGGTCTCTGTATCGTTGGGATAACAGGTGACCTCAGGGCTGATCCCTGAGGCATTGTGCTGACCTGTCCGTGACTCTTTTCCCCTCCCAGAGGAGACCTGGTGAGGGTGGCTGGGAGGCCATCTGGGCCAGGCCTCTTTGAAAAGGACACACCTGGCTTCTTTGAAAAGGACAGTGATCTCTCCTGTTCTTTCTTTTTTTATTANCTCTTTTCCCCACGTGGGCACAGCCTCCATCTGTGAAATGGGCTCAGCCGCAGAGGTGAACCTGTGTGGCCCAGGCCTGCTTCAGCCTTGCCCTGGGATTTCATGGGTCTCTGTATCTTTGGGATAACAGGTGACCTCAGGGCTGATCCCTGAGGCATTGTGCTGACCTGTCCGTGACTCTTTTCCCCTCCCAGAGGAGACCTGGTGAGGGTGGCTGGGAGGCCATCTGGGCCAGGCCTCTTTGAAAAGGACACACCTGGCTTCTTTGAAAAGGACAGTNCTCAGAATCTGAAGAGACACAGGCTCCGAGCTGGCAGCCAGCACAGAGCCCGATGCGGGGCTCGAACCCACGAACCGCAAGATCATGACCTGAGCGAAAGTCGGACGCTCAACCGACTGAGCCACCCAGGCGCCCCTCTCCTGTTCTTTCAAGTAGAAGCTGCAGCAGACAGGTCTCCCAAGGGTGCTTAGATAATCCTTCTGCCACAGACTCCCAGCCAAAGAGAAAGGAACACC
>NW_027527920.1:5072449-5088444 GCF_008692635.1 Crocuta crocuta | reverse complement strand
TCCCAGACCTAAGACAAAGGAACGCCAAGGCCAGCCTTTCATGCCCGCCTGTGAGCTGGCCAGTCCCCCAGCGCACGGATCCGATCTGCCCCCCCTCAGCAAGGGCCCTCCCTCCCTGCCACTTCCACCTTCCCACAGGGACACCTCGCGTCACCGGCAGGTGAGAGGTGCGCACTCAGAGCAAGTCTGAGCACACAGAGGTGTGCTTATGGACCACACAGCATGTGGTTAAGCGTGGGGACTGTCACTGCCTTGGCTCCGGCTGAAGCTTGGCTCTGCTGCTTTCTAGCTGGGTGCCCCCCAGGTGTATTGCTAAATCTCTCTGTGTCTCTGTTTCATCATCTGTAAATGAGGACACTTGAAGGATTTATGTCACAGGGTGACTGTGAAGATTATGGGAGTCAATGTGTGTCAAGCCCCAGGAGCAATGCTGGGCTCGTAGTAAATTCCCAGGGTCAGATTTGGGGAGGCAGGGAGGAGGAGGGAGGACATTCTGGAAGGGGCCATGGCACAAGCGAGGGGTGGCGGCAGGACGCTCATGATCTGTGGGGATGATGAGGGTCCAGCCAGGTGCCGGGGTTCGCCTTCCCAAGGGGTCCAAGCCGTGCTGCATCTTGGCTTCCTGCCCAAGGCTGGTTTTCCTTCCCCAGGCTCAGCCATTGCATACTCTGCCTATTCGGTCCCCGATGTCATGGTGAGCAGCACCTTCCACGACTACTACGTACCCTTGGCTGTGCTGAACACCATCATCAGCACCGGCCTCTCCTGCTACTCCAGGTACCTGGCCGCTGCACCCCAAAGGGGTGGGGGAGGCTCAGGGGAAGGGGCGCTCAGAAGCCTGGGGCTCAGTTCCATGTGGATGTCCTGCAGCTGACGGGACCCCCTCATGGGCATAAAGCCTGGGTGTTCAAGGCGACTCCAGACTCCACACTTGGCTTCATGCTTGTCCCGTTGCAGGGCAGGCTGCGTATCCTTCTTGAACCTCAGTTTGCTCATCTGTAAAATGGGGCCAACACAACTACCCTCCTTGGGAGAGGGATGTAAGGGT
Source organism: Crocuta crocuta (assembly GCF_008692635.1). Classification (NCBI taxonomy): domain Eukaryota; kingdom Metazoa; phylum Chordata; class Mammalia; order Carnivora; family Hyaenidae; genus Crocuta; species Crocuta crocuta. The sequence goes on along the minus strand of NW_027527920.1, from coordinate 5,087,396 downwards.
TGCAGGCCGGGAAGGGCTGGCCCAGAGGCAGTGCCCAAGCAATGGGCCGTCTGCTAACAGTAACTGAGCAGGCCCGTCTCTAGGCATCCGTGCTAGCTGTCAAGCTGTCAGATGGCACTCAAGTGGCCCTCACGTCCCTGGAGAGACCCAGTGGCTGTGAGTCACGCCCAGATCGCTGGCTCTGATTCTCTCTCGTTTCTCCCTTTCACTCGAGAAATCTCACTGGAGTGTGAATACAAGAGACCTTGTTTCGTGGCTTACAGCTCTGGTTTATGCAGCTCTTTGTAAAAACAAACTGCCCAGATTTCCACTTCCTTAAATTAGTTAGGAAACCTCTCAGGTGGTGGTGCTGGGGTGGTAGCCCTGTCTGGATGGCGCCAGGGTGCTGGGCGGTGGGGCTGTGTGTGTGGCAGGGTGCTCTCACGGGAGTCTGGCACGTCGCACCCGATCTTCCGTCCCCCAGTCTTGATTCCGGGGAGCCGGTTGGAGTCGCCCCATAGGACCGCTTCGGAGGATTGATCTTACTGGCAGCCATCTGCTCTCCCCTCCCCAGGAGGGAAGGGAGGGGGAGGGAGGCTCTTCTACATTGTTGGTGGCCCTATATTTCTTTGGGGGACACTGGGGTTTTGCAGGACAGAAGGTAGGCAAGTTTCACCAACTTGACAGACTGGTTTTCTTTAAAAATGGAAGGCTAGATTCTTAAAGAGCATCGAGAATGCTTGTCCCAGCCTGCCTCCCGCTGCCAGTCCCGAGGTGGGTTAGAAGCGCGGAGCTGCTTTTGAGTCAGAGGGAGTCTCGTTTCTAGGCTCAGTCCTAGTGTTAGGGCTGTTCGTCCCATGACAAAAGTCTGGGGGTGGGAGTGGGGGGTGATGTCTCTTCCCTCCTTCTTGAAGTGCAGAGGCCCCCTAAAGCCGTGAGGAGATAGGGTCTGCCCGTGGGGTCGAAACCCGATCAGATGTCCTGGCTCCTCCCCACATCTTCAAGGACTCTGTTGTCAAGGACTCAGAAGCTCTTTCTGGAGTGTCGCCTCTGCCAGGCTGGCGCTGTGAGGGCTGCATGGGTGATGGAGAGGAGTGGGTGGGTCCCTGCCTTGGGTGAGACAAGGCTTAACACTCATAGAAAAGTAACAAGGATGCCAGCCATCGCCCACGGGAGACGAAGCGTGCCCTTGGGCCCAGGGCGAGGTGCACGCACACATCTAGCTCTGGCCCCTGGATGAGTCACAGTCCTGTCTGGCGAGCTCCTGCCAGGCTGTGTGGCTGTGGTGTTTGAAGGTAGGATGGCGGGAGGTGAGCACTGTGGGCTGAGGGGGGCATGGAAGTTTCCATGAGTGTCGAAGAAACTGTCCCAGAGTTCACGATTCAGGACTGCTTTCCTAAGAACTCCCAATGCAAATTCTTGAAACGTTTCCTCCCCGCCCCTTTTTTAAAGCTTCCTGAATCACCTATAAGCCACCAACATAGATTGTTTTCTTCTAGCTTGGGCATGGGTGTGGCGTGCCTGTTACCTTTGGACAAACTCATTTGGCAGAGCAGGCTGGCCATGGATCTCTTGACGCTTGTGCTTGGAAGCTTCTCCCTTGTCAATGAAATGGATTATTTCTGTTTACTTGCAGGGCACAACTGTCGCTATTCCATCTATCCATATATCCAACCATTCAACCATCCATGCATCCAACCATCCATCTTCCTACCCACCATCCCCCTACCCAACCGCCACCTATCCATCCATCTACCCACCCATACACCCACCCACCTACCCAACCGTCTATCCATCCGTCCATCCGTCCATCCACCCATCCATCCACTCATCCATCCCTCCATGCACCACCCATCTCCTCCTACTCGTCCATCCATCCATGCATCCATCTACCCATCCATCCACCCATCCATCCACTACCCATCTTCCCCCTACTTGTCCATCTGTCTGTCCATCCATCCATCCATCCATCCATCCTCCCATCTATTTACCCACCCATCCATCCATCAACCCATTCATCCATCCATCCATCCAACCAACCAACCAACCACTCAACATTCCTTAAATGCTTGCCCTACTCCAGGCATCATGCTAAGATCTGGGAATACCAGGAAGAGTAAGGCACAGTCCTTACCCTTGGTGAGCACCCAGTGCACTGGTAGAAACAGACTGCAGACCCCCGCAAAGCCCAGGTGGAGTCATCATTTCCTTGAAAGGCCAGGGGAAATGGAATTTAGAGTATAGCATTACAGAATGTAACATAAACAAATAACGAGAATGCAAGATGACACCTGCTTGGATACACCAAGTTCTGCAAAGTGGTACCAGCACTGAGTATTAGCTGGAGACAGGGGAGGGGCCTTTTGGACAGAGTAAATAGCCTGGACACGGTGAGGGGGGCAGAGAGGATAGCACTGGGAGGCAGCAAGGAGTCGCTGGAAGTCACCTGCATGGCTGGAAGGAGGAGAGTGGCTGGAGAGGGTCTCCGCAGTGGCCGGGATCTGATGTACCTCGTGTGCCTTGTGAGGACCGGCCCTGTGCTCATGAAGGACAGTGATCTTTGTAGGAGGGCAGTTCCGTGGACTCCGCTTCAGGACTGGAGGAGGGCGGTGCTGGGATAGAAACAGAGCAAGGGGGCCACAGGCAGAGTGGGATACCTGGTCCTCTTTCCTGTTTCCATTCCCTTCTTGGTCTTCAGTGTCTGAGGAGCAAGAACGATGACTTGTACGCGAGGGGTGACTCAGCCCCGATTAACGTCAGGAGAAGCAGGTGGAGAAGAGGGCCAGGGCCCCCTGGAGTGCCAGATTTCACAAACGTGCTGTATGGCCTCTGGCTTCAGCGTCCAAACCTTAAACAAGAGCATCTGAGAGGATGTTTCTGGGTTCCTCTCTGGTTTAGATGTTCTATCCATGCATCTATCCATCCATCCATCTGCTCCTCCATCCACTACCCATCTACCCGCTACTTGCCCATCCATCCATGTATCCGTCTATCCATCCATCCACCCATCCATCCACTACCCATCTGCCCCCTACCTGTCCACCTGTCCATGCATCTGTCTATCCATCCATCCACCCATCTAGCCACTACCCATCTACCCCGACTTGTCCATCTGTCTGTCCATCCATCCATCCATCCATCCTTCCATCCATTTGCCTACCCATCCACCCATCCCCCCATCCACCCAACCACCCATCCACCCATCCACCCAACCAACCAACCAACCAACCAACCAACCAACCAACCAACCAACCATTCAACATTCCTTAAATGCTTGCCCTACTTCAGGCGTCTACAATGCCAGGGCTTCCAGTCTTTTCCAAGAGCTCTCTCCTTGCCTTCCTCCTACACCAAGCCCACCCTGCCTCGGCCTCCTGCTCCATCAGTCCACGGCATGGCCAGGAGAGTCAGAGGACCACCATCTCCTACCCTGAGCAAGAAGGAGACCGCAAACCTCGCGAGCGGTTTTTAGTCATTCCATTGCTTACCCCAGAGTATCATGGTCTAAATGACATTCATTCCATTACAGTATGTGTCTTCAAGCTAAATTTCCATCATGGACTCCCCTGACTGGTTTTTTGGTCCTTATTATCATGGCATCTAGTTCAGAGGAATGTTCCAGAAAACTGCCTTCTTCCTCTGTAGCATTTGAGAAGGGAAATGAGAGAATGCGTGATCCCTCTGCAGCTCTTGGAGCAAAGTGGGGTGACGAGGACCTCGCTTGTTCATCCTGCTGACCACCCAGAAGCCCAGAAAGGTGTCCTCTCTCCCTTAGGAACATCAGTCACACAGAGTTTGCTATACGTCGCAAGTCACTGCCGGTACTTTTTATCCACGCCTCCGAGGCACCCAGCAGTCGGCTTTTTGGACAAATGCTGGCGCAGCGGAACGCCCTCTATGCAGTGCTGTGAGGGAGAGAGGTGACTTTTCATCCCAGGTGGGAAGTGGGCCGCTCCGTGAGAGCCATGCCGCGGCTTTGGTCCTATGGCAGCCCAGAGTGGCACAGAGAAGGCCCAGGAGAGGGTTTGGAGGTCAGAGCTGGAGACAGGAGCCTTGGTGGTTCTCAGACTCCTCTGGAGGTCGGAGGGCTCAGCCAGATGACCAAGTGCCCCTAGGGCCAGGGGCCAGCGCGTGGCAATGCCCACATTCCTGTGATGTCACCCACGCAGCAAAACAGCTGGAACCACACACACACACACACACACACACACACCCTCTGCAATAGAATGTTTCCAAAAGCCCACTAGTTTCAAGCACCCGTTCCAGAATTTGCTTGCAAATCCTGTTGGCTTTGTTGCAACAAGATTTATCAGGTTTTAGAACAGACTGGTATTGCATCGACCCTCTCCTGATAGAGGCTTCTGCCAAAAAACCCAGTGTTTCCTGCCAACCTGGTTCTAGGCAGCCGAGGCCTGACTCCCTGTAAACTGGCGCCTCAACTCTGCGCTGCAGGGTCTGTCTGACCAGGTGGGGGCTTTGAAGACCGGCATCCAGGGATTTTTGGAGGATTCTATGGCTCTCCTGTCCCTCCTTCCAGGAATCGCTGGCTAGGGTGACACCCTGTGGCCAACTGTGGGACTGCAGCTTGGTAATGGGAGGCCCCTGTCTGTGGCTGCTGGCCCTTCTGCCTTTTACTCTCTGTTGCTGTCTCTCTTCTGCTCTGCTTTTTCTCCTTTTTTCCCCCCTGTAGACTCGGCTTTGCAGATGGAGAGGCTGGTTCGTTTGCCCCTGGGGAAGCACTTTATCAGGCCGGGCGAAATGTTTTCTCAAGTCACAGGAAATCCATGGTTTGGGGGATGGCCCTCGCCAGCCAGAGCCGGCTTTCTTCCTGTGTAAGTGGTCACAGAAAGAGCGAGCTTTAATGGTGAGCCCCTCCGAACCAGGAAGGACAGTGCACGGGGCAGAAGGAAGCAGGCTTGTGGTCGGGTTTGCCAGGAGACTGTGAATGCTATTGAGATGGGCTCTGGCTGTTGGGGCAGTGGGCGTGCATCCCATTTGCTCCTTGGGGCAGAGGGTATAGGCAGGGATGAAGGCTGGGTAGTACCTGCCGCAGGGGCGGCGGTGTGAAACTCGGAAGCCAAACATCTCCAGGGTTTCAATCCCAGCTTTACCTTTATCAGCTCATCTGACTTTAGGCAAATCACCTAGAACCTGTCTCTTCCCCTTTTCCTTACAGCCTAGCTATAAGATGGGGATGGGGAGAGAACAAATCCCACTACACACATTTTATGAAAAGCTTCCATTTAGTGAGTGTTCCTCTGTGATGTAAGCGCTCTTGTAAGTATCATCTCATCAGATGCTTTGCAACAAGCTTGTGAGGGGGCACGGCTGTCATCCCTTTCACATGCGAGGATTCAGAGGTGCACAGAGGTTACGTCACCAGCCAGGGTCCCATGATCATAAAGGGCAGAGGCAGTTTTCGAACCCAGGGTGTCCAGGTCAGAAACTGCATGTGAAATCATGGCACAGTGCCTCCTCACCTGTCCCAGGGCTGGCGGTTTACTCCCACGTCTGGGGTTCCTGTTTGTGGAGGGTGGGGATGTAAATTGCTGCCCCTTGTTTCTCTCCCTCCTTTTCCTGGAGCTTCTCTTCCTTCTCTGCCCACCACGCACTTCTCTGATGTAGGACAGGGTCAGGAAAGGAGAGACATGTTGCCATGGGCTTGAGAGAAGTTGGAGCTTATCCCTGGAGGCTGTGGGGGACAGTAGGTGACAAGTGATGGCACCAGATTGTGGTGACAGGAATAATCTGGCGGGGGTGGGGGGGAGATGGGCGTGGGCCGGGCAGAGCAGCAGATTGTGTTTGGTGGAGGAAAGGGCAGGCTTGTGGGCTGGGACAGGGGGGTCTGGGGGACCAGGAGTGGGGAGAAGACTCCATTCCCACCAGAGAGTGTGAAGAGGAGCAGGACTGTCCGGAAGGGCTCAGAGGGACTCCACTACCTTACTGGCCTTGCCGGAACGGCCACCCCCCCAGCCCTGCTGTGCTCTGACTCTGCACACCACCTTTGTGGGGACCTCCGGCCTCGCCCTGCAATCCTGCGGACACCGAGGGAGGGCCCCACCCCCCATGATGCCCAGTGGGACTCAAGCGGGACTTCCTCTCCCACTCTGCCTTGACAGTCCCCCGGCCTGGGGCGTGAGCACTCCCTCACCTGAGCCCCAGTGCGGGGCTGTGGTCTTGCGTGGAGATTCTCCTCCTCCGGGTATCCAGCCGGCCATCTGTGCTGCCCAAGTCCCCACACCCTGGGCTGCCTCCCTCCCCCCCAGGCCGGGCCGAGGCCAGCAGGGGCCCTATCGCCTTCTGTCCAGGAGGACCCACCTATATTTGCCACAGTCAGCACCACTCATTTTAAAATCAGCTTCCTCTTGGGACTGGAGGCGGGTCGGGGTGTGGCTGAAGAAGAGGGGGAAGGGCCACATTTACTCAGTTTCTCCAGGCCAGTGTCCGTGTGTGTGGTACTAAGCATTCCAGAAATCTCTCAAAATAATTAAACACTTCATTGAACCAAGGGCTTCCGCACAGCACACCTCTGGGTGGCTCTGACATCTCTTCCTTCACAGTCATGCTCGTCCCCGGGGGGCCGTGCTGGGGGCCACCCACATCCCACACATCTCCCCATCCTGGTCGTTGCTGGACTTCTAAAAGGCCCTTTGGCAGATAACTTGCCTCTCGAAGGGCCTTCCCAGCCCAGAACCTCCCCCCTGGCTTCTTTGGACACCATTGCTTCTCTTGATGCGGCCCCCAGGAGATAAAGGTTTCCCCCGGGGATCCTCCTTTCACAAGCGAGGCAGAGTTGCTCCCGCTGGGGGCGGTGCGGAATGGAAGAGGCTGGTGCGGGAGCTGCTGGCCTCAGGGGGGAGGTTGTACAAAAATACTTCTCTTCTGTCGATAACTTGCCTTCGGTTATGTGTCGTGTGTGCGTGGGTGTCATTCACGGGAACCGTGTTCACCCCAGTTTCTTCCCCCTTTCCTTCCCTGATGTAGGTTTCTTGAAATCCAGAAGCCCGGGCTCTGCAAGCTGGTTCGCATCCTTGCTTTTGCTTATCCCTACACCTGGGACTCCCTTCCCATCTTCTACAGGGTAAGGGCCCCCCTAATCTAATTGCTTCTCTGCCTGTTGGCCACACCTGGGAATCTACTGTTTCTTGAGCGCCTGGGGCTCAAAGCACCGTGCGGGGTCCCTGCAAGATACGTGGGTGGCACGACCCAGGGGCTCCCTTAGTAGTTAGGAGACAGCAGGAGAAGGGAGGCCCTGACAAGCCACAGGGGATGCATCCATGGCCAGCACTGACTGGGGGCTCAGAAGCAATCGTGGAGGGCTGGGAAGGGGAGGCAGCCTGGGGTTTAGTGCAGTGACCAGGGGAGCAGGCTCTGAAGACAAATCTCTAATTTGTTCTCACTGGAAGACTTTGGGCAAGTTATGTGCCATTTCTATGCCTTGATTTCCCTTCGCTGTAAAATGGGCATGGCAATAACACCTGCTTTCATCAGACTGTGGGGCAGATTACATGAGCTCACTGGCTGGTGGCACGTGTCCAGTAAGTGCATTTGTTCTGTATTATCGTCAATTAACGTATTAGCAGCAAAGGAAAAAGTATAAATGAAGGTCTTCAGGATAGATGGGAATTGGAGCACATGCAGGAAGAGGGTGTAGGAGGGACGCCAGAAGGGGGAGAGTCCAGGCACCCGCAATCAGATGGACCTGAGTCCAAATCCCAGGGCGCACTGGCTGTGTGACCTTAGGCAATGCATATGACCTCTCTGAGCCTCAGTTTCCTCATCTGTCAGTGAGGCTAACGTCCTCTCCTGCACAGAGGGGTTGAGGGGATTAATCAAATCAGCAGATCAAAGGGCTCGGCAATGCCTGCCAGAAGGCCTGCACCCAGTGAGTGGAGTTCCCCTCCCAAGGGCCGCTTGGGGTTTGATGCATAAGTCAGGGACCCAAGGGGCAGGCCAGAGCCAATGCCACCTGTGTGAGGGGGGCAGGTGAGCGGGGGACCTAGAGGTGAGGGTGCAGCCCCTTCCCCTGACTCCTTCCTTGAGGACGCAGAACACATACAGGACACCAGAACAGAGAGAACTTTGCATAGCACAGGTCTGCGTTATTATGAGCNCTGATCCCGAGGGGTGAGGATGATGAGCACACACGTTCTGGAAATCAGCCTGCCTGGATCCGCACCCCGACTTCACTGGTGATTAGTGGTTTGCAAGTCACCCTCTGGCCCAGCCTCCTCATCTGCAAAATGGGTTGTTGTTGGTAGAGTCGAGTCGAGGCTCTGATGGAATGGTGCAAATAAAAGGCTGGTTTAGTGCCCTAGGTAAGTGGTGGCGGGTGTCATTATTTATAACGATAATGCAAATACTGTACTTAACTCTCAAACAGTATAATGGCCGTGATTAATACGTTCTGATGGCTCAGAGGCCTTCCAGGGATTTCTAGGCCTTAGGAGCATGAAATCAGGGATGCGCTGGTGAGAAGTGAGTTCAAGGGCGAGGAGACCACTTTTTACTATACTTCCATGTACCCCCCCAAGACAAGAGAGTGTCAAATAGATCTAATAGGATTTTTCTGTTCCTTTCTTTTCCTTCCTTGATTTCTTTCTTTTTCTTTTGTAATTAAATAATCCAAAAGGCTCTAGGAGCATTTGGAGGATTAAAATACAGCTGCCCTGCGGGGAGAAAAATTAAAATAAAATAAACTACAGTTGCCTTGGGTCTCAAATGATCACAATCAGAATAGGAATTATGGGGGCGCCTGGGGGGTGGCTCAGTCCGTTAAGCGTCTGACTTTGGTTCAGGTCATGATCTCGCATTTTGCGGGTTTGAGCCCCTCGTCAGGCCCTGTGCTGACAGCTCAGAGCCTGGAGCCTGCCTCAGATTCTGGGTCTCCTTCTCTCTCTGCCCCTCCCCTGCTTGCACATGCGCACGCGCGCTCTCTCTCTCTCTCTCTCTCTCTCCCGCAAAAGTAAATAAACATTAAACAAATTAAAAAAAAAAAAAGAATAGGAATCCTGCTCCCATGGTCCCTGGGAGTTCCCTTTCCAAGCCACAGAGCCGAGGAAGTGAAGGCCTTGGCCTGGGGTGTCCGCACGTGTGTGCAGAGGCGCCATCGGGCGATGAGAGGGAAGGGGTCCTGCTCTCGAGACCTGATGTTTCTCTCAATCCCTGCAGCTGTTCCCGCTCCCGGGGGACGGTGCGCAGAATGAAGCTGTCTTGTACCACCAGAAGCACATGGCCATGACCCTCCTGGCCTCTTTCTTCTACTCGGCACACCTGCCTGAGCGCCTGGCGCCTGGCCGCTTCGACTACATCGGTGAGTGTGCGGGGACCCCGTTGCCCATCGGTTCCCTGCCACCAGGATGCCCGTGCGTGTGGCTGCAAAGGGGAAGCAGGGGTGTGGAGAGGCGCAATTCCCTCGGGGCTTCCCTAGGAGCAGGGCGAGGGAGTGACACCGTAAGGTCTCGGGGCCAGCACGTACGCAGCCCGCAATGGCCAGGGAGGAGGGAAGGACGGAGAGCAGGTGCATCCAGGATTCTAAGGCATTCCTACGGGCTCGGGGGCCTAGGGAGTCCCTCGTTATTACCCCGACCAGGAAATCCCAGGATTAAACGGACACTGAGGGCTGCTCTGGAGAGGAACAAGACAGACAGAGTGACAGTGGCTGAGGCTAACAGACGGGAGAGTGTCCGTCTCATTCAGGCAGCTGCAGTGGGGCTGGGTGTCTTGGTGGAGCGAGGTTCTCAGGCCCCCACACATCCTTGAGCTTGGGGCGTGGGGCCCAGCCCTCAGTAAGAGGCCGGTGGCCCTCCAGGGGGACCTGAGCTCACTGGCGTTAGAGAGGCCATCGGAGCCACAGGACTTCCGCCCGCTGGGAGAGCGCCTTCCCTCTCTGTCTAGGGAAGCAGGGCGGAGGGACCTTGGGCCGCTTCTGGTGAGGCCTTGGGATGACAGATCCTCAGATACGCTGTCCCGGGACCTCAAGGGTCAGCCCTTATCCTTAAGTGGTGGGTGGGGACCCTGCTTCTCCTGAAGCCCCTTTTGTCCAGTTGAGTTTTCCATCCCCTCTCCCCTAAGGCGCGCGGGCCAGGTTTGGTGTATTGGCTCTGACGAGAGCTTCGTCTCCCTTAACTTCAGTTCTGTCCCCAGAAGGGAAGCCAGTGACCAAAACGCATGGGCGGCAAATTTCAAATTTCAAAAGCAGGGAGAGGAGAGGGCCAGGGAGTTGGAACTTGTCTACAGGAACCCTGTCCACCTCGCTGCCCCCCTCCCCCCCCAGACGAAGTATCGGTGATTGTGTATGAAGTCGGGCGGCTGCAGGAAAAATAGCCCTGGTCTTGTCATACCATCTCCCCGGTGTCTCAATAACACTTGATTTATTCACTTTTAATCCCACTCTCTTGGGCCTAAGGGGACAGAACAGAAAGACGGGTGTCTTTCTGGGGGACATTTGCCAGACGACAGTTGATGACGGACCATTAACAACAGGTTTGGAAAACGATCCGTCCTGCATGATGGGGTCCGCCAGCTGTGGGGTTCCCTCTCGGACGCGGGGCGGAGTGCCGAGCGGTTAGCCCGGCCCGTGGGAAGTCCCTCCGCATTCCTGTCCGGCCAGCTTGCTGGAATCACTTTTCTGATTGTAGCTGCATTTCAGATACATCCCGGGCTCATGGTGTTTTCCAGCCTTTTTTTTTTTTTTTTTTAAATCTCTTGCCCTATTGAAGATTGGTCTGAGCCTCGGTGAGCTCAGCTAGTCACCTCTCTGCCTGGACACGTGTCCTTGGAGAGCAGGGCTCTCAGCCGGACAAGAAGCCCCTTGGCTGCATCATGCATGGATCTGGAAATCATACATGGCCCCTTAGTATATAGCCTGAGTGAGGCAGGGGAGGGACCCCGAGGCACACCTTCTTCCTGGGGGACACAGCCTGGGGTGCAGGCAGTTCCCTGCTCTAAGGAGCTCACCGGGCGCCCACCCACCTGAGAGGGCTCTTTTTGAAATGTTGATTTATTTTTCAGAGAGAGAGAGAGCAGAGAGACACAATGCGAGTGGGGGAGGGGCAGAGAGAGGGCGACACAGAATCCGAAGCAGCCTCCAGGCTCTGAGCTGTCAGCACAGAGCCCAACGGGGGCTCAAACCCATGAACCGTGAGATCATGACCTGAACCGAAGTCGGACGCGTAACCAGCTGAGGCACCCAGGCGCCCCCATCTCTCTCTCTCTCTTTTTTAATGAAAGAGAATCCTTTTTTACCTCTTGTGTCGTACCTGTTTGTTAGGTCTGCCGTAACAAAGAATCACGTACTGAGTGGCTTAAACAACAGAAATGCAGTTTCTCATAATTTTGGAGGCTGAGACCAAGGTGTGGGCTGCGTTGCTCTCTCCTGAGGTCTCTCTCCCTGGCTTGCAGATGGCTGTCTTCCCGGTCTCTCCTCATGCGGCCTGTCCTCTGTGTGCGTGCACGCCCAGCTCCTAACCTCCCCCCTTAGCAGGGCACCAGCCACCTGGGTGGCTCAGTCAGTTGAGTGTCAGGTCATGATCTCGCGGTTTGTGAGTTCAAGCCCCACATCAGGCTCACAGCTGTCAACATGGGACCCACTTCAGATTCTCTTTCGCCCTCTCTCTGCCCCTTCCCAGCTTGTGCTCTCTCAAAAATAAAAATAAACGTTAAAAAAAAAAAAAAGGGACACCAGTCACAGTCGGTCCACCCTAGTGACCTCTTGTTAACTTAATTGTCTTTTTAAAAGACCCTGTCTTCAGGGGCGCCTGGGCGGCTCAGTCGGTTCAGCATCTGACTCTTGATTTTGGCTCAGGTTATGATCTCATAGTTCCTGGGATCAAGCCCCATGTTGGGCTTTGTGCTTAAGGCTCTCTCTCTCAATCTCTCTCTTTCTCTCTCTCAGAATAAATATATAAACTTAAAAAAAACCCCAACAGATCCTGTCTCCAGGCATGGTCATGTTCTGGGGTACTGGGCGTTGGAACTTCAACATTTGGAACCAGGGGAGGGGAGACACAACTCAGCCCATGACACACGTTGTCTCTACTGCTTTCTCATGTCCTGATTTCTGAGGGTCGTCAGCACACAGTCCTGGGCCCTGGGCAACTCGCTTCCTCATCACCACCAACCCAGCGTGTCCCTGCCCACTGCCACCCCCCTCGCTGGGTCCTCCCCTCCGTGGACACATGGCTGACAAGCCAGGGCCCTGTAAGTCATCAGGGAGGAAGAGCCCCTGGGGGGAACCGTCTGGGATTAACCAGCATCAGGGAGAGGACTGCCTTGTAAATGGCCACCAGAGAGTCCGGTTGGCTTCTCCGTCGGCCCTCGAATCAGAGTTGGAGCTGGTGAGTGCAGGTTCTGAAGAGGTGAACTTGGGTAGGACACGATGCCAGGCTTCATGTGCAAAATAGGACTGGTCGACAAGTTGTTTGAAAACAATGTACGTGGGCCTTTTAATGTTTCTCACACTGCATTAAAAAAAAAAAATGATGGGGCACCTGGAGGGCTCAGTCGGTTGAGCATCAGAATCTCGGTTTCGGCTGAGGCCATGATTTCACCGCTCGTGATTTCGAGCCCCTTGCTGTCAGTGTGGAACCTGCTTGGGATTCTCTCCCTCCCTCTCTCTCTGCCCCTTCCCTGCCTGTGCTCTCTCTCTCTCTCAAAAATAAACAAACATTTCAAAAACAAACAAATAAATGCATTGAGGTATATTTTACATATCCTATAATTCTCTGATTTCAAGTCTACAATTAGGTGATATTTTTAGTTTACCTACCAAGTTGAATCAGCATCACCATAAATGAGTTTTAGAACGCGATCTTCACCCCAGTGAGATCCCTCCTGCCCAATCCTGATTCCTACCCCCTGCCTGGAGAAATCACTAACCTACTTTGTGTCTGTGGATTTACCTTTTCTGGACATTTGACATAAATGGAATCTGACAATATGTGGTCCCTTGTGTCTGGCTTCTTTTGCCCAGCATAATGTTTTTAGCCTACACACCATGGTATACTATCAGCACTCCATTCTTTAAAAAAAAAAAAAGTTTATTTATTTATTTTGAGAGAAAGACTCTGGAGGAGCAGAAAGTGAGAGGGAGATAGAATCCCAAGAAGGCTCCATGCTGTCAGTGCACTGTGGGGCTTGAACTCACAAACTGTGAGATCATAATCTGAGCTGAAATCAAGAGTCAGACGCTTAACCGACTGAGCCACCCAGGGACCCCTGTTCATTAAAAAAAAAATTTTTTTTAATGTTTATTTATTTCTGAGAAGGAGATAGAGTGTGAGTAGGGAAGGAGAAGAGAGAGAGGGAGACATAGACTCTGAAGCAGGCTCTAGGCTCTGAGGTGTCAACACAGAGCCCAACACGGGGCTTGAACTCAGGAACTGTGAGATCGTGACTTGAGCTGAAGTCGGACGTTTAACCGACTGAGCCACTCAGGTGACCCCCCCCACCCCCAGTTCATTTTTTATTGCTGATCCCGGCAGCCTTTTCTGTGTTTGCCGTAGGTCACAGTCACCAGCTCTTCCATGTGTGTGTGATCCTGGCCACGCACCTGCAGATGGAAGCCATACTTCTGGACAAGACTCTGAGGAGGGAATGGCTCCTGGCCAACTCCAGGCCCCTGTCTTTCCCTCAGATAGCTGGAGCCATACTTCTGTGCCTCATCTTCAACCTCGGCAACATAATTTATTTCTCAGCTGCTCTGTATCGGATTCCTGAGCCAGAATTACATAAAAAAGAAACATGATTCAGATCATAAGCTTGTCGTGCCAGATGTCAACATTAAGCTACAACATCCTAAGCCGGTGGCACGGTCCGTGTTCACCAAGGCCTAACATATTCACAGTGGTTGATGTCTTGGCATTTTTGAGTGCATTCGTGTCAATAGGTATTTAACTGGGGAAATTTCTCTAGATGTGCACTTATTCTCTATTGTGATTTTAAAAGAGGAAGATGGGTTCAAGTAAGTCCTTGTTTGGTCAAATCCATGATCTTTCATTACGTTTTAAATTTATTTAAAATGGGTAGTTCAGTTCTATTTAAACAGTTGGGTTAAGCATACTACCCTTGAAGCCTTACTATTCAATAGTTGGATGAAGCTTTACTACCCCTGTAGGATTACCCTTTGAAAATGCATCATTTGTTGAGTCAGGCACAACCCCTGCTGAGAGCTACCACAGTGGGAGGAGAATGAACCAGAAAGATCAGCGGTGGTAGGGGTGCTGAGTAAGAGGAAGCTGGGCGTGTGGGAGCCCTGGGGAGTGGGGAGGCACTTCAGAATGAAGAGACCTTGTTTGGGGAGGGGTCTTCTTGCTCTCCCCACCTAGTGAAGGGAACGACTAGAAAGAGTCCTCTTTCCTACAAGCCTTTTCTGCCTTAAAGTGCCAACTCCCACATCACGTGGATTTGGATTTTCTCTAAAGTCCACATGGCTGGTGTCCGTGTTCTCTTCTGTTCTGTTTTCTTGTTGCCAATTTGATGTTGCCCAGGATTATGCGGTGCAGGTCAAGTGTGTGAGGTATGGGAGCTAGCTGAGTTCAGTCCAGTTGGCTGTGCTCATTCGTCACTGTTTAAACCAATGGCATCGCTGTCTGAGGACACTATCCATTTACTATTGCTTCAGCATTTCAGAGGTGCTACAGAGTTTAGTGTTCGGGCGCAGAGGATGTCAAAGACCTTGGAAAGGGTTGGTCAAGCTTTCTTGCGAGTGAGAAACTCTTGGTGAGTTTGCAACCAATGCAGATTCCCAGGCCAAATCAGGAGCTTCTGTGTTAGTCGTTTAAAATGTAAGTCTTTTAGAGGAGATTTGCCCTAAATCTCAGCAAGTTCCCAGGTGATTCTAATACAAAGAGCCACAGGCCAAATGTGAAAACTGCTGGTGGTGTGAGTTCCAGAAGGCACTGGGCCTATAGGCTTTGTTGCAGTTGACCTAATTTTTAGCAAGTCGCCACCTAAGGATGTACCCCTC
>NW_027527920.1:4978590-5072321 GCF_008692635.1 Crocuta crocuta | reverse complement strand
TAGCACACTGAGCATTTTCTCATCTGTTGCCTTAGGAGTTAGAGTTTAGTATTTTGTGGGGTTTTCAGAGAGTTCAGAAATGCTGATGCAAAATGTTTGTAACAGAGGCCCCATCACCCCCGATCTGCACTTGCTAATGACCTGAGGAGCTGTCCCCCACAAAGCAGGACCCTCTTTGCTGACTCAGAAACACCCTCCAAACTTAGAATACTGCCTCTGTGGTTAACTGGCCCAGAAACGTGAATGGCCTTGTGAATAGCTCCTCGTCCAATCCTCTGAGGATGAGTAAAAATTTATATTGGATGAGAGTGGTCAAGAAATATGATTTCATTAGTTTTATTGTTTATTTCCTTCCTCTGGGGGAAAGGTAGCCTGATAAAATTATATGGGCTGGTAAATTTTTGGTACATTAATTCCCAGCTGTGTGACAAAATTTGGTTTGGGGCAACAGTCTGACACTGTTAGTGGAATTTTACTCCAGCGGGGTCTGTGGGCATCCATTTCATCTTGCTGTGATTTCCATTTTATGCTGACAAAAGGTCCAAAGTTTAAATACCCTATTCTAGCAATGCCAAAGCCACGAAGCTCTTTATAATATTCCTTGTTTGTAGAGAGGAAAATGTTTGTTTAGGTCAGAAATAGTTGAAAGTTATAGGTGATTAACTTGAAGGCCCTTTAGATTTTTAAATTTTGGGTGATGTGACTGTTTCATCATCCTTGCTGACGGGAAAGAAATGTTAACTCAACAGAAGACGACCAGGGCTTCATAATGTTTTTATACGTTTGGTACCGTAGTTCCACTGTGTACTTTTGGACAGTGTTACAAATTAAAATTTGATGACAGTTTGCAACATGCTGACTTGGAAGCTTCTAGATACAGACAGTGGGCTCACAAATAAGAATTAACAATAGGTATGAAGGGTAAGTGGGTGTAGATTGGCTGAAGCCATCCCGGGAAGTCAAAAAGCTTGGCAGGGGGTGGGCTGAAGACCTCACCGGGAAGAGGTCTTTCCATGTCATAGCCCTCAGGTATTTTAGTGTCTCAATGTGCCTTGGAAATGTGCCATGCTGCCATTGGTGGTCATGCTCACCACCGCACGATCTCAAAGGGGATTTCGTGGGGGGTGACAAACTCCTAAGGGGATGTCCCTCTTCCTCCTCCTGCATGAGAAACGCTGCCCCCAAATTTCCCAGATGCCCCGGTGGTGATAAAACTTGAATGTATTCGAATGAGGCTGTTGAGTTAACCTCCATCGTCCTTGGCTCGTCGTAGAGTTTTGACTTCCGTGGCCTGGTTTCTGGAGAGAAATGCATTTGTCACTGATCAGAGTGAGAAGTGGAGGGCTTTAGAAACCGTTTGAGTACCAAGTGATCCGTGTGACTTGCCGTCATCGTCAAGTGTTTGTTGTGGAGCTTGGCTCACATGAGATGTTCTAAGGCAGGCAAGGTGGAGTTGAACAGTGTGGTCAGATGTGTTAGAGAGACCCTTCGCTTGGCTCTGCCGTGTCCCAAATTTGTGTTGGCCGTGGTACTATGTGACACGCCTGTTCACACTGTATGACAACTCTTTATACCATATGAGTTGAATGCCGGCCTCTTGATTTTCTAGTCAACAATCTATTAAGGATGAAAAGGCAAAGACCCATTTCTAAACTCAGATGTTCTTCCAACTTACATTATGTCTGGTTTTCTTAAACTGTATGGGAGGAGAAAAAAATAAAGTTTATTTATTATAATAAAGGCCTGTTACCCACTTGATTTGGTTACGTTTCACTTACTACACTGTGAACATGTCTGCTCGTCGTGAGAAGTAGTTTCCTGGGACGCCTGGGTGCTGCATTCGGTGGAGCATCTGACTCTTTCTTGATCTCGGCTCAGGTCATCATCTCATGGTTTGTGAGTTCAAGCCCAGCATCGGGCTCTGTGCTGACGGTGTGGAGCCTGTTTGGGATTCTCTTGCTCTCTCTTTCTCTCTCTCTGCCCCTCCCCTGCTTGTGTGCTTGCTCTCTCTCTCAAAATAAATACATAAACTTAAGAAATATCTTTAAGAAATAGGTTCCTGTACACGTGTGCATTGCTAAATCATTCAATGAATGTTTATATTTTGTGCCTGGTATATATGGAGTGAGCACTGTTTTAGGGACCAGGGGTAAGAGAAGTGAACAGAACTCACCTTGTCCCTCTTGCACGGAGTGAATCTTGTGACCATCAGGAGGGAAAGACAGATGCATTCCGATAATGGTAAGTGCTATAAAGAAAAGAAGCCTGTGAAGAAATAGAGATGGGTGGGGGAGGGCAGGTGAGACTGGATGGCCACCCTGCGAAGCTGACATTTGAGAAGAGCCTTGGCGGGCAGGATGGGGGCCAGCCCTGCTGGCATGGGGTGGGGCAAATGTTTCAGGTCAGGTAGTGAATGGGCAAAGTCCCCAAGACCAGAAGTCACCTGGTCCTGTCGGAAGGATGGAAGTCAAGCCACTCATTCCTGAAATGTGTAAATCTCGACAATGTCTGGGTCACCTGACTTTCGAAGACTTCTGGGAGTTTTCCTGAATGTTCTTCCCAGGAGATTGTCCATGGGGCTTCTCCGTACTTGTATGAGTGCTTCAACTCTGTAATAAACGTACTTGGGGCAAATAGAGAATTGTCACACCCATTCTCTTCACTGCGGGCAACAAATTTCTAAAACTGGCTTAATTCATGCCTCCTGTAGAGCTCGGAACAAGGGGCCTCAAAGATAATTTAATCCAGCCTTTCAAAAATGGGTTTGATGATGCGAGCACCTGAGTGGCTCTGTCAGTTAGGCGTCCAGCTTTTGCTTTCCGTTCAGATCATGATCATGGTTTCTGAGTTGGGAGCCCAGAGTTGGGCTCTACCCTGAGAGGGTGAAGTCTGCTTGGGATTCTCTCTCTGTCTCTCTCTGCTCCTCTGTGCTTGCACTTGCTCTCTCTTTCTCTCTAAATAAATATTTTTTTAAAATGTGTTTGATGATATAAAATGCACAGATGCAGATTACCTGGGGGAGGAGGAGCTCTGGAGTTTCACATTTTTATCAAAAGCCCCAACCGATTTTTAAAATTTTTAAAAAATAATTTATTTATTTTTGAGAGACACAGAATGCAAGCAGGAGAGAGGCAGAGAGACAGGGAGTGAGGGAGACACAGAACCCGAAGCAGGCCCCGGCTCTGAGCTGTCAGCACAGAGCCCGACGTGGGGCTCGAACTCACGAAACATGAGATCATGACCTGAGCTGAAGTTGGAAGCTTAACCGACTGAGCCAGCCAGGGGCCACCACCCTGCCCCCAAGTGATTTTTAATATCAGGCAGTTTAAGAAACACTGGTCAAGTCCAACCATTCTTCTTCTTTTTTTTTCTTCAAACTTGGAAAAACATTGCCAAATAGTATGAAGAATTCCCAGGTACTTTTCATCCTTCCCCCTTTTGATGTGTATATAACTGTCATCTCTAACAGAAACTTGGCTCCCATTATCCACAATGTATTATTTGCTCAATCTTAGAATGTACCGAATGTCATTTGAGAATTACTAACCCGTGTCTGCAAAAAGGCTTACTAATTAGAATTCAATATATGTTTCAAGTTCTTTTTGTCTGGAGCCTGAGGGCATATAGTCTCAATAGTCTAAATTACTTGGGTTAGTTATGGCCCCTTTATGTGTATGTTACTCGTTTGAAATACTATGTAGATCATTTGTTTTCTTTTTGTATCAATTTTACACCCCCCCCCCCAAGCTTGCTGATTTTTATTGTCTTTTGAGTATATAAAACATTAACCTCCAGTCGTTCATTTTCAAATGGCCTGGGGAGAGTCACATGGCTTGCGGATGTGAGACAGCACTGCCTAAGCTATTGAGTGTGAACAGCAGGGAGGGCCAGGGAGACAGGCATCCTGAGGTCCTCACTTTTACTGCCTTCCCTCAAACACGCTGGACTTTGGCCCTTTCTGGTCACTGGTGGTTATACGGTTCCCGCAGCCGTTCTTGTGGGTGTTCAGGTTAATTATGGTTTCCCGCTGGCATAGGGTCAGCCTCTCTCCAGTGATTTGCATAGGACCCTCCAGGCCAGTTGGGCAGTTTCTTATAAAGTGATACAATAAGACCCGCAATCCCACCCAAGAGAAATGAAAATCCCCATCTGCATAAAGACCTTCATGCAAATAATTATACCAGTTTCATTCATAACTGCCAAAAAGGTAGAAATGACCTAAATGGCCATGGGCTCGCAGATGGCTAAACTGTCACGCATTCGCACAGGGGATTACTATTACTAAACATGGTACCAATGTGTGCAACTCAAAAAAGCAGTGAATCTCCATTCTGCCCAGCTGAAGAAGGGACATTCTGGAACAGAGAAAACTCTAAGGAAGGAAGTCAGAAAAGGGGTTGCCAGGGGCTGGGGGTGGAGGAAGGTCGTTGACTACAAGAGCAGCACAAAGAAAGTTTTGCTGGGACAGTGACAGTGGTACAGGATGGTGTGTTTGTCAAATCCACCCGAGAAGGCTAGGTTTTACTGGACACAAATTATACCTCCATACCCCTGACTTTGGTAGAAGCCTCCCGGTTCTACCCCCTTCCCGTCTGCTATCCCTGGTCTGGATCTCTAATTCTAGGGGAAAACGCAAATCTGTTACTGCCCATGGGAGGCCCTTGGAGGGGGGAGGGGGGAGGAGGGAGGAGCGGGACTGGGAAGAGAGAAGAATGTGTTAGGGGTGAGGTGACTTTTTATTTTATTTTATATTTTAAAGAAAACAAGCCAGAGAGCTTTAGTACGGATAGAGGCGAGGGAGGGAGAAGAAAGCGCCCTGAAGAAACGCTGGGGTGGGTCTCGATGGACCTGAGTCCTCCACCGGGACGGATGCATCCATTCCTCCCGGACATTTACCAGGGGGCCTCCATCGTGGGGCGCTAAGCGTGCGACAGTGCCACCTAGTGAGCCTGTGGGGGATAAGCTGATAGAGGAACAGTGACCAAAGCGGGATGGGGGCTCTGATGGAAACCAACAGGTTGCTGGCAGGGTGGAGGGGACTAGGGGTATAGAGTAACGGTCTAGCACCCGGTGGCAAGTCGTTGGCAGAAGGTCAGCTGAGAACTGAGAATAAGGAGGCATTGTCGGAGGAAGGCGGGGAGGAGAGCTTGCCAGCAGAAGGACCGTTAGGTGAGCCCGGGGGGCACTGAAGGTCAGCGTGGCTGTGTGTGTGTGTGTGTGTGTGTGTGTGTGTTTGCGCGCGCACGCGCATGCATGCAGGGAGCAACGGTACGGGATGAGCTTGGAGAGGAAGAGCCTCAGGGCCCTGTGAGGGTGTTCAGCGCTGGGGAGCTCCTGCGAGCTCCTACAAGCCGGGGAGGCACATGACTCGATCTGTGGTCTAGAGGTGAGCGGGCTGCAGATTTGGGGGGCAGCAGCAGGGAAGCCTGCTAGGGTACTGTCGCAGTCATCCAGACAAGAGATGGGAGGAGCCAAGGGGATAGAGAGCAGCGTTTGAGAGGTTTGAAGGCTCTTTGGTGGGCAGAACTGTCAAGATGTGGTGAGTGGATGGTGGAACAGAGAGGCAGGAAGTCAAAGCGGGTACCGGGGACTCTGGCTTGGGTGGCTGGGGAGCAGGTTCAGGGGAAGAGATTAGGGAGCATTATGTATGAGGTGCCTATGGGACACCCAAGCAGAGAATGTCTGGAGCTCAGAAGAACAAACGTGACTGGTGTGTGAAGCCACGAGAGTGGTTGGCAATGCCTGAGGCAAGTCGGCAGCTAGTGGTGACCAGGTCAAAACCCTAAGCTACGACGACGTTTAAGCACACACAGAAAAGGAAGTCACAAATGAGTTCTGTGAAAGGGGGGCTTAGAGAGCTAGGAGAGAAAAATGAAGGCGTAGTAAGAGAAGAATGAGCAATATCTTCAGCGCTGTTGAGAGGCCAAGTAAGATAAAGGCATGGAAGAAGGGCCAATTCGATTTAGCATCAAGGAATTGGTGGTCTCAGGAATGGAAGAACTAAGACCAAAGTCAGGTTGCAAGGTAACTAACAAGGAGCCAGTAGCCATGCCCCATTCCTAAATAATACAGGTCCCGACTCGTCATTTAACAAAGAAATAAAAGCATTAGGAAAAACCATCTTTATGTCGCACAATACGGGCCAAGGATGTTACGTTTTGTCCACTCAACTGGTGTCTGATTGAGGAGTTGGGACCAGAGTCCCGTAAGAGCACAGAGGTAGACACAGATTTGACAGTCATGACGTTAGGGACAAATGTTGAAGCGGGACAGAATTAGTTCACCTTAGAAAAGAGTGGACATTGCTGTTCAAGAGCAGGACCAAACTTTACTCACCTCTGTAGGCTGTCAAACAAAAATTCAACTGCGTAATTTAAAGGATCACATTGGTTTTATTGAGCGATTCATGAATAGCGTCCCATCTAGCAAGCGGAGGGATGCTCCCAGGAGCGGTACAAAATGGAAGGCTTTTGTAGGAAGGAGGGTGGGGCAAGGAAGTTACTGGTAAAAGACAAGACAGGATTCTTTCAGGCCAGGTCACGTTCCCTAAGCGGGGAGGTAGGGGGTTCTTACCTGGAAGGTCGTCTCATCTTCCTTAGGGGGAGCTGGGGGAGAGGGGAGATGGAGGAGGCCCCTGTGACATTACCTCATTGGTGCGGACCAGAAAGTTCCTGACTGACCGGTTCAGACTACGTTTATGGGGGAGGTAGAAACTACACTTGGGTTAGATATTAAGCCCCTGTTTGGTGACCTGGTCTAGCATAAGGGACTCCATCTCGGGCGGTTGGCTTTCTTTTTAACAATGCTCAGGATCAAACACTGTTGAGAATTTGATAAAAGAGAAAATAACTGGATAAAAGAATGCATATATAGGAAAGAGCTGGAGGAACCAGAGAGGGAGCGCCCAGGAAAGGGGAAGGAGGGAGAGGACGCCAGCATGATGGGGTGATAGGAAGGCGGACAAGGAATCTGACCGTGCAGGGCACCGCACAGCAGGACACCCCCGAGCGGGAACCCTGCTGACCTCTGAACCCACGCTGGGCTGGCCCTTCCGTTGGACTTCTTGCGCTGTAGGGAACTAAACTCTCAGTTTCCTCGTGGGAAAATGGAAGGGGGTGGATTTCATTACATCTGACTGCGGCCCAGACACCCAGACGGCCCGCGCCGCCGCCCCGCGGTCGCCTAGGAGACAAGCGCCACTTCCGGCAGAGCGGCCACTTCCTCTGAGGCCGCCGGCGTGCCATCCGCTAGGCTCCGGGCCCGGCGCCTCCGGTCCTTTCCCGCCCGGCCGCCCGCTCGCCCAGGTTGCACTCTGCCGCGGTAGCGCGGCCCGGGGGTCTCCCCGCGCGCGGGCTGTGCCCCGGGGTTGAGGGCGCCAGGCGGCCTCGGTCCCTGGAAGGCCCTGGCACCCGCGAGCGCGGCTTGTTCTTCCGCGAGCCCAGCCCGTGGCCTTGAGGCGGAGACCGGTTTCGGAGGCCGCGGTCCTTGGGCGGGGAGGGGGGGGGGTCCCCTGACAGCCCCGCTCCGCCCACGGGCGTCCACGCCCACATTCCTCCCGCAGTCGGCCGCGCTGCCCAGCGCACTGACCGCTTGGGGTCCAGCAGTCCCTGCGCCGAGGGGGAGGGCTGATATTTGCGTAAAACAGCTTGTTTTCTTGAGGCCAAAGTCAAAATCACCTTAAAACAAAATGTTGAATTTAAGTAAACCTACCATAATAGTTTGTACTTAAAACACTGATTGGCTTGTTTCATCTCCAGACATGTTGAGAAAATAGTTTAATGATCTGTAGCCCATGCCAATAATTTAACTTAATTTTGATGTTAAGAGTTCATCATCTACGCTATAGATCAGGGTGGGCGTTGGTGGAGCGTGCTAGAGAAAATACCGTTTTCTAAGAGAGCAAGAGAAATTGCAGTTTGGAGACTCAATTTTGTTTGGGGGACAAAGGATGGTAGCTTGGAGAACTCCATAAACAATTAAGTACAGACCTAGATCTAGATGAAAAAATGGATTCCTCTATCCGCATTTTAATTTTTTTATTAAAAAATTTTTTCATACTTATTTTTAGAGAGAGGGGGGGAACGAGTTGGGGAGGGGCAGAGAGAGAGAGAGAGGGAGACACAGAATCTCCAGGCTGTGAGCTGCCAGCACAGAGTCTGATGCGGGGCTGAGTTCATGACCTGAGCTGAAGACAGATGGTTAGCCGGCTAAGCCACCCCAGGGGCCCCTCCATCTGNGCTTAACCGACTAAGCCACCCAGACGCCCCTCCATCTGCATTTTTATAATTTGGTGTGGTCAGTGGCTTGTCAGTCTGCCTTGGCAAGGGCTGTCAGAGAGGCGTATTTGCTTGTGCGCAGATAAGTGCCTTCAAGATAAGGGTGGTCAGTTATCCGTAGAGTTTTCAACTCTGTCGTGCTTCTGTAAGATTGTTGTTCAAGAAAATATGCAAACAATTTAAAATATATAACTATTCTAACGGTAAGCAGGCACATCTAGAGCCGAAAAGGTCTAAACCCAGTTTTACTTCTGCATTACGTGTGCCACAAACCTCCTTCTAATGCAGCATATTCTTGCCTTACTTCGGGTGTAAGGTTTGGAACTTTATAAGCCCTGGGGAGGCTGCCTCCATATGAATTATGGTGAGGTTTTTGTATATTAGCTTGAACAGAATGTTTTTTTTAAACCCATGTTCAGGAGGACTAAGACGCCCAGGAAACTTCTAGTGAAGAAAGGATCCCAAACAAGTCTTAAAGACCCAGTTGGGGTAAGGCCTCCCTGTGAACTCTCGTTTGTGTGTTTTCTGTCTTCTGTGAATGCTTGGAAGGGACCGAGATGGGAAAGCAGGTCAGAGATCATTTAGTTAAATGGATAAGGCTGGTTCTGCTTTGAAATTTTGTTTCCATCTAGGATTCAGGAGTCCAGCAAAAGGAAGTCTTTGGTTGTCAACTGTGTAACTCCTATAATTACGATTTGAAAAATTAGATCATGAAAACTATTCTTTAGTGTCCCAGAGAGTTCTTCCTACTCTCGGCCGGGGGTGAGCTCTTCCTCCACCTTCAGGACCGCTGACACATTTCATAGAGGCGCTTCTCAATTCAGTCCAGTGACTACTCAAGAGTGCGCGTACTTCACTCGTTTCAGACTTGGGACCTTGCTCTTAAAGCCAAATGCAAATAATAATTTGGGTGGTTTGCTCTGGGATATTTTCTCTTTCTTCCCTCACTGGCACGGGGCTGTCTCTCTTGGTCTAAGTTGAGGGAACCAGACGCTTTTCCGCACGTACAGCTGAACAGCCTGTCCTCAGCCCTGTCACCGATTAAGAAGAGGTGTTTGGGACGTTGCTTATTTATTTCTATGCTGTTATACCTTATTTGTGTATATGTTTATTTGTATATTAAGTGTAAAGCCGTCAAGTTTTGCTTGACATCCAATTTCCAAGAATTCTAACAGCTTTTCAAATACTTCTCATTGTGTAATGTTGATTTTAGAGATTTTTAAATTAGTAATAGCATCACTTTATTAAATTGGTGCCAGCATAACAATGAAGAGAAGCTGTGTGACTCGATGCTTCTCTTGTCCAAATTTATCTCAACTGTATGTGCATTTAAAATCTCCCCTCTCTAGCATATCTGTGTGCATCTGACCACTTCTGGTAGCACGTTTCAGTTTCTGTGGCTCTAAGTTTACATAAATCTCTTATGTCGAGAGACCAAGTGTTGAAGGAACAAACAGGAAGCTTAAGTGAACGGTCAGGTAAAAAGTCCACCTTTGTTCTTCAAGCGCCTTCCTGCACTTTCAGGTGTACTGCAGGGTGCGCCCGCTAAGCCTTCCCGATCAAGAGTGTTGCATCGAAGTGATCAATAATACAACCGTCCAGCTCCATACTCCTGAGGGTTACAGACTCAACCGAAACGGAGACTATAAGGAGGTAATTCCCACTGGACCCAAGCTATTTGTACTCGATGTGTTTTGTCCTGAAGGGCTTTTCCATTTTTTTTCCATTTAACAAAATACACGTGCCCACTTTTTTTGAAAAACTTGTTTACTTCCTATAACGCCCATGTATATCAAGTGTGGACAGGCATACGCTTGGTATCCTGGAGGTGGAGGGTTGCCTTTACAAGGTAATTTCTTGTCCTGGATATTGTTTTTTTAGAGCGTACATTAGAGACTGTTTCATGGAGAATGACTGTGCTAGGTGGCTACACACGTGCGCGCGCACACACACACACACACACACAATTNGGCGGGGGGGACACCTGGAGAGCTCAGTGGTTAAGTAAATGTCCAACTCCTGATTTTGGCTCAGGTCAGCACTTCATAGTTATGGTGGGTTCGAGCCCTGAGTCAGGTTCCATGGTGATAGTACAGAGCCTGCTTGGGACTCTGCCCCTCCACTGCGTGTGCTCGCTCTTGCGCACGCTCTCTTGCGCGCGCTCTCGCTCTCTCAAACATTTAAAAATAAATAGCAACAGGCATTGTGTATTTGTTTCAACCCCTTATGAAGCATCAGTTTTAGTAAAATCTTGAGTGAAGGGAGTTCAGTTCAGACACGTTGCCCTAAGGCTGCAGGGCAGATTTCCAAAAACGAGTTGCCTTGAAGGAGCTTCAGCCTAACTGGGGGCCCGGTGGGGAACGGGTACCCTTCTTACCGATGGGAGGGACAGGTGTGCCCAAAGGGGACGACTGTGAGGAAGCGGAAGGACGCACTTACTCGGGCTGTTGTGTGCACTGTCGACGCTGCTCTTGTGAAATGGTCGGAAGCCCTGCTGTAGGCTCTGGGTCGCTAACACTCGACGGACACCTCTCGTCCTCCCTGCGTGTTTCCCAGCAGCAGCTCCTTCAGGAAGCTCTCTGCCGCCTCCCCCTCCAAGTCTCCCTGTTCTCGGCTCCCACTGGCCACTCTGCAGACCCCTCTTCCTTCTCCAGCCTCTCAGTGCTGGGGTGGCCTCGCCCAGGGCTCTCTCCCCTGCACTCTGCCATGGCCTTAAATGCTGCTCGTATGATGATAATTCTGTTTCTCTCCAGCCTAAACCTCTCCTCAGCTCTAAATCAAACATCCACTGTTTGGCTGTCACGGAGGCATCTCAGGGTTTACGTGTCCCCTCTAACTCCCTTCCTCCCTTGTCTTCTCTCCTCAGTATAATGGAGCCCCCATCGGCCCCGCTCCAGTCCCATCTATCCGTACACTCTCCGCTCCGGTGTGAAACTGTCCTTTGGTTTCTGGCTCCGCTGCCACCGCCCTGGTCTCAGCCCCGTTAGGACCCACCAAGACTAGTGCTTCTCACGCGGCCTGTGCTGAAGAAACAGCCTTGTAAAGTTCTCAGTGCACCGCAACTGAGCCTTCAGGGCAGGTCCGCCGCAGAGCTGGGCCCGGANCCTGCCCGCCGCCCGGCGCGCCCGGCCTGCTGCTCACCGCTGGGCCGCTGCAGCCGCCGCCGGGGCCGCACAGGTCTCTAAACCTGCTCTCGATTTCTGTCGTCCGCTCCTCCGGGAGAGGGGACTGGCACTTCGCAGACGGGCAGTGGTCTGCCCACTGGACTTTGAAATCTAACCAGACCGCTTGCTTCTGCTCTGAATCTTCTTCTCCAATCCATTTTCCAAGAGCCGCCAGAGAGATCTTTTAAAGCACAAATCCAAGCTGACTTTTTCCCTGTTTAAAATCTTTCAAGGCCCAGGGGCGCCTGGGTGGCTTAGTCGGTTAAGCATCCGACTTTCGCTTGGGTCATGATCTCGTGGTTTGTGGGTTCGAGCCCCGCGTCAGGCTCTGTGTTGACTGTGCTGACTGCCAGCTCGGAGCCTGGAGCCTGTTTCAGTCTGTGACTCCCTCTCTTTCTGACCCTCTCCTGCTCATGCTGTCTCTCTCCTAGAAATAAATAAAACATTAAAAAAAAAAATCTTTCAAGGCCCAGTCTTCAAAACCCTGCTTACTTTGCCTCCCCTCTATTTCTCCACCCTCATCTCTTAGTTCCCATCCAGTCCTCGGATAAGTCCCGGTCCTGCCTCAGGGTTGCTCCCTTGGCCTGGACTTTTCCTTCTCTCAGCTCTTAGCATGGATGGCTCCTCGTCTTTGGATCTCAGCGTAAATATCACCTCCTCAGAGACTGTCCAGACGACCTTATCTCCAGTGGCACCCCCCGCCCCCACTTCTGCCCTTCAGGTGCTCCTTGGTAGCACTTACCACACCTAGAGGTTGGTTTGTTTACAGTCTCTTCTCCCTGCTGTCGTGTAAGCTTCAAGGGGATACGCACCTCTCTGTCCTGTGCCCCAGAATATGGACGCAGCATGAATGGTCTGGAAAGGCTTCCTGGAGGAGTGGGTTTTCAAAGACATCAGATAGTTGAGAGGTGACTTACTATGAGGAACTTCACTTCTTTAACTGGACTTAGTTTCAAGCATGTATAAGCAGAGAGAAAGTCTGGTGGGGGTTAACAGTTCTCGGTGCCTGTGACGGAAGGCCGGGTTGGAAACTGGAAAGGGCACAGGGCTAGAACCGGTTGGGACACCGGACAGCACCGCAGGCTGGGGCAAGGGCCTGCCCCGGGCCTCGCTTTTCTTTACTGGAAAGGAGGGGTTTGTTCACAGGGACTTGGAGGTCATCTGATAACCTGCTGGTACAATCTAGGGTGCATCCTTTCGGTTCTGATTCTTTATTCTCGTCAACTCTACAGCTGCTCTACAGGCTTAGAATAAAAACTCCCACCAAGTGAAGAGTTAGCCTAGCTGAAGCTGGTGTGTGATCTTTAGCAAGTTATAAAATGAGCCTAATTCACAGTATGTAATCACAGGGCAGAGTGAGCCGAGTGACTGCCATGCTAAGGTGGCCTTGGCACCTGGGCGGGCTGGCCGGTGCCTTGTTATACATTGGAGTACTGATCTGCACGTGTCTCCTCCTGGGGAGACAGAACTGCTAACTTAACAAATAAGGGTCATGAGATATCTACAGGCTGAGTTCAAGGAAAAGGGTATAAAACAGGAAAGGGGGTCCCACGAGACAAAAGCTATAATCCGTAATGAATTCTAGCAACTACTCACGCAACAAATAACCTAGCATGGACATTCACAAAGTGAAACCTGCAAGGTCACTGACCCAACTGCAAGGTCTGTAATACAAAAAAAACTAGAAAATAACAAAAATGGAAATAACAGAACTCCAGCCCCTTCCTGGTTAGGACAATTTAACTGACGTTAAAGTATACTTATATTCCCCAGCCTAGTTTTCCAGGAGTTTAGTAATCTTTTTTGGTAATAATGGTTATAATTTTATAATCTATTTTGGTAGAGATTTGATAATTGAAGTGTTGATTTTTTCAAGGCCACAGTTTATTTAAAATTTCATAGAAGAACTCATGAGATTAAATCCACAGTTCATTTCTGGTTTTAAAACAGTACAATAAAACACTTGGTTTTATGCTGCTGTGCTATTTAAAGCATTTTTTAAAATATTTTTTAGTTTTGAGAGAGAGTATGTGTGTGAACAGGGGTGGGGCAGAGAGAAAGAGAGAGAGAGAGGGAGACACAGAATCCGAAGCAGGCTCCAGGCTCCGAGCTGTCAGCACAGAGCCCGATGTGTGGCTTGAATCCATTAACGACAAGATCACGACCTGAGCGGAAGTTGGCAGCTTAACCGACTGAGCCACCCAGGTGCCCTGACCACTGTGTCATTTTAAAAGAGCAAGTGGTAAATTATTAGCGTATGGAGTAATAATACTTGGTGCTTTTCACAAGTCTGTAACTGAGTCATGACACTCTTTGTTGTCTAAAATCCGCCTTGGTCTGTGAAGCATTAGTGAGCTTGAGACTTCTACATTCTTCCAGGGTTTAGAACTGTACATTTTTGTCAGTTTGGAAGTGGTATAATTGAGGGATGTCATGACTTTTTTAAGAGTTCCAAGTTTACAGACGTCATGCTTTTTCTTTATGTGTCTACATCTTAAAAAAACACCTGAATACATTTAAACAGAGGTATTTCTGGCTTCGACAGAGTGAAATTCCATTCACGTGCTTTTTATTTCTCGCTTCTCCCCAGACTCAGTATTCATTTAAACAAGTGTTTGGCACTCACACCACCCAGAAGGAGCTCTTCGATGCTGTGGCCAATGCCTTAGTAGATGACCTCATTCACGGCAAAAATGGTATGGTTACTGGGGTTTTCGCTGCATTTCCTTTCTGTCCCCCTCACAAAACTCTTTTGATACTTAGATATTTGATTATATCTCGTCTGGAATTCACATTTAATTTGTTAGGGTGGTATAAAACTTACTTTTTTGAGCTGACTAATTCCAAGTGTTTTTTAATACTATGGAAGAAATATGAAAAGCGGAGGACTTGACTTTTAATCTATAACCTGGTGTCACTTGCTACATTGTAGGTCTCCTTTTTACATACGGTGTGACGGGAAGTGGGAAAACTCACACGATGACTGGTTCTCCAGGGGAAGGAGGTCTGCTTCCTCGTTGTCTGGACATGATCTTTAACAGCATAGGGACGCTTCAAGCTAAACGATATGTATGTGTAATTCTTTTGTACCGTGACTGTCTCACCTGAGGGCCCGGGGACTGAGACACCTGTGGGTGCAGTGTTAACGGGGGGAACAACTAACGCTGGGTCCATCCTTATTTCTTAAATGGGTCTCTTGCTATCTAAGTCAAATTCTAAAAGTCATGGTCTGATTTTCACCCCCCACTTCAGGTTTTTAAATCTAATGACAGGAATAGCATGGACATACAGTGTGAGGTTGACGCCTTGTTAGAACGGCAGAAAAGGGAAGCCATGCCCAATCCAAAGACCCCCTCTAGCAAGTGAGTAAATTACGTGTGTCTGGGACCCTGGCCTGGGGGGACCCCCCCCCCCCGGTAGCTTCCGTAGGCACAGGGGATGGTGAACGTGAAGGGTGGGTGGTGTGCAGCTGACTTGAGTGAGATCAAAGTTGAGGAACGTTCTTAATTACATTCGTTTGCTCAGATGCTCTCTGGTTTTGAGCGCAGTGGTTTTGAAATACCGTTCGCAGAGGTGTGGCTCGGGAGGGAAAGGGGATAGGGGGTCTGAGCTGGTGCCGAGCCTGGGGCGGCTCTGGGGGCACTGCTGGCTGCCCACGAGCACGCGCAGACGGCTGAATGCACGGCCGCTTGGGGGGGTGGGCCGTTTACGTTCTACCTTTCAGTTTCCTCTTGGGGTCCTTTGCTTTCCATACTGACTCACAATGAGTAAGAGCAGCTTTTTGGCTCTTTTCTTTTTTCAGACGACAAGTAGACCCAGAGTTTGCAGATATGATAAATGTACAAGAA
The DNA here is from genome assembly GCF_008692635.1 of Crocuta crocuta. NCBI lineage: Eukaryota > Metazoa > Chordata > Mammalia > Carnivora > Hyaenidae > Crocuta > Crocuta crocuta. Next base: position 5,057,033 of record NW_027527920.1, on the reverse strand, counting down.
TTCTGCAAAGCCGAAGAGGTCGATGAAGACAGTGTCTATGGTGTATTTGTCTCTTATATTGAAATCTATAACAATTACATATATGATCTGTTGGAGGAGGTGCCGTTTGATCCCATAAAGCCCAAGTAAGTAGTGAAGAGAGTCCCACCTTAGCTGCTTAACCCTGGGGAAGCCACCTGACGGCAGTGAGCCTCAGTTCCCTCAGTGATAAATGGTAACAGAGCTTGCTTCTGTTTTCAAAAATGAAAGGTAGCTTGTCTGTCGTGCGGTGGTGTTCAGCGCACGGTTCTAGTCCTTACCAGACCCGTGGCCGTATCAGGGCCCGGTGGGTTAAGGGGTCTGAGGAGGAAAGACACCTGAATACTCATCTTAGACATTACTTTTGGAAACTCTTGGCCTTGAGAAGGATCGTCCTCGTTTAAGGAAGTGTCCTTCGGACAAGGTGCCCGGCTTACCTTTCAAGCCCCTAATACTCAGTGTTGGAGGTTCTGCCACATTAACCATCTGTGGCTGGTGACGTCTGCAGGGAGGAGCCCAAAGCTCTCGTCCATGCAGCTAGCACAGGTCTCCCATCGCTGGTTCATACGAGGTGGCCTCTGATCCGTCACTCTGCCAGATTAAAATATAGCTCCTCAGATTTCCTTGGGTCATGACCCACTGACACGGAAGAACCGCTCCAGCCCGCATCACGATCGGCACCTGTGCCGCAGCGGACACTGGCGTCCCCTTTACCGTTAGTGTCTTATTCTTGAGTTGATGGCTTTGTTCTCGAGCTAAACGTTTATCTTCACTGCTATCTTTATTAGGGCCTCTCAGATCACAAATATGCAGACCTGTGTGTGTCTATTTAATTGAACATTATTGGAGAAACAGCTGCATATTTAGAAAACCATCAGACTGAGAACGTTAAACAGTGTACAGCTTACCTACTTTCCCAAGTATTTCAGAGCATCGGTCGTGTGCACCCATTTTCCTAAACTTGGTGATGTCGTTCGTTGCTACCGATCCCTTTCATTTTTGCACATGGGCCAAGGTTCTTTTTTGGTGTGTTCTAAGTGAGATTAGTTTCAAAGAAGCCTATCTTGGTTTTATTTAGTTTTAGGAAAGGAAGGCTGACAGGCGTGCCTCGCATGCCTTCTAACAACCATTCCGGTAACTCCTTGAATGAACCCCGAGTGCGTATTCAGCCCCGAATTCAGATTTGATCTGTGAGGCTGGTGTTCAGCTGGCTCTTCCAAGCTGGTTACCTTTTAAAAAAGTGTTTTTCAACACGATGAAGAAATTATGTGGAGGGTGTTTAAGAGCCGACTCCGGTGACTGTCGCGTAGCTCACACCCTGTTCCTTCGGTAGGTGGAACAGCTGCAGCACACCCATGAGGAGCGCAGACTTTGTGTATGTGACCGTGACCGCGCTGACCCTTTTCTCAGGGAGCAGGGCGCGGTTATACCAGCGCTTGGCGTCTGTGCAGGGCTGGCCGCTCCCTCTAGGCCCCTCCCCGCTGCCTGGCATGTCTGCCGTTCGCTGAGCAGTGGTGGCCGGTACGCGCCGTGCCCCCACCGATCCCGTTNTCCTACCCTCCCTCTCCCTGCCGCCACACACACACACCTCGAGCCGCCACTCTGAAGGACCGCCACGCCTGGTATAAACCAAACCCTTCCCGAGCTCGTCTTCTGACTCTGATGTCAGAACCGGCTCGCTCTCTTAAAATTTGGGAAATGCTGGCTCGATTCTGATGCTTAACCTGTGCATGTGACGTTGCTGTCCTACTCAGTCCATCTCTCCTTGTTTAGTGTTGTTCTGTGTGCTTTGTTAGAACAAATTAGAGCAAAGCTTCTAAAATAGCATAGGCTCCTGTTCTCCTGTTATGTGACTAATCTGGACTACATATCCTTGTGCTTACCCGGAGCTCTTGCCTGGGCTTATTCCCTTATAGTAAGAATCGGTGTCATGTTGCCCGGCATTTTAGTCCTAGTTTTAAACCAAGATACTAGTATCTCATAATTTAGGAAGACTAACGTTCTTTTCTTTCTCACAGACCGCCACAATCCAAATTGCTTCGCGAAGACAAGAACCATAACATGTATGTTGCAGGATGTACAGAAGTAGAAGTGAAATCTACTGAGGAGGCTTTTGAAGTTTTTTGGAGAGGTTAGAAATCAAGCTAAAACTCAGAAAATCGGAAACCATAAATTTAACCTTGAGAGTTGCTACTGTAACTTAACAGCAGTACTTTTTAGTGCTGTAACGAGGGAGTTCAGGTTTATTCAATGGTGTCCCTGTCATCACAGGCCAGAAAAAGAGACGCATCGCTAACACCCATTTGAATCGTGAGTCCAGCCGTTCCCACAGTGTGTTCAACATCAAATTAGTGCAGGCTCCCTTGGATGCGGATGGAGACAATGTCTTACAGGTAAATCTGCAGTGCGTGGAGTTTTTCTTGTTTTAACTGAACCCTTAGTGTTTTTTTGTTTGTTTGTTTGTTTTTATGTTTGAAAGGCAGAGCAGGGTAGGGTCAGAGAGAGAGGGAGACACAGAATCCGAAGACAGGCTCCAGGCTCCGAGCTGACAGCACAGAGCCCGATGCGGGGCTCGAACCCACGAACCGTGAGATCATGACCTGAGCCGAAGTCGGATGCTTAACCGACTGAGCCACCTGGGTGCCCCTGAACCCTTAGTTTTCAGAGTTAAATCAGGGAAGTTTTACCGCCATGAAGACTGCTCTAGAATTCTTACAGGCAGGTGATGACATTTAAAACCTGTTCCACTAGAGAGTGTAGTTTTGGGAAACTGGCTATTGAATCTGAGAACCTGGAATTAATTCTGCTGTGAAAAGGTTTACAAATCTTTATAAATCTCTTTAATAGAGGAGATAAAATAAGTATGTACAAATCATTATTTTATCTCTGAAGACTCATTTCGTATGTGGGAATTCAGTTAATGGTTCTGAAATGTCAGCAGTTAACTTTCCCAGGGTAGGCACGGCTCAGGAGATGACAAGTCTGAATTGTTCTTCTCTGGGCGGATGGGCCCGTAGGGCTCCCGCCTGCCGAGCGCTCGTTACCGCCAGGCCTGTCGTGCTACAAGCCCTACGTCAATTAGTAAAAGCATTTGGGCCTGAATAGAAATCACTTAATAACTTTAAGCTATTAAAGCGTAATTCCATTCGAAACTGATCATGAAGGTCTCCTCATGGCATGAGGAGATAGTACAACAGGGTCCTGAAGAGCACCAGGATTCAAATTCTGATTCCTATTACTCTCCTAGCTGTCTGACCTGTTATAAACTCTTCATTATGTTGTGGGGATTAAAGCAGGGCGTGCACAGAGTTCGTAGGCCGGTGTCTGAGAGCTGACGTACTCAGAAGACACGACTCGGGGCACCTGGGTGGCTTAGTCGGTTGGGCGTCCGACTTTCGCTTAGGTCATGATCTCGCGGTTCGTGGGTTCGAGCCCCGCGTCGGACTCTGTGCTGACTGCCAGCTCGGAGCCTGAAGCCTGTTTCAGTCTGTGACTCCCTCTCTCTCTGACCCTCCCCTGCTCGCACTGTCTCTCTCTCTCTCCTAGAAATAAATAAAACATTAAAAAAAAAAAGAAGACATGACTCAGGGTCAGCACTCATAAATGTTTGTTAGAAAATGCTTCCAAGTCAAGCCTTCGTGTACACATGCTTTCCTTTGAATCACATCTACTATATAAAATCAGTTACGTACCTCTTGCTTTTCATTTCTTATTCCACAATTAGAGTATTATGAAATTGATTATAAAACTGTTAAATCTCTGGTTACAGAAAAATTAGGCCAGGCCCATTCTAGACTTAGACACAGATTGAGCTCCTGCTGCATGCCAGGCACCCTGCAAGGTGCTGGAGCTGACAACACTGGCTGAGAGGCAGAGGCAGGCCCTCTCTTGTGAGGTTTACAGTATAAATGCCGAAACCAGATGGTGGGCAAGGCCTCGTCACCATCACAGGTGTACCTACTTAGCCCATACGCTTGTAGCTGACTCCTCCCCCAAAACAGACCCTTTGGTCCTGCCATTTCATGTTGCGCAAATGATGTAAGACTTCATAATCTGTTGGCTCGAATATATTTAAAGAACACCGTAAACAGTTATACCTCGTACTAACTGGCATTGTATCTTCTCTTCAGGAAAAGGAACAAATCACGATAAGCCAGCTGTCCCTGGTAGATCTTGCTGGAAGTGAAAGAACGAATCGGACAAAAGCAGAAGGGAACAGATTACGGGAAGCTGGTGAGCAGAGCACACTACTCATGTTATTGCGACCACTTTCCAGAACTTGCAGTGTCAGTCTATCATCTGCTTATTGATAGGTGGTTTACACACAATTATCTTCGATTTGATCATTTAGAGGCCAAATTTAGGGGACAGTGCTGTTTCTTTAGTTATGCTGGTTTGGTATCAATATATTATAATATTCTGACTTGTTCTAAGAATGAATAAGTGGGGCGCCGGGGTGGCTCAGTGGGTTCAGCATCCAATTCTTGACCTTGGCTCAGGTCGTGATCTCATGGTTCGCTTTCTGTGCTGAGCATGTGGAGCCTGCTTGGGTTTCTCTGCCTCTCTCTCCGCCCCTCCCCACCTGGCACTGTCTCTTTCTCTCTCTCTCCCTCCCTCTCCCTCTCTCTCTCTCCCTCAAAAGGTAAATACATAAATTTAAGAAAAATGAATGAAGTGATTAAAATAAATATAAAACAAGTATCTATTAACAGTAATAGAAGTACTAGGCCCTCAAAGTTAAGTGATTTAACAGTTATTTTAACATTCATTCTGATGCAAACTGGCTTCTGGAGATGGGAAAAAAATCATTGAACACAGAAGCAAATTGAAAGAGAATCAGTGTTTTGTTTGTTTAGTCTTTAGTGTAACTATTCATGTTATACTTTACACATAATAGCATTTATGGAGTACCTACTGTGTGCCGATATCTGAACACTCAGTCAGTCTGGGAGTGTGTGAGGGGAAGGTTAGGGAGGAAATGGCAGAGTCAAAGTCACTGAAATGGAGGGTGTGGGTTGATGGCCCACGACAACTGGGGTGGCAGAGTGAGGCAAAGTCACAAGGACCCTTGTCTATCATCCTAGAAAGTCTGAATTTTGTCCTGATGGATAATGGTGGTGACCTATTATTAAAGGACTGGCGTGTGCATCACAGTATCTACTATGCACGGGCTTGATGTCTTGATTCTGACCTTTCAGGACTGTATGATACCCATTTTTCAGATGAGGAAATGGGCTGGGAGAGATTAAGTAATTTTCCCAAGACTGGAGCCTGGCTTTAAACCCAGGTTGGCTGAATTCTCAAAGCTTGTGTCTTTTTGCTGTTAGACAGTCTCCTTAAGTCAATAAAGAGTTAGTCTTTTAGAAAGAGAGATAAAAGCAGTTGGGAGAGCCTTTTGCCTAATTCAGATGAGCTATCATGTAACCTGTAGGCAAGGGTCAGACAAAAGTGAGAGCTGGTTAGGAAGTCCACTGGATGTGTTCAGGAAGGGAGAGGGGAGGGCACAGCCAAGATCTTGACTGGGGAGAAAGCAGTCTCAAGTGCCGGTGTGGGGGTTAGGGTTTGGGTTGGACGCGTGTAGCTTACTCCAGTGAAGTGCCTCGTAACTGCATGTAGAGGTGCATACCTTTGGAAGGGGAGAGAGTTGGCCGGGGGGTTTATAGGTTTAGGCTTCGCCACTATGGTGGAGGCAGTAGGGGAGATGAGATGATTCTTGACAGAAGGGAAGAGGCTGAAGGCAGAGCCTTGCAGAACAAACACCTGAGGTGACTGATGTGAAGCCTGGAAGGAGGCAGGAGGTGGCAGGCAGGTGAGAGCACAGAGACCGCCCACATTATGCGTGTGTGTGTGTGGAAGATACAGCACCTGAACTCCTGCTCACACAACAAAGGATTAATCCTGCTGGGGAAAGAGGTTTATCTCGTTGAAAGAAAAGTAGGAACTTGAGGGTTCTGATGCTTTGGGGAAAAGACCAGAAAGGACCACCAGAGTTAACGGGACTTTTTGGCCTGTGCTCGTAATTGAAAGGAACTGCTAGCCAAAAAAATAAAGGTGTGATTTATTTCCCACCCAAGTGTGCAGACTCCCCTAGATGTACCCATGGGCAGCATGGACCTCGGGGTCAGAGTCCCCGGCAGTTAGGGAGAGGGATGGTGCCCTCTGTGAGAGGCGTGAGGGGGTGGGGAGTCTATTAACAGGAGTCTGGGTTCCAGAGAACATAGTGGAAGCAGGAAGGACACTGGGAGTTGGGGTCAAGGACAAGGAATCATGAACCATGGGACACTACGGAGGCACCGACGAGCTCTATGTGCAGAGAGGTGGCCAAGGAGAGCAGGGTGGGAGTCAGCTNGGGGGCTTCTGTCATCTGTCCGACCTGTCTCGGTGCAGAAGTCCAAACACAGCGGTCAGAAGTGCTGCCCAGGGAACCCCTGTCAGGACGTGGGAGGGGCAGAGTTAGCCGGATCCCAAGACCCATGACTGTTAGAAACAGGAGCCCCTCCAGGGGCAGGAGACCCTCCGTGATGATGAGGCCAACTGTGGCGGGAAGGGGTCATCAGGCTGCAGGGAATGTGTGTTAATCCAGGCTAGGAAACATCTGCATTTAATACATTCTCTCAAAGAATTTAAGATTTGGAAGAAACTTTGTGGGCCATGAAGTGTAATGTCGCATTCCCTGGACAGTGCAAGCTAGAAGTCTTAAAGGAGGGTCTCTCACCTCCCCCCTGGCCCCGACACACTGCCGGCCATGCAGGGACACTCTTTAACCTGAGCCACTAAAACCTGTTATTTGTAATTTCCATAGTGTCTTTCTGGTTTTTTAATGTTTATTTTTTTAAATAAAATGTTTATTTTTGAGAGAACATAAGCTGGGGAGGGGCAGAGAGAGAGGGAGACAGAATCTGAAACACGTTCCAGGCTCTGAGCTGTCAGCAGAGGCTGATGCAAGGCTTGAACTCAGACTGCGAGATCGTGACCTGAGCCGAAGTTGGACATTCAACCAACTGAGCCACCTTGGTGCCCCAATGTTTATTTGGGGGGTGGGGGGGGAGGATGGAGCACAAGCGGGGGAGGGGAAGAGAGAGAGAGGGACACAGAATCTGAAGGAGGTTCCAGGCTCTGAGCTGTCAGCACAGAGCCAGATGATGATGGGCTCAAACCCATGAACTATGAGATTATGGCCTAAGCCAGAGTCAGATGCTCAGCCAACTGAGCCACCAGGCGCCCTTCCATATATTTTGATGAAGTAGGGATTTCACAAGCAAACAGACCACACTGTAGCTACTCTACTGTTTTAAGATGTCTTCTGTCTATATTTTTCTACCAGGTAACATTAACCAGTCACTAATGACACTAAGAACATGTATGGAAGTCTTGAGAGAAAACCAAATGTACGGAACTAACAAAGTAAGCAGTAGCCTTTCGTCACTTCTGTAGCTTTGTTTGTGTGTACTTTTTCGCCTTATATATTTGGATCTGAATTTACTTACAGATGGTTCCATACCGAGATTCAAAGTTAACCCATCTGTTCAAGAACTACTTTGATGGGGAAGGTAAAGTACGCATGATCGTGTGTGTGAATCCAAAGGCTGAAGATTACGAAGAAAGCTTGGTAATTTTAATGTATTTATCTTGTAAAGTCTCAGGGTTTGTATGGAGAAAAGAACATATTTGGATGTGAAGGATGACGTTTTAAATGTTTTGGAAATTGATACAGAACCATTAGTTACAAAAGTGAACTAATGACCAATGATTTGTTTCATTAAGTAATTTCTGAAGAAAGGCTTGGCTATGCTTGTTTATTTAAAAAATTTTTGTCTTGCATCTTAGCAAGTCATGAGATTTGCAGAAGTGACCCAAGAAGTTGAAGTGGCAAGACCAGTAGACAAGGCCATCTGCGGTCTAACCCCTGGCAGGAGATTCCGAAACCAGGTTCGGGGAGGACCAGTCGGAGATGGTATGATTCGGGCCACATCGTGTGCACACTGACATTCATCTGTCTCTCTCAGAATCTGTTTCACATGAGGGAACTCTATACTTCCCTTCCTCCCAAGAGCCAACTGAAAAAAGAAAAATTCTGAACCAAAGTATAAATGAGATTTCTTCTGTTACTTACTGTAACTTTTTCCTGCCACTTTACCTTTCTTATCATTCATTTTAAAGGAAGTATGAACGTGACAACTCAAAGTACATGGTCAATTGAAGTGGGGGGGGGTCCTAAAAAATTGTTTAAATAATAAGCTCTTTCTCTCCTGTGTAACTTCTTGTAATTTTTTTTTTATAATTCAACACAGAACCCCTGGTTACAGAAGTAGTTTTACAGAGCTTTCCACCTTTGCCATCCTGTGAACTTTTGGATGTCAACGATGAGCAGACTCTTCCCAGGCTGATTGAAGCATTAGAGAAACGACACCAACTACGGCAGATGATGGTCGAGGAGTTTCATAAACAATGTAAGGGCTGAAAGCAGGTCTGCGGTCATTTTGACTCCAGAAATTGGCAGCGAATCGGAGTTCTTTGGTGGGTCGATCTTTAAGGAAGGGTTATTTCTGCACTTAGTGCTCAAGGCATTGTTTAATTAGACTGACACGGAATCTTCCCACAGCTCATAAAACAAAAGAAAGAGGTGGGTGTGTATACGGTCCTTTTTTAAAATTTACAGCGGTGGACACAAAGGAGTGGAGTAATAGCTACTTTGTTTTTAGTTCTTATTAGTTACTCGCAAGGCACTTCACATATATTACATCTTTTTTATATATGTACATATTTTTAATATTAATTTTTTTAAAGAGACAGTACAAACAGGGGAGGGGCAGGGAGACAGGGGGATCCAAAGCAGGCTCCAGGCTCCGAGCTGGCAGCACAGAGCTCAACACAGGGCTCGAACTCACAAACCGTGAGATCATGACCACAGTCCAAGTTGGACGCTCAGCCAACCGAGCTACCAGGCGCCCCACGTATATTACATCTTACGAACTATTTCTGGGCACATTACTTCATCGTCTATTTCTCAGTCTCCCTGTCTGCACAAGGGGGATTTTAACTGTTCCCACCTGGGAGGGCATCGTGGGCATGAGATGATGTGTGAACACCGTGTAGAACAGTGAACAGCCTGGTATGTAGTTAAGTGCTCAGAAATGGGTCAACAATTTTTATCATCATGGGTTTGTTTGAATCTTCATAAGAATGGTGTGAGATGAGTGGTATTTATGTCCTCATCTTGAAATGAGGAAATGTGCTCAGAAAAATTAAGTAACTTGCCCAAGTCACACAAAAGTGGTGTGCCAGGGATTTCAATTTGGCTCTAACTGATCCTAAATCCGCCGTTAGTTCTGTTTTAGCAGTTGTTTTGAGGCAAACCACTTCACCTATAAGGGCTGACAAGGGAACGTCATAGTGCAAAATGAAAGACCAGTGTTTTCCAGTGAAAACAGCTTTTAGGAATGTCTCTCTTCTAGATTTTCTTTCTTTCTTTTTTTTTTTAATGTAGAGAGAAAGGGAGAGAGAGAGAGAATCTTAAGCAGGCTCCATGGTCAGCATGGAACCTGACTCAGGACTCATTCCCACAACTCTGGGATCATGACCTGACTTGAAATCAAGGGTTGGACGCTTCAAAAACTCTTGATTCCCTTAAAAATTTGTTTTTTGATTATGGACTGACCCTCATGACTTGCTGACTAGCTACACTTAACAAAGTGCTGGCTGATAAAAGTTGATTTCACTGGTCATCTTGGGCTTGGATCAACTCGGCCTGCATGCTCTCGTTTCAGCTATTACTTTTAAAGCCCTGTTGCAAGAATTTGACAATGCTGTTTTAAACAAAGAAAACTACGTTCAAGGAAAACTAAACGAAAAAGAAAAGGTGATCTCAGGACAGAAGTTGGAAATAGAACGACTGGAGAAGAAAAACAGAACTCTGGAATACAAGGTTTGTGCCGCATCATCTCGGGAGTGTGTGCTGCCTCGGCTGCTCTGCTGTAGGGGCTCCGGCCAGCGTGTTCTCGCTCGTATTCAAGACAGGAGATGGGAGTGAAGAGCATTCAAGGGATGATATGCTCTAATTTTCCGAGTTAGACTTTAGCGATCGATGGGAATGTTCTCAGACCGAACAAGTGAGTTTCCCAGAGGGCTCTGTGGGGTTCCGTTCTGGTCGCAGCTTGCTTTTTTGACTTCTGGTGAGACGTGTGTGCTCTCTCATCAACCGAGTGTCATTTAGTGGGTGGCCATTCCTTCTATAGAAGCCCATCTCAACCAGTAGTGTTCTCTTGTCCTGAAAACAGCCTAGAACAGAAAGCTCCGGTCTTACTCTTAGGGGAAACTTACTTTCACAGGAAGTCCATCACGACATCTTTTCTGTGAGAGACTCGTTTAAAACTCCCTCCCCACTTCTGGGACAGGAGGTAGGAATTCAGATGGAAGTTGAAAGGAGACTGCCTCCTTCCTGATTTTTCTTCCTACAACGGCGCCCACATAAGCAAATGCCCAGAGCTAGGTTCTCAGCTACACGTGCTGGTTCCGTGCCGACACTAACCGGAACGGCCTGCTCCCCCAGATTGAGATCTTGGAGAAGACGACGACCATCTACGAGGAGGACAAGCGCACTCTGCAGCAGGAGCTCGAAGCTCAGAACCAGAAACTTCAGCGCCAGTTTTCTGACAAACGCAGGCTGGAAGCCAGGCTGCAGGGCATGGTGACAGAAACAACAATGAAGTGGGAGAAGGAATGTGTGAGTGTTGCTCCTTCGGTGATGAGTGTCAACCCACAGTGTTCTGCGCTCGCGTCCGTGGGGTGGGCTGTCTGGCGGCGGGGGCCCGGCTGCCACTGCTTGGTGCATCCCCGGCCTTTCCCCACCCTGGCAACTCCTGCCAAGGGACCTGGCGCCGGGAGCTCAGGGGGAACGGGAGGACTGTCATGCTGGGCAGACGACGTCCCCAAGTGACACGGTGTGCTTGTTTGGTGTAAGTGAATTCACGGTGTGTCGCTGTCACCAACCTAGGAGCGTCGGGTGGCGGCCAAGCAGCTGGAGATGCAAAATAAACTCTGGGTCAAAGATGAAAAACTGAAACAGCTGAAGGCTATTGTCACCGAACCCAAAGCAGACAAGCCAGAGAGACCCTCCCGGGAGCGGGACCGGGAGAAAGTGACTCAAAGAGCGGTTTCTCCGTCGCCAGTGCCTGTAAGTTACCTGTGGCGGTGGGGCAGCCTGCAGCGGAGATCTGTTCAGATCAGGCGACTTCTATGATGAGCACTTGTTTTATATTACTTACTGTGCTTCGCAAACTTCTCTGCATAAATGTTTTTGCTAAATTAACTTTCTCTGCAAAAAATCTCTAGCATAAACACCAATTTAGTGCAAATTCCGTATAAAAATTTTCTTCGTAAAACTAAGTCTGCAGTTGTCTTCACGTGCTGAAATGATAGAAAAGCAGTGCCTTGTCTCTCTCAGTGTTTCAGTCTCGCTCATTAACTTCTCTTCCCTTTTTTTAGCTTTCTAGTAACTATATTGCTCAGATCGCCAACGGCCAGCAGCTCCTGAGCCAACCGCAGCTCCATAGGCGCTCTAACTCTTGCAGCAACATTTCTGTAGCTTCCTGTGTCTCGGAATGGGAGCAGAAAATGCCTCCGTACAACACACCTGTCAGTGGCACCTCTATCGCGAGGCGTAGGCAGCAGGAGCCAGGACAAAGTAAAACTTGTGTCGTGTCAGACAGAAGGCGAGGGATGTACTGGACGGAAGGCAGGGAGGTGGTCCCTGCGTTCAGAGAGGAGGTAGAAGTAGAAGAGGACCGCCGCTGCAGGGTCAGTGCCGNGGTGGGCTCGTGTTTTATTTTTGGGGGTGACCTGATTCAGAAAGCTCAATGGAAGGGTGGGTGAGCTCCAGTATAAACAACGTCTAGTTCTTCTGTTATTTACTTGGAGAAATCGCCCTGAAATCGAGGCCTGGCCCTTCGATCTGAAAAGGCTGGAACACACCTGGCGCCAGCGGTCACACTGAGGCCCACGGGTCTGTCCGGCCGTCCCGGGCTGTCCATGCCTTCGTCCGCACGAGCCCCTGTGCAGCCCCATAGCCGGGAACACCAGCTTCCATCTGTCTTCTCCTTTGGGTTTTCTTTCCTCAAGCTTTTTGCCATTTTTGAAGTTTTTAAAAAATTGTTTTCTCACACTTCTATTTTGAAAAATTTCAGACTCAAAAGTTCAAAGAATGGTACAGCGTCCTCCTTTCCCCTTACCTAGATTCACCAATTATTGCTATAGATATACAATCCTTTTTCTTCCTTGAAATTTTAAGTCAGTCCGACACTTTGTGGTGCTTCATCCCCAAAAAGGACGTTGTCCTGTAGAAACAGTCTTTATCGAACCAAAAAGGTTCACATTAATTGAATAAATATCCTGTTTTTAGTCCATGATCCTAACAAAGTGAATGCCCTGCAAATGGTTACTATGTATCTTTTGTTTGATTTTCACGCCACTGAATGTTCCTGAATAGTCCAGGTCTGTTGTCCAGCAAACTGCTTTTGATCTGAAGAACTATCTATTTACAAGGGCTCGGCCTCAGTCAAGGGTGTTTAAAAGTAATTCGTGTTTAAGTTTTCTTAAGGATTAAGATAAAGGTTTTACTCTGAATCTGAATAAATGGACCAAGTTAATATTGTGAACTTCTATTTAGTAAAATTTTGATACAGCTTTTAGAATTTTTTAACAAATTAATAGTATTTGCTTTAGCTTTTCTTGTATAATTTAGGTACACGTAAGCTTCATTTCTATCCCCTGCACTCCTGATTATTAAGGAATAGTGATGAACTGCAAGGTATTTACCAAGACCACAGATGTTTCTAAAGTCTGAGTTCTTTGCAGATTTTGCTTTAAACCTTTTTAGGGAGCAAATTATGGTGATTGGTCTTTCTGATCAACTCTAATAAATCCCCTTTATTTTTCATGAAAGTTTATAGACGGAACACAATTCAAGGCCTGCTTATGCCTGGACAGCATTAACGTGCCATCTCACTCAGCTCTGAGATGTTTAAGAGGATTTACTAGAGGGCCTTTAACTTCTCACTTGAAATCAAATCTTTTTAGAAGTGCAGCAAAGTTTAGGCTAGTTCTACACATCTAGGTTTACTGGCCAAAGGTTATGTCAGGCAGATGGAATTTACACTTCAGTCGGGAAGAAACTTTAAATACCTCTGGTTTAATAAATGACAGTAGATTGTAGCAACCATCTTTCTGAAGCTTGTTTCAGAATAGATTTACTGCCCAATGTGTTCAGAAAAACGATCGCTTTTGCTAAATGGTAGATTGTGAGGGAGTCTTTCTTGTTCAAAGTCCAGCAGGACCGCTGTTAAGTGGCAGGGGTCCGAGGTGCTCCGAGGCTTGGGCACGCTGCACAGCACAGTGTGACTCCTCACCGACGCTTCTGCTGATGCTGGTGCTTGTGCTTGTGAGGGCAGAGGCTTCAGTTCTCCAGACTGACATTTTATTTTCTTTAATGTTTGTTTGTGTGTGTTTGAGAAAGAGAGACAGAATATCCCAAACAGGCTCCCTGCTATCAGCAGAGCCCAACACGGGGCTCGATCTCACGAACTGTGACATCATGACCTGAGCAAAAATTAAGAGTCTGAAGTTTAACCGACTGAGTTTGTGCAGGCGCCTAGACGGGCGTATTATAAAACTGGGGTCTTCATGGGTGACCAGCTTTGAAGGATCTGGCCTGTAACGGACGGTTTCATTTGGTTTCCGTTATACAAACAGGAGATGTCTGAAGCAGTGGGTTGTCTTTGGAACTATGTGCGGTGTGTGGACTACTTTTTCTTAGACTGTGCTAAATTTAACTTCCCCCAAATCTAGTTGACTGGAAGCAACTAGTTTTTTATTGTGTGGTTGATAGGGATTGATTTGATACTCTGTTTTTAGTTTGGTTCTTAGTACCTTTATGAATGTCTGAGAAAAAATAGTTGGGATGTTTTAGCCATCATTGTATTTGAGCTTTTCATGAAGTTCTATTTAAGATTTCTAAATCTCAGAAGGTACCCAGAGGTAGTTCGTTTACATTCTCTTGATCATTTTATACATAGAATTCTTATTATACCTTATGTCCTTTAGCATTTTGTCCATATAGTCCAATTAGCTTTAATTTATTTATTGTCCGTCTTTGTATAAAGAGTGTTTTCTCTTTTGTTTAGAGGCCTACGATGTGCTTAAGGCTTTTACCGAGTTTATTTGGAGCCTCTAACCCAGTTGTGGACCTAACAGATACCCTCACAGTGACAGGCACAAATAGTGGTTTTGCTCAAGAATGTGAAAGGAATGGTCTTGAATTCCACCTACACAGGAAAGCCTGGTGGTGCTGTCTGAGTTTTCCCTTCCATTGTTTGTTGAAAGGGAAGCTCTCTGGCAGAATGTAGAATATACAAGCTGGTTTTAAAAGATGTTTGTTGGTTTTGCATTTAAATACAAGAAAACATTTAAATTATTTGAGTAACATATTTAGCTTTTGAAAATGTTTGTGCATTTGTTTTGATGCAATCGTCAATTAACGTAGCCAAACCTGCTGCACTTCTAATAATAGCCTTAAGTTAATTCTGGGTTATGCTTGTTTCTTGATTCCTGTTTCAACCTGATCAGAACGCACCGCCACTTCGTCTCCGGCACAGACGGTCACGCTCTGCAGGAGACAGATGGGTAGATCATAAGCCTGCCTCTAACGTGCAAACTGAGACAGTCATGCAGCCCCATGTCCCTCACGCCATCACAGTGTCTGTTGCAAATGAAAAGGCACTAGCTAAGTGTGAGAAGTACATGCTGACCCACCAGGAACTAGCCTCCGATGGGGAGATTGAAACTAAACTAATCAAGGTAAAAGCAAATTTACACAGGATGAAAAACATACAAAAAGTCAACTTCACAAAAACCACTAACTCTTCTATTCCTTTGCTGATCCACAGGCAGTGTCAACAGAGACAAATGGGTGTTGATACGTTTTTGTTGTTAGAAAACTAACTGCTCAGGCTATGACTCTGCTGAACTAGGATTCAATCAGCTGCCCTCTACTGAATGAGGCTTAGAGTCTCAGGGTCCTCCGTGGGAGGATCTGATTGTGCTGTAATTATCGCGTCGTAACTGCTACGTTCAAAGTAAACCGAACGAACTTGTACCATTTGTCAATTCTAGATTAAAAAGCCTACATGAAAATGTGACCTATCAAAATTTCTCACTACTGTGCTACCCAGAGCCCTTTCCCTTCTGTAGAAAAATGTTCTTTGATTGCAGAGTCAATGAGTAATTGGGGAAATAAAAGGCAACTGGGAAAAAAAGGTTTTCATATCAAATTTAATTTAGATGATGGTTCTTAGTATAACCAGAGTTACAAACACGACTGTCCTGTGTGTCACCTGAATATGAGGGGTGGGGTATACCCAGAGGAAAGAACAATGCCTTTGAACATTTAAAAATTTCTGGTAGATTTCTTGATCCTTGGTGTAGTTTCTATAGACCAAAAGGAGTATTATGTTTTGCCATTTAAGAATATTATGGATTATACTGTACTTTTGTTCAGTGAGAGGGAATTTCTGAAGTATTTTTAGTAGTACAGACCCAGCAGTCCGAGGCACCATCTGGTTCTGCGGATGGGACTTTGCTGGTTTATGGAGAGTCTTAAGTTCAGTTTGAAATGTGTGTTTAGCACTTGGGATATCAAAGTGTAATGGTGACCTTTTCTCTTGACCTCAGGGTGATGTTTACAAAACAAGAGGTGGTGGACAATCTGTGCAGTTTACCGATATTGAGACTTTAAAACAGGAATCGCCAACTGGGTGAGTGATCGTCAAGGGCTGTCGTGTTCTTAGTTTGCTGCTTCTTGCAGAACACGCTAACTTATGAACCGGCTCCTTCGTTACCTGAAGGAGCGGAGTGGTTATTTCCCCGTTTCTAACAATGTTTCTGTTCTTAGACACAAAATAATTGCTCTGTGTGTGTGTGTTTCCGCTTTTCTGTAGTCGAAAACGAAGATCTTCCACAGCGGCACCTGCTCAACCAGATGGCGCAGAGTCTGAATGGACCGATGTGGAAACAAGGGTAGGGTAACAGTTCAGTACCTGCTTACTGACAAGAAGGGTAACCTATGCCAGCCCCTGGGTATTGCTTTTCCTGCTCTCGGAAGCAGCTGAGGCCTGATCCTCACGTCGCCAGTGCGGCCTGTAGGCCGGTTCCTAGCGAAGCTGCCAAGGGGCTCACGGTTGTTCGAGGCAGCTCTTTCTGGCGCTCTGTGGTTCAGTGTAGAGGGACGGGGCTGGAGAGGCAGGTCAGAGCCCATGGCCGCAGAGCAGCAGGAATTCACAGGCGGCCGCTGGGAATCTCCACACAGCACAGCTTCCCGGTGGGCTTGCTACTCCTGAGGAGAGGGGCAGGTGGGGTCAGGAGGCCGAGCTCTGGCCACTAACGTCTTCTAAGGACTCTTCCTCCTTACCTAAACCGAGGAAGTCACCCAGATGAGGTCTACAGACACGTCCAGCTCCCCATCTTTGTGGCTTAAGCCAAATAAACTGCAAGTACCTGGTACTTGAACATAGCGGCCTGTGCGGCACTGGGAAGCAAGGCGGGATGTCGCCTTGGCTGAGCCCCTCTGAGCAGAACCGTTGTACAGACTGCGGAGAGGAGCTGATCTCTGCCTCTTCTGTCATTTTCCTACCAGTGTTCTGTGGCTGTGGAGATGCGAGCAGGATCTCAGCTGGGACCCGGCTATCAGCACCATGCACAACCCAAGTGAGTCCTCACTACCTGGGCCTTTGTGTGTCCTCCCTTCTCCCTAGCATCCACTTTAAGAGGACATATGTGAGTTCTGTTTACCGTGTGGGCTACCTGGGCGCTCTGGCAGACGGCAGCAGTGCTGAGAACCTCAGAAGGCTCGGCAAGAGCAGTGACAGGAGGTGACAGAAGACTGCTCGCTCTGCTTCCTACTCTGCTAATGCTCACAGAGCTCTCAGAAGCTGAACGGAGATCACCTGTAAGGAGGGAGGCTTGAGTCAGGGATGACAGTAATCTTTCTCAACATGCCTCCTGGTCTCGCTACGGTGGCAAAGTGTCGAGTAAAATAAAACGGAGTGGCCGAATTTATGGTAGGAGAAGGAACCACACTTTTCCTTCTGTTAAACGCATACCCAAGAATCTGGCCCCATCTTTTTCCATATTAGTAAAGACCTTTCTTTTCATGTGTATGCCTATACGCGTCCGTGTGTCCTTTTTTAACACAGGTATTCCTTAGGCAAGTTGGAAAATCACTGCAGTAGGATAATTTTTAAACAACATTGGGGAACTCGTATTTTATAACTGTTACTTGCTTTCTTAGGATTTGAACTGTCCCATGATAAAAGCGTTCTTGTAAAGTCTTCCTAGGAGATCTGATTGCAAAAGTCAATACTAAATGCTGGTTTTCACATTTCAGGCGCAAGAAACCCTGACCTGCCAGTCTTCGTAACAAAAGAACACTTTCGTTTGTATTGGGGATTCCTCCAAAGCAGAGCCAGGAGTCTTCGGAGTCAGCCTGGGGAGCTGCAGGGGCTCCCCCAGACCTCAGTGACATCACACACCAGTGCGGAGCAGAGATTACCCCTAAGGTTCCAAAGATGTCTAGGATTCAGCACACTTTTTGTATGATATGCCTTGCCATATGAACTTTTTTATAATGCTATTATTTTGTATATTTCTTGTATACTTATAAACTAATTCACACAAGTGTTTTGTCCTGAGTGATTAAGGAAAAATATATTAAGATCACATTTTTTATTGCCACTTTTCCAGCTCTTGTCTGAATACTTCCTTATAAACAAATGCTGCTATAGCTTAGCTGCAAGAATGCACTTTAGACATATAAAATAAAGATGTCAGTGACTGTCCCAATACTAAAACCATTTTAGGAAGTTGTTTTGAAGTCTGTATGTATACATCCACTTTCTGACATTTAGATATGCCAAAAGAATTAAAATAAAAAACGCTAAGAAACAGAATCACAAAGTTGTGGGATAGTCATTTAACACCTACTCCCAGCACCTAGCATCATGTCTTGCATTGCTCATCTGTGGGAGGATTTAAAAGCAAGCACTAGAGGTTTCTCACATAGGGGCTACCTTTTTTTTCTCCCCCCCAAAAAACGTTTATCCATTCTGAGGGAGACCGCATGAACAGGGTAGGGGGAGAATTCCAAACAGGCTCCCAAGTTGTAAGTGCAGAGCCAGACATGGGGCTCGATCCTACTAACCATGAGACCACGACCTGAGCTAAAATCACCAGTCAGACCCTTAGCTGCCTGACCCACCCAGGCACCCTGGGGCTACCTGTTTTAAAGCACACAAAGGAACAGCTTCAAAGGGGGGTATTTCTCCTGCCCAAGGATCCATTTCTCTCTAGCAGCACAACTTTGAGGAAGGAACTCCCTGACTGGGGAGAGGGAAAAGGGAACTGACAAGAATCTCAAAGGACACTGAAGGAACATTCCTTGCTGTCTGCTTTGGGATTTCAGCAGGAGGTCCACACATGGACCTCTGGGAGTACCCTCAGTCCAGGATCTCCTGCCGGTCTGCAGGCAATCACAAAAACCAGCACTAAGCCTATACTTCCCCCACCCCATAGCATAGCGACTTCATGTTGCCTTTTTTTTTTTTTACAACGCACTCCTCAGTGCAGCCCCAGAACCAGCTCAGGTAAGAAGAAACCAGAAACTTGGGCTATTGCACCACCTTCTGGGAAACAAAAGAAAGGTCTGTAATTGCCAATCTGTAACCAAATAAACAACAAAAAAAAGTGTGTGCTATTTCAAATGCAATACTATGATCTCATACACAAAATTCTCCAGCAACACAAAGGTGCAAAAATGATGTGATTTAACTGATAAATAATTCAGAATAGCTGTTAAAAGAGATTTGATGAGCTTACAAGAAAAGGCAAATGTGATTCAATTTAGAAGTTTATTAAACAGAAGGTGTTTTTTTACAAAGGAGTTTGAAAGTTTTAAAAAGTCCCACACAAATTCTAGAGCTGACAAATTCAATGAATAAGATGAAGAGATGCATTAGAGAGTTTAGGAAACGGCAAGTCAGATGGAAGAAAGAATAACTGGGCTGAAAGACAGGAATTTAGGGATGACTCAGGAGAACTAAGATTTTCAAAGATGAAGAAACCCTACAAGAACGATCATATATGATGAGAAAAACAAATGTAAGAATAACTGGTCCACCAGGAGGACTAGAAAAGGAAAAGGGACCAGTGAGATTTAGAGAAATAGTAACAGAACTTCCCAAATCTGGGGAAGGAACTGGACAAGTCCAAGAAGCTAACACTCTATTATCTCAATGCAATAAGATGCTCTCCAAGACCTTATAATGAATCTGTTAAAGAGCCTTAAAGGCAGCTAGGGAAAAAAAGAAAGTAACCTTCAAAGGAACCTCCACTAGCCTATCAAAGGGCTGAAAAATAAAAACTGCTTGCCCCAAACACTTTATCTGGCAAAGATATGCTTCGAATATGAAGGAGAAATAAAGGCTTTCCCTGACAAGAACTAAGGGAGTTTAGCACCATTAGACCTGCCTTCCAAGAAATGCTAGAAAGAGTTCTCCAAGCTGAAATAGAAAGATGTTAATTAGCGGCATAAAAGCAAATGAAACTGCACTATACTCCAGTCAAAGGTGAAAAACTGAATTGGAAGACTTATTAGGATGGTATGTTAACCATTTCATTACAAAGGCTTAAGAAAAAAGAGCAATAAAAAAACTACACAAAACAAAAACAAAAAAAGGGAAACTGAGCAAATCACCATGGGAAACCACCATGTTATGAAGGTAAAAAGAAACGCCGGGAAAAACGAACAAGAGCTACAAAACAACCAGAAGGCTAAACAGAAGACGGCAGCAATAAGGCCTTAAGATTAATAATCACTCAATATAAATGGACTGAATCCATCAGTCAAAAGGCACAGCAGCTTGATAAGAACAAAACAAGACCCAACCATGTGCTGCCTATAGGAAGCACGTTTCAACTTTAAAGACACCCAACAGGCCTGAAGTGAAAGGATGGAAGAGGGTATTCCATGCAAATGGAAACCATATGAAAGCAGGAATAGCTAGCTATACTTAGATCAGACAAACTAGATCTAAAGCCTACAAATAATAAAAAGAGACAGAGAAGGCCATTATACAATGATAAAAGGGTTAATAACATCGGGAAGATCTAACAATAGTAACTATATACACACCCAACACTGGACCACCCAAATTTACTAAGCAAATACTAAGATGTAAAGGGAGAAACAGACAACAAATACTAGAGAACTTTGATATCCCACTGTCAGCAATGACTAAATCATCCAGACAGAAAATCAACAAGGAAAGAAGAGAATTATACTCTAGAACAAAAAAGGTTTTAACAGATGTATACAGAACATTCTATCAAACAGGCGCAGAATACATATTCTTTTTGAGCGCACTGGAATGTTTTCCAGGATAGATCACATAATAGGACACAAAACAAGTCTCAGCAAATTTAAGAAGACTAAAACCACATCAGCTATCTTTTCTGACTAATATGGTATTAAACTAGTAATCAACAACAAAAGGGAGACTGGAAGATTTACAAATAATGTGAAACTAAACAACATGCTCTGAACAACCCACGGGCCAAACGAGAAATCAAAAGGGAAATACAAATTACCTTGGAACAAGTGAAAATGGAAATACAGCACATCAAAGCAGTTGAGAGAGGAAAGTTTACAGCAACAAATGTGTATATTAAGGAATCAGAAAAATCACAAACTCTCCCCCCCAAAGAACTAGAAAAACAAGCTCAAAGTTATCAGAACGAAGGAAATCATTAAGATCAGAGTGTAAATAAATGAAACAGACCAAAAACAAAACAAACCCAGAAAGGATCAACAAAATTAAAAGCTGGTTCTTTGAAAAGATAAACAAGATTGACAGAACTTTAGCCAGAATAAGAAAAAAAAAATTTCAAATAAATGAAATAGGACACATTACATCTGATACTACACACAGGACCAGAAGAGACTACAATGAACAACTGTTGTGTCAATCAACCTAGAAGAAATGGATAAATTCCCAGAAACACACAATCCACCACGCCTGGGTTAGGAAGAAATAGAGTACCTGAAAATATGAATAATGGACAGAGACTGAATCAGTTACCAAAACTTCACACCACAGAAAAACCCAGGACCAGATGGCTTCACAGACAAATTCTATCAAACCTTCAAAGAAGAACAGCAATCTTTCTCAAAATCTTGCGAACACTGTGGAGGTAGAGATCCTTCCAGACTCATTCAACAAGGCCAGATACCAAAGTGAGATCAGGACACCACGAGGCAACTGCAGATCAGTATCCCTGATGAATATAAATGCAAACATCCTCAACAAAATATTAGGAAACCGAATTCAAGGACACATAAAAAGAGTTGCACACCACGACCAAGTGGGATTTACCTCTGGGATGCAATACATGCCAATTGCTAAAGGTCGTATCATATTAAAACAATGAAAGATAAAAAATTATGTGATCGTCTTAACAGATGCAGAAAAACCATGTGGCAAAATACAACATGCTTCCATAATAAAAACCCTCAGTAGATGGGGTGCAGGAGGAACACAGGCCCATATACATCAAACCCACAGATAACATACTCAATGGAGAAAAAAATAACGAAAGCTTTTCCTCTCAGATAAGGAACAAGACTAGAACATCCACTCTCAACACTCTTATCCAAAACAGTACTGAAGTCCTGACAATTAGGCAAGAAAGAGAACTAAAATCCATCCAAACTGAGAAGTTTTGATTTTTTAAACAATTTTTTATTGTTTATTTTTGAAGCGGAGAGAGAGAGTGTGAGTGGAGGAGGGGCAAGAGGGAGACACAGAATCCGAAGCAGGCTCCAGGCTCTGGGATGTCAGCACAGGCGCAAACTTGGGAACGGCGAGATTGTGACTTAGGCTGAAGTTGGTGGCTTAACTGACTGAGCCACCAAGGCGCCCCAAACTGTCACTATTTTTAGACGAGGTGATTCTGTATATTAAAAATCCCAAGGCTCAGCCACAAAACTGTTGGAGCTAATCAATGATTTCAATAAAGTTGCAGGTTACAAAACTAACATAACCAAATCAGCTGCATTTCTATACATTAAGTGTGAAACATCTGGACAAAAACATCCACTTTTCCTGAGAGTTTTGGGAAGGTGGCAGAGGAGGAGGACTACATCTATAGGACAATTCTGAAAATGACCTGAAGACCAAGAGAACAGCCCTTCCACAGCTGATCATACACAAGCGTAGGGGGCTGGAGACACGGTTGGGAACCAGACTCCCGGCATGACAGGCCACAAACAGGAGAGGCGTCACCAGCATGGAGAAGCAAGAGGATCCCATACCAGGCACCCCTGGCACTGGGGACCCACAAGGGGCAAGAGGAGTCCCCATGACATCTGGCTTTGATCACCAACAGGCCTTTATCCCAGGAGCTTTATTTACTTTTAAAAATTTTAAATATTCATTTATTTTTGAGAGAAAGCGCAAGTAGGGGAGGGGCAGAGAAAGACGGGAGACACAATCCGAAACAGCCTCCAGGCTCTGAGCTGTCAGAACAGAGCCTGACACGGAGCTTGAGCCCACGAGCCATGAGATCATGACCTGAGCCAAAGTCAGAAGCTTAATCAACTGACACCCAGGGCCCCATCCAGCAGCTTTAAATTCAAGACATGGAGGGGAGAGGCCATGACAGCGGAACAGCATGATAGTTTTTGTGTCTTTTGTCCATGAAATACAGCCAGATCAACACTAAACCATCCCGCACACCTAGAAAACTGACTTGAGGATTAACATAACAATCTGCACAACGTGAACCACAGAACTCAGCGGGTATGAGGCACGGAGAGGTGAACTGGGGGCGAGAGAAGCCACGGAGGGCCGGGAGCTGATTCTGCTTGCGGAGAGAGGACGGAGGTGGGGGGAGAGTACGGGAAAAGCACCCCTGCGCCAAAAACAGCTGGAGAGAAAGGGAAAAGTGGAAACAGTCGCAGGGACTGAACAAAACAGGGAGAAAGGAGAAAGGAAAGAGCTTAAATTCCATTAAGACTCTACAAGCAGGGGGAATGCAGAGTCTGAAACTCTGCAGCTCCATACCTGGTGGAGCTCTGGTGAGAAGGGCGAACCCTCAGGAGCAGAGAGCGAGGCCCAAGGGGTCCTCAGGCCGCACGTGGAGAGGCGGTTCCCCTGCCGGGAGGACACTGGGTAGAGGCTGTGCAGCCTCCCCACAAAGGTCCCAGTGGACCCTGGAGAACAACCACATTCGCTGGTGCTAGAACAAGGGCGCTAAGGGGGAAGCCTGGCACCAGCTGTGTGTTGTGACTTCCCATCATCTCTGAAATGCTACTGTGCACGATCTCGTGAACTTTTCCCTGGGGCGGGCTGACACCCAGCACTGTCTCTGGGCACTGGCAGCAGCAGGAGTCTGAGGAACATTCTGGGGGTGGGCGGGCATCCGGTCACTGCTCAGTGAGACCCTCCCCCAGGTCTGGGCGGTCAAAGTCGCAGTCTCTCAGAAGTGAGGGGTCAGGAAAAAGCCGCATCTGAGATAAAACTAAGAAAGGGGGGTACCACCAAGAAACCTGATGGCGTGGTCACAGACAATGTAAAAGCAGGGAGTGGACGGAAGCTGCAGACAAAGGAGGGGTGCACGATTCTTGGTCGCGGGAACGGAGTTAGAGACTGGGTAGCTGGGTGGCGCCATTTTCACCCCTCCTGCGCATGCGCATACGCACTTACAAGCGCCACATAAACCTATCCCCGTAACCTACACAGCGCCATCTAGTGGAGAATGGAGTCATTACTAAGCCCCACCAACTGGCCCAATCTTGCTCTTAAGAAACACCCCAAGTCGGCCTGCTTAGTTTACGGACTATAAAATGCTTCATAGTTTAACTTCTAGGGGAAACCGATGTAATTTCAAACGTATTTCAGTCTGCTCCTTGGTCCATCTATTCAATTTTCTTTTCATTTCTTATTCTTGAATACAAAAAGAGAAAAATTATTTTCAATTTTTGTTTAAAAATTTTAAGGTTTATTATTTATTTTTGAGAGAGAGAGAGAGAGCGAGCACGAGCAGGGGAGAGGCAGAGAGAGAGATCTGAAGCAGGCTCCAGGCTCCAAGCTGTCAGTACACAGCCCCACGTGGGGCTTGAACTCATGAACCCTGAGATCATGACCTGAGCTGACGTAGGACACTTAACTGACTAAGCCACCCAGGTGCCTCTTTATTTTCAATTTTTATTAAAAATATTTTTTTCTGGGGCGCCTGGGTGGCTTAGTCGNCCGCGTCGGACTCTGTCCTGACTGCCAGCTCAGAGCCTGGAGCCTATTTTGGAGTCTGTGTCTCCCTCTCTCTCTGACCCTCCCCTGCTCACACTGTCTCTCTCTCTCCCTCCTAGAAATAAATAAAAAATATTTTTTAAAAAATATTTTTTCTTTTTTTTACTTTTTTGTAAATTTTCCAAATTCTATTTCCATCATTTCACTGTATTCATTTTTCAAAATTTCACGTTTTCCTTTTTTCTTTTTTCCTTTTCTTTTAATTTTTTTAAATGTTTATTTTTGAGAGAGACAGAGAGTGTGAGCCAAGAAGGGTCAGAGAGAGAGGGAAACACAGAATCCAAAGCAGGCTCCAGGCTCTAAGCTGTCAGCAGAGAGCTCAACGCAAGGCTCAAACCCAGGAACTGTGAGATTATGACCTGAGCTGAAGTCAGATGCCCAACAGACTGAGCCACCCAGGCACTCCTTATTTTCTTATCTTTCCCTTTGTTCTCTAATCTATCAAGCTCCTTTCAACAGCCAGACCAAAACACGCCTAGGATCCAGCATCATTTGATTTTCTTGTGTGTGTTGTTTTTCATTTTTTTTAATTAAAAATTTTGGGAGGGGCACCTGGGTGGCTCAGTTGGTTAAGTGTCTGACCGGCTCAGGTCATGGATCTCATGATTCATGAGTTCGAGCCCCACGTCGGGCTCTTTGCTGAGCGCTTGGAGCCTGCTTCAGATTCTGTGTCTCCCTCTCTCTCTGCCTCTCCCTTGCTCACATTCTGTTCTCTATCTTAAAAATAAATAAACATTAAAAAAATTTTTTTTAATTTTTAACCTCATTAATTCAGTTTCTTCCTTCAAAATGATGAAATGAAGGAACTCACCCCAAAAGAAAGAACAGGAAGAAATCACAGGGGCTTAATCAACACAGATACAAGCAAGATGTCTGAACCAGAAGTTTGAATCACAATAGTAAGAAGAGTAGCTGGGGTTGAAAATAGGTTAGAATCTCTTTTTGTGGACATAAAAGAAGTAAAAGCTAGTCAGGATGAAATAAAAAATACTATAACTGAGCTGCAATCTTGAATGGATGCCACAGTGGCAAGAATAGACAAGGCAGTGAATCAGCGATATAGAGGACAAACTTATGAAGATTAATGAAACAGAAAAAAAGAGGGAGACTAAGACAAAAGAGCATGATTTAAGAACTAGAGAAATCAGTGACTCATTAAAAAGGAACAGCATCAGAATAGGGGTCCCAGAAGATGGAGGAAAAGAGGTAGAAGGGTTATGTGAGCAAATCATGGCAGAAAACTTTCCTAACCTGGGAAAAGACACAGACATCAAAATCCAGGAAGCACAGACGACTCCCATTAGATTCAACTCAAACCAACCATCAACAAGGCATATCATAGTCAAATTCACAGAATATTCAAGCAAGGAAAGAATCATAAATGCAGCAAGGGGATAAAAAGCCCTTAATCTACAAGGGAAGACAGATTAGGTTTCCAGCAGACCTATCCACAGAAACTTGGCAGGCCAGAAAGGAGTGGCAGGATATATTCCATGTACTGAATCAGAAAAATATGCAGCCAAGAATTCTTTATCCAGCAAGACTGTTATTTGGAATAGAAGGAGAAATACAAAGTCTCCCTAACAAACAAACATTAAAGGAGTTAATGACCACTAAACCAGCCCTGCAAGAAATTTTAAGGGGGACATTCTGAAGGGAGAAAATGCGGGGGGTGGGGGGGGGACTAAAAACAACAGAGATTAGAAAGGACCAGAAAACACCACCAGAAACTTCAATTCTAAAGGCAACAAAATGGCAATTAATTCATATTGTTCAGTACTCACTCTAAACAATGAACTATATGCTCCAAGCAAAAGACATAAGGTAATAGAACGGATAAGAAAACAAGAGCCATCTATATGCTGTTTACAAGAGATGCACTTTAGACCTAAAGAAACCTTCAGATTGAAAGTAAGGGGATGGAGAACCATCTATCATGCTAATGGTTGCCAAAACAAAGCTGGAGTAGCCATACTTGTATCAAATAATCCAGACTTTAAAATAAAGACTGTAACAAGAGGTAAAGAAGGGCATTATATCATAATTAAGGAGTCTATCCACCAAGAAGACCTAACAATTATAAACATTTATGCTCCAGATGTGGCGGCACCCAAATATATAAATCAATTAATCACAAACATAAAGAAACTCATTGATAACAATACCATAATAGGAGGGGACTTCAACACCCCACATACAGCAATAGACAAATCATCTAAACAAAAATCAACAAGGAAACAATGGCTTTGAATGACACACTAGACCAGATGGACTTAACAGATATATATTCAGAACATTTCATCCTAAAGGAGAATACACATTCTTCTCCAGTATGCATGGAAGGTTCTCCAGAATAGATCACATACTGGGACACAAGTCAGCCCTCAACAAGTACAAAAAGATCAAGATCATACTGTGCATATTTTCACACCACAATGCTATGAAACTCGAAATCAACCACAAGAAATAAATGTGGAAAAACAGCAAATACTTGGAAGACATAGACCATCCTACTAAAAGAATGAATGGGCTAACCAAGAAGTTAAAGAGGAAATTAAAAACTACATAGAAGCCAATGACAATGATAACACCATAGCCCAAAACGTCTGGGATGCAGGAAAGGCGGTCATAAGAGGTAAGTATATAGCAATCCAGGAGGTCCTAAAGGAGGAAGAAAGGTCTCAGATACACAACCTAAACTTACACCTTGAAGAGCTGGAAAAAGAACAGCAAATAAAACCCCACACCAGCAGAAGACAGGAAATAATAAAGATTAAAGCAGAAATCAATGCTATAGAAAACAAAAACAAACAACCAAAAAACACCACAAAAAACAAACACAAAACAGATCAATGAAACCAGAAGCTGGTTCTTTGAAAGAAGTAACAACATTGATAAATCTCTAGCCAATTTGATCAAAAAGGAAAGGACCAAATAAATAAAATCAAGAATTAAAGAGAGATCACAACCAACACAGCAGACATGCAACCAATAATATGAGATTATGAGCACTTACACACCAATAAAATGGGCAATCTAAAAGAAATGGGCAAATTTCTAGAAACATATAAATTCCCAAAATCAAAACAGGAAGAAATAGAAAATTTGAACACACCCATAACCAGTAAAAAAAAATCCAATTAGTAATCAAAAATCTCCCAAAAAACAAGAGTCCAGAGTCAGACGGCTTTCCAGGGGAATTTTACCAAATATTTAAAGAAGAGTTAACACCTATTCTCTTGAAGCTGTTCCAAAAAATAGAAATAGAAGGAAAAATTCCAAACTCTTTCCATTAAGCCAGCATTACCTTGATTCCAAAAGCAAAGACCCCACTAAAAAGGAGAATTATAGACCAATTTCCCTGATGAACATGGATTCAAAAATCCTAGCCAAACGGATCCAACACTACATGAAAAAAATTATTCACCATGACCAAGTGGGATTTATACCTGGGATGCAGGGCTGGTTCAATATGTGCAAAACAATCAATGTGATACATCACATCTATAACAGAAAGAACAAGAACCACATGATCCTCTCAATAGATGCGTGAAGGCATTTGATGAAATACAGCATCCTTTCTTGATAAAAACCCTCAAGAATGTAGGGACAGAAAGATCATTCCTTGAGATCATAAAAGCCATATATGAAAGACCCACTGCTAATGTCATCCTCGATGGGGAAAAACTGAGAGCTTTCCCCCCAAGGTCAGGAACAAGACAAGGATGTCCACTCTCGCCACTGTTATTCAGCACAGTACTGAAGTCTTAGCCTCAGCAATCAGACAACACAAAGAAAAGGCGTCCAAATCAGCCAGGAGAAGATCAAATTGTCACTCTTCACCAAAGACATGATAGTCTATATGGAGAACCCAAAAGATTCCACCAAAAAAGTGCTAGAACTGATCCATGAATTCAGCAAAGTCGCAGGATATAAAATCAATGCACAGAAATCAGTTGCATTCCTATACACCAACAATGAAGCAACAGAAAGAGAAATCAAGGAACTGATCCCATTTACAACTGCACCAAAAACCATAAAATACCTAGGATACACACACACACACACACACACACACAAAATGGAGTACTCCTCAGCAATAAAAAAGAATGAAATCTTGCCATTTGCAACAACATGGATAGAACTAGAGGATATTATGCTAAGCAAAATTAGAAAAAGACAAGTATCATATGACTTCACTCATATGAGGACTTTAAGATACAGAACAGATGGACATAAGAGAAGGGAAGCAAAAATAATATAAAGACAGGAAGGGGAACAAAACATTAGAGACTCAAATACAGAGAACAGAGGGTTACTGGAGGGGGTGTGGGAGGGGGGATGGGCTAAATGAGTAAAGGGCATTAAGGAATCTACTCCTGAAATCATTGTTGCACTATATACTAACTTGGATGTAAATTAAAAAATAAATTAATTAAAATTTAAAAAATCAGGAGATATGTGACAGGAAACAGTCCCAGCCCTTAAAAGTGCCAGTATACTAAACAACTTGGTTAGAGACCCAGCACAAAATCAGCAGTCTGAAAAACACCTGGGGTTTACAAGAAGGAGATAAATTGACTAATTTTATTTTATTTATTTATTTTTTAATGTTTTATTTATTTCTAGGAGAGAGAGAGAGAGAGACAGCGTGAGCAGGGGAGGGTCAGAGAGAGAGGGAGTCACAGACTCTGAAACAGGCTCCAGGCTCTGAGCTGGCAGTCAGCACAGAGCCCGACGCGGGGCTTGAACCCACGAACCGCGAGATCATGACCTAAGCGAAAGTCGGACGCTTAACCGACTAAGCCACCCAGGCGCCCGTAAATTGACTAATTTTAGAAGGTGTGTCAAAGAGGCAGGGATCTTCAGGAAGGAGAGTTCTCCAGGAACAAAAGTGCAGGTGGGCACCTTTCCTCTTCTTCCCCAGCCTAGATAGCTGGATGCATGCAGAAGCCGGCACTAAACTCCCCATCTACTTTGCCAGCATTGCGTGCCCCACCCTGGCGGTCTCCGGCAGACCTGCCCGATCCAACTGCCTGCCTCACAGGTGTCACTCCAAAGTGACTCCTGCCCTGAGACATGGTGGAAATCAGCCCACACACCAACATGCCCGTAGTTCCTGCAGCTGAGCCTCTTAGCTGACTGCATGGAACAAGCCTCACAGCTGTGGCGGAGGCTGGGTACAGACAGCTGGACCGACTGCTCGCCCTGTCCACTAAGTGCTGCTGCGGAGGGCTCTCAGCAGGGGGAGTAAACTCCCAGGATGCCCGCCGCAGGCAAAGCAGGTTAAGTGCTACTAGCAGGGCTGAAGGCAATCACAGATTAGCCCCAACAAGAAGGCACACACAGCCCATAAAGACGTATCTATCCTCTTTGGTTCTGGTGACCAGGGGTGCCTGCGCTACAGGGCAACATGGGACCCCTACTACACAAGGCCACTATTTTCAAACCAGGAGATACTGCTACCTAATACATAAAAACAAAGTTAGGCAAAATGAGGAGACAGAGGAATGTGCCACACCAAAGAATAAGACAAAACCACAGAAAAAGAGCTAAATGAAACAATATGCTTTATTATAAAAATCAAAATAATAGTCATAAAGATGTTCACTGGACCTGACCAAAGCCATTTGTGACATCATCAAGTATAAAAGCCTTCTCATTACAGACATACCTTCAGTTGAGCAAGAAGATCCTATAGGAAGAAGAAGCTTCAGGAGAAAAAAGGAGGAAATTTGCAAAACTGAAGTTGGAATAAAAATCGGACATGTAGAGAAAACAAGAAGAGAGGTACTGCTCAGGTCTTGAGGCCTTCTGAACAGAGTGAATTAAAACTTGTGTGCAATGCATTGAAAGGCCTGAGGTGAGCAGTGCCATCGACTAAGGAACTGGTGTGTACAGGAGAACCCGGGGCAAGCTGGTAAAACAGATGCCGGCATCGGAAGCAGCTCACCTGCTGCACGGGCAGAGGCAGAGGGTTACTACCAGAAGCCCGGGAAGAAGTGTGCGGAGAAGTCTTGCTCGGACTCCAGCTCGGACTGCGGCAGCTCCTCGGGTGGTGCTCGGGCCAGCCATGGCAGCTGGGGCAGCTGGAGCAGCAGCAGCAGCAGCAGCTGTGACGGGGACAAGAAGCCCGCGGGGGGCCCTCAGCACTTCCTGCCAGCCGGAGACACGCTTCCCAAAATGACTTTCCTTCAGAAACTCCCATCTCCTTGAATCTTTCTCATAACATCTGCAATCCCGCAAACATGAATAATGTCCCACACTACGCAGAACCTCCCTGTCCCAGCTTCCTGCCGGGCCTGCGGGTGTCGAAGAAGATAAAGGTCTTTACCCACCTGGAGACCTGTGGCCGGCACAACTCGTGTGTGTGACGAGCGGCTACAACTGCCCTGTGGACAGCAGCCTGGCTGGCGTGATGCAGGGCCCTGCCCCCGTTCATTGATTGGAACGCAACTTGTGAAGGCCAGTTCCCCAGTGTGTACTGTCCGTTGGAACTGAACGATTACAATGCCTTTCCGGAAGAAAACGTGAATTACCCCAATGGCTTCCCTTGTCCTGCCGAAATTCAGACAGACGTTATGGATCACAACTCTCAGTCTACCTGGAGTCCCCCGTCCAATCTGCCGACTGCCTGGGGACATGCTGGTCTCCTCAATTCTCTGCCCTACCTCACAGGCACCCGAAGCTTGTCTCCAATGTCTGGACTTTTTGGTTCCATCTGGGCCCCGCAGAGTGATGTATATGAAAGTTGCTGCCCCGTCAGCCCCACCACGGAACACTCGACTCACATGGAAAACCAGGCTGTCCTGTGTAAGGAGTACTACCCGGGCTTTAACCCGTTCCGTGCCTACACAAACCTGGACATATGGACTGCGGCGGCAGATGGGGCACAGGCTTCCCGCTGTCCAGAGACTCCAGCTACTGTGGGAAAGTGTGAAAAGCGGCTGGTTTCTAAACAATGTGAATAAAGAGGCTTGTGTTTTGATTACTAGCGTAAACTGGTTGCTGAGATAGATTATGACACTGGTGGATATTTTGGCACTTTTATATGAAAATAAATTTTTTTAATAAAAAAAAAAAGAGAAGAGAGCGAAGGCAAAAAACTCATTTGAAGAAACAACAGCTGAAAACCTTGTCACTCTGGGGAAGGAAACAAACATCTAGGTCTAGGAAACACAAAGAGTCGCTAACAAAGTGAACCCAAGGAGGTCCACGCCAAAACCCTAACAATTAAAATGGCAAAAAGTAACGATAAAGACACAGTTTTAAAAGCAACAAGGGAAAACAAACAAAACCAGTTACAAGGGAAAAACCCATAAAGCTATCACCTGATTTTTCAGCAGAAACTCTGCAGGACAGAGGGGAGTGGCATGATATGTTCAAAGGGCTGAAAGGGAAAAAACCACAACCAAGAATACCTTACCCAGCAAGGTTACCACTAAGAAATAAAGGAGAAAGTTTCCCTGACAAATAAAAGTTAAAGGAGTTCATCACCACTAAACTGGCCCTATATGAAATGTTAAAGAGGATTCTTTAAGTGCAAAGAAAAGGTCTTAACTAGAAGAAAATCTGAAAGGAAAAAACTTCACAAATAAAAACAAACTTACAATAAAGGTAGTATATTAATCACTTATAAAGCCAGTATGGAAGTTAAAACATAAAAGTAGTGAAATGAATGATATCTACAAAATTAGCCAAAGCATAGCAAAATAAAAGATGCAAAATATGAAATCATACACCTAATATGGAATACATAAAATGTGTAAAGAGGAGTAAAAATTTTGTACTTTTAGAATCTGTTCACTTAAGCAACCATCAGCTTACTATGGACTGGCATAAACATGTTATGAATCCAACGGTAATCAAAATCAAAGGCCTATAACAGATACACAAAAAATAAAGAGAAATGAATACCAGCATAACACTAAACAAAACCATCAGACAAAAGGGAAAAGAGGAAGAGAAGTAGAAAAAAGGCGGTGGAGTGCTTTGGTGCCTCAGTTCGTTCATCATCTGATTTTTTATTTTGGCTCAAGTCATAATTTCAGGGTTGTGGGATTGAGCCCACACTGAGTGTGGAGCCGGCTTAGGATTCTCTCTTCCTCTTCCTTTGCCCTTCTTCCCTGCTAGCTTTTTAAAAATAAAATTTNTGCTCCAATCAAAACACTTAAGGTGACTAGATAAAAAAAAAAAAAAGACCCAATTATATATTGCTTACAAGGGGCTTACTTCAGACCAAAAGACATGTGCAGACTGAAAGTGAAGGGATGGGAAAACATATACCATGTAAATGAAAGCAGAACCAACCAAACAAACAAAAGCCAGCTTGGGAATACTTATATCAGACAAAACAGACTTTGAAACAATGACTGAAAGAGGAGTTTGGATGGTGGAGGGGTAGGGTGACCCTGGGCTTCTCTTATCCCTTGAACACAGCTAGATCAACATCAAATCATTTTTAACACTAGGAAATTGGTCTGAGGATTAAGAGAACAATCTGTCTAACTTGAGGGAGAGAATACGGCAGCTTCTCTTAACAAGCAGACCAAAACATACCTAGGACCTAGCTTCCTTTATTTTTATTATTTTAAAAAAATTTTTGTTCCCATTTTTCCTCTCCTCCAAAATGACAAGGTGGAAGAATTCACCCCAAAAGAAAGAACAGGAAGAAATGACAGCCAGGGATTTAATCAATACACATATAAATAAGATGTCTGAACTAGAGTTTAAAACAATTATAAGGATTCTAGCTGAGCTTGAAGAAAGCATAGAAGACACTAGAGAATCCTTTGCTGCAGAGATACAGAGCTAAATTCTAGTCAGGCTGAAATTAAAAATGCTATAACTGAGATGCAAACCCAAATGTATGCTATGACGGTGAGGATGGACAAAACAGCAGTGAATCAGTGATAGAGAAGATTAAAATTACAGAAAATAATAAAGCTGAAAAGAAGAGGGAAACAAAGGTAATGGATCACAAAGGTAGAATGAGAGAACTCAGCAACTTATTAAAAAGGAATAATATTCGAATCCTAGGAATCCCAGAAGGTGAAAGGGAGAGAAAAAGGAACAGGTTTATTTGAGCAAATTAGAGCTGAAAACTTCCCCAATCTGGGGAAGGACAAAGACATCAAAATCCCACAAGCACAGAGAACTTCCATTAAATTCAACAAAAGCTGGCCATCACCAAGACAAATCATAGTCAAATTCACAAAACAGAGAGACAAGGAGAATCCTGAAAGCAGCGGGGGAAAAAAGTCCTTAGCCCACAAGGGAAGCTAGATCAGGTTCACAATAGATCTGTCCACAGAAACTCAGCAAGCTAGAAGGGAGTGGGGTGATATATTCAACATGCTCAATGGAAAAATATGCAGCCAAGACTACTTTATCCAGCAAGGATGTCATTCAGAACAGGAGAGAGAAAGCGTTTCTAAAACAAAAACTAAAGGAGTTCATGACCACTTAAACCAGCCTTGCAAGAAATATTAAGGGGGACTCTCTAAGTGGGGGGGAAAACCCCAAAATAACAAGAAAGGAAGAGGGAACATCACCAGAAACACCAACTTTACAAGTAACACAATGGCACTAAAAGTTTATCTTTCCACATTCACCCTGAACATAAATGGACTAAATGCTCCAATCGAAAGACAAGACATAGGATATCAGAATAGATCACAAAAATAAATAAATAAATAAGACCCATCTACATGCTGCCTACAGGAGACACATTTTAGACCTAAAGACATTGGCAGATTGAAAGTGAAGTGATGGAGAAGCATCTATCATGTTACATCTATCATGTAAGTTGGAGCAACCATACTTACGTTAGAGAAACTAGATTTTAAACCAAGGACTGTAACAAGAGATAAAGAAGAGCATTACATCATAATGAAGGAGTCTATCCATCAAGAAGGTCTAACAACTGTAAATATTTATGCCCCCAACTTGAAAGATCCCAAATATATAAATCAATCACAAACAAAGAAATTCACTGACAACAGTATTAGTAGGGAACGTTAACAACCCACTCACAGAAGTCAACAGATCTTCTAAGCAGAAAATCAACAAGGAAACAAGGGCTTTGAATGACACATTGGACTAGATAGACTTAATAGATATACTCAGAACATTGCACCCTAAAGCATCAGAGCACACATTCTTTTTGAGTGCGCATGGAACATTCTCTAGAGTAGATCACATACTGGGTCCCAAGTCAGTCCTCAACAAGTACAAAAAGACTGAGATCATGACATAATCAGATAAAGAGTATCCAACATCTATAAAGAATTTACCTAATTCAACACCCAAAAAATACATAATCCAGTGAAGAAATGGGCAGAAGACATGAATGGACACTTTTCCAAAGAAGACATCCAGATGGCGAACAGACATGAAAAGATGCTCAACGTCACTCATCATCGGGGAAATAGAAATCAAAGCCACACTGAGATACCACCTCACACTGGTCAGAGTGGCTAAAATGAACAAATCAGGAAAATACAGATGCTGGTGAGAATGTGGAGAAAAGGAAACTCTCTTGCACTGCTGGTGGGAATGCAAACTGGTGCAGGTGCTCAGGAAAACAGTGTGGAGGTTCCTCAAAAAATTAAATATAGAACTACCATATGACCCAGCAGTAGCGCTGCTAGGAATTTACCCAAGGGATACAGGAGTGCTGATGCACAGGGACACATGTACCCCAATGTTTATAGTAGCACTTTCAGCAACAGCCAAATTATGGCAAGAGCCAAATTATGGCAAGGGCCTAAATATCCATCAACTGATGAATGGATAAAGAAGATGTGGTTTATATATACAATGGAATACTATTTGGCAAGAAGAAAGAATGAAACCATGCCATTTGCAGTGGATGAAACTGGAAGATATTATGCTAGGTGAAATAAGTAAGTCAGAGGACAGATAACCATGTTTTCACTCATAAGTGGATCTTGAGAAACTTAACAGAAGACTATGGAGGAAGGGAAGGGGAAAAAATAGTTACAAAGAGGGAGGGAGGCAAACCACAAGAGACTCTTAAATACAGAGGAACAAACTGAGGGGGGGGGGTAGAGGGGAAAATGAGTGACAGGCATTGAGAAGGGCACTTGATGGGATGAGAACTGGGTGTTGTATGTAAGCCAATGTGACAATAAATTACATTTAAAAAAAATAAACATTTAAAGTAATCCCCATTAAAATAACACTAGCATTTTTCACAGAGCTAGAACAATCCTAAATTTTGTATGGAAGCACAAAAGACTCCAAACAGCCAAAGCAATCCTGGAAAAGAAAAACAAACCTGGTGGCATTACGATTCCAGATTTCAAGCTCTTATAAAACTATACTCATAAGACAGCACAAAAACAGACAAGTAGATCAATGAAACACAACAGAAAACCCAGAAATGGACCCACAACTATATGGTCAACTAATCTTTGACAAAACAGGAAAGAATATCCAGTGGAAAAAAAGACAGTCTCTTCAACAAATGGTGTTGGGAAAACTGGACCACTTTCTTACACCATACACAATAAACAACTCAAAATGGATGAAAGACCTAAATGTGAAACAGAAAACCATCTCCTAGAGAATACAGGCAATAAGGTCTTTGACTCTGGCTATAACAACTTCTCACCAGACATGTCACCAGAGGCAAGGGAAACAAAAGCAAAAATGAACTATGGGGACTTCATCCAGATAAAAACCTTCTGCACAGCAAAGGAAACAATCAACAAAATTAAAAGGCAGCCTACAGAATGGGAGGAGATATTTGCAAGTGACATATGTGATAAAGGGTTAACATCCAAAATCTATAAAGAATTTAATCAAATCTAACGCCCAAAAAACAAATAATCCAGTGAAGAAGTGGGCAGAAGACATGAATAGACACTTTTCCAAAAAGACATCCAGATGGCTAACAGACACACAAAAAGATGCTCAACATCACTCATCATCAGGGAAATACAAATCAAAACCACGATGAGATACCAACTCATACCTGTCAGAATGGCTAAAATTAACAGCACAAGAGGGGCGCCTGGGTGGCTTAGTCGGTTGGGCGTCCGACTTTCGCTTAGGTCATGATCTCACGGTTCGTGGGTTCGAGCCCNTCCCTGCTCACACTCTCTCTCTCTCCTAGAAATAAATAAAAACATTAAAAAAATTAACAGCACAAGAAACAACAGGTGTTGGTGAGAATGCCAAGAATGGGAAATCGTTTTGCACTGTTGGGAATGCAAACTGGTGCCGCCATTCTGGAAAACAGTATGGAGATTCCTCAAAAAGTTAAAATAGAACTACCCTATTATCCAACAATTACACTACTAGCTATTTACCCAAAGGATACAAAGATACAGATTTGAAGGGGTACATGCGCCCCATGCTTACAGCAGCACTATCAACAATAGCCAAACTATAGACAGAGCCCAAATGTCCAGCGACCAATGATTGGATAAAGATGTAGCTTGAGCACACGTGCGTGCACACACACACACAACTGGAATATGACTCAGCCATCAAAAAGAATGAATTCTTGCCATTTGCAACAACCTAGATGGAGCTAGAGTGTATTATGCTAAGCAAAATAAGTCAGTCACTAAAAGAGAAATACCATATGATTTCACTTGTATGTAGAATTTAAGAAACAAAACAAATGAACGTATAGGAGGGGGAAAAAGAGAAGGAAACAAACCATGGGAAACTCTTAATGATAGAGAAAAAATTGAGGGTGGATAAGGGAAGTGGGTGGGGGCTGGATGAAATGGGTGATGGGTATTAAGGAGGGCACTTGTTATGATGAGCACTGGGTGCTGTATGTAAGTAATGAATCACTGAATTCTATTCCTGAAACCAATATTGCACTGTATGTTAACTAACTAGAATTTAAATAAAAAATTTGAGGAAAAAAAAATACTGGCGCCTGGGTGGCTCAGCTGGTTGAACACCCAACTCTTGATTTCAGCTCAGGTTGTGATCTCAGGGTTGTGGGATTGAGCCCCATGTTGGGCTCTATGCTGA
This sequence comes from Crocuta crocuta, assembly GCF_008692635.1. Lineage (NCBI taxonomy): Eukaryota > Metazoa > Chordata > Mammalia > Carnivora > Hyaenidae > Crocuta > Crocuta crocuta. The sequence goes on along the minus strand of NW_027527920.1, from coordinate 5,019,585 downwards.
CCATGGAGCCTGCCTAATATTCTCTCTCTCCTCTCTCCTCTCTCTCTCTCTCTCCCCCCCTTCCCCCACTCACACTCTAATAAAAATTTTTTTAATCTCAAATATTCACAGAAAATAGAAAAACAATAACTATAGCAAGGGATAAAGAACACTACATAAAAATAAAAGGATCACTCCTATGCACCCAACACAGGAATATCTAAATAAACAAAAGCAAATATTAATAGACACAAGGGGAGAAATTAACAGTAATACAATAATAATAGGGAACTTTAACACCCCACTTACATGAAATGGCTACATCAACCAGGCAGAAAATCAGTGAGGAAACAGTGGCTTTGAACAATAAATTATTAGGAATAAATTTTACCAAAGAGGTGAAGAACTTGTCCTCTGAAACCTATAAAACACTGATGAAAGAAACTGAAGATGACACAAATGGGAAAGATATACCATGCTCATGGATCAGAAGAATGAATATTGTTAAAATGTCCATACTACCTAAAGCAATCTACAAATTCAATGCTATCCCTATCAAAATACCAAGAGCATTTTCCACAGAACTGAAACAAGTAATCCTAAAACTTGTATGAAATCACAAAAGACTTCAAACAGCTAAAGTGATCTGGAGAAAGAAGAAGAAAGCAGGAGGTATCACAATTCCAGATTTTAAGATATCTACAAAGCTAAAGTAATGAAAATAATATAGCACTGGCATAAACATATAGTTCAGTAGAACACGACAGAGAGCCCAGAAATAAATCCCAGTTATACAGTAATTTTATCTATGACAAAAGAGGCAAGAATATAAAATGGGGAAAATACAGTTGTTTCAAGAAATAGTATTGAGAAACCTGGACAGCTATATGCAAAGAATAAAACCAGACCACTTTCTTACATCACACAGAAAAATAAATTCAGAATGGATCAAAGACCTAAATGTGAGACCTGAAGCCGTAAAAATCTGAAAGACGACACAAGGTGTAATCTCATGGAATTGGCTTTAGCACCATATATACGGATCTGTCTCCTCAGGCAGAGGAAACAAAAGGAAAAATAAACTATTGGGCTACATCAAAATAAAAAGCTTTTGCACAGTAAAAGAAATCCATCAACAAAACAAGGTTTTCTCCCTAGTGAAGGGGAGAAGATATCTGCAAATGATACATTCAATAAGGGGTTAACATGTAAAGAACTCATACAGCTCAACACCAAAAAAATACAAATAATTCAATTTAAAAATGAGAACACCTGAGTAGGCACTTTTCCAAAGAAGACATACAGATCACCAACAGACACATGAAAAGATGCTCAATGTCACTAATCATCAGGGAGACGCAAATCAAAACCACAATGATACATCTCCTCACGCCTGTTAGAATGCCTAGTACCCAAAAGACAAGAAATAACAAGTGTTGATGAGGGTGTGGTGAAAACAGAACATTCTGCACTGTTGGTGAGAATATAAATTGGTCCAGTCACTGTGGAAAACAGTACAGCGGTTCCTCAAAAAATTACAAACAGAAATACCATGTGATCCAGTAATTCCATTACTGGGTATTTCCCCCCCAAAATGAAAACACTAAATCAAAAGATATATGCCCTTCTATGTTTACTGCAGATGTACAATAGCCAAGATATGGAAGCAACCCAAGCGTCTGTTAGTGGATGAATAAAGAAGATGCACGTGCGCACAGACACACAGACACACACACACACACACACACTCACACACGTGTTACTTGGCCATAAAAAAGAATGAGATCTTGCCATCTGCAAAAACCTGGATAGACCTAGATAGAGGGTATTACGCTAAGTGAAATAAGTCAGACAAAGACGAATACCATAAGATGTCACTTATATGTGGAATCTAAAAAACAAAACAAACAGAGAACAAACGCCACTGCTAGAAGGGAGGCGAGCAGATGAATGGACAAAATAAAGGGACTGGAGTTACAAACTTCAAGTTGTAAGATAAATAAGCCACAGAAATGAAAAGTACAGCAAAGGGAATATCATCACTGATACTGTAATAATGTGTGGTTATTACACTTATCATGATGAGCAATGAGTAATGTACACAATTGTGGAATCAATATGTTGTACACTTGAAACTAATAAAACACTGTATGTTAATTATATGTCAACAAAATGATTAAGTCTTAAAAAAATCTAAAAGGACACAAATGGAAAGACAGCCTGTGTTCATGGATTGGAAGAATTAATATTGTTAAAACGTCTATACAACTCAAACCAGTCTGCAGATTCCACAGAATCCCCATCAAATATGAACGGCATTCTTTGTAGAAAAAGAAAAAACAACAGTAAATTTTTTTTTTTAAATGTTTTATCTATTTCTAGGAGAGAGAGAGAGACAGCGTGAGCAGGGGAGGGTCAGAGAGAGAGGGAGTCACAGACTGAAACAGGCTCCAGGCTCCGAGCTGGCAGTCAGCACAGAGCCCGACGCGGGGCTCGAACCCACGAACCGCGAGATCACGACCTAAGCGAAAGTCGGACGCCCAACCGACTAAGCCACCCAGGCGCCCCACAACCGTAACTTTTATACAGAACCACCAAAGACTCCAAATAACTAAAGAAAAAAACCAGAGGTAGTGCACTTCCTGAGAGCAAACTGCACTACCAAGCTACAGTATTAAAAACACACGGTACTGGAACAAAAACAGACACACTGACAAACTGGAGAGCCCCCAAATTAACCTCTGCTTATACATTTAACAACATACATTTAAACTAATAGTTAACAAGGGGGGGCTAATAGCACCAAATGTGGAAGAGAAAAGTCTCTTCAACAAACGGTGTTGAGAAAAGTGGATAAACGGATGCAAAACAGTGAAACTGGACACCCATCTTACACACTCACAAAAATTCACGTGAAACAGTTTACAGACTTGACACAGACGACCGAAAGAACTGATACTATAAAACTTCTTGTAGGGAAGCAGCTCCTTGAGACTGGTCTTGGCAATGATTTTTAGATGTGACACCAAACAACAAAAGCAAACATCAACAGAAGGGATTACATCAAACTTAAAATGTTTGAACAACAGGGGTGCCTGGGTGGCAGAATCGGTTACGTGTCTAACTCTTGATATTGGCGCAGGTCATAATCTCATGGTTCACAAGTTTGAGCCCTGTATCAGGCTCTGTGCTGACAGTGTCAGGCCTGCTTGAGATTCTGTCTCTCTTTCTCTCTGCCCCTCCCTCGCTTGCTCTAGATCTTTCTCTAAAAGTAAAAATAAACTTAAGGAAAAAAAAAACTTTTGAACAACAAAAGAAACAATGTAAAAGGCAACCCACAAAATAGGAGAAAATTTTTGCAAAACACACATCAGATAAAGGGTTAATATCCAAAATATATAAAGTATTCACACAACTCAGTAAGAGAAAAACAAACTGATTTCAAACTGGGAAGAATAATTAAATAAACATTTTTCCAAAGAAGACATACAGATTGCCACCAGGTATACGAAAAGATGCTGAACATCACTAATCATCAGGGAGATGCAAAAGAAACCACAGTGGGCTACCCCCTCACAGCTGCTGGGACAGCCACGATCAAGAAGACAAGAGTAACAAGTGCCAACAAGGATGCGGAAAGAAGGGGACCCTTGGGTACCGCTGGTGGGAACGGACAGTGGTACAGGCACTACGGAAACAAATGGCGGTTCCTCAAAAAACTAAACTTAGAATTACCATATGATTCCAACTTTTGGGTACTTACCTGAAGACAATCAAAATACTAACTTGAAAAGATACCTGCACCCCTATGTTCACTGCGGCACTATTTTTTATCAGTAGAGAAGGTGTGACATTAATCCACATAAGTCACTTATTTGTCACTAACAGTAATGAGCAATGTCGTGGCTGTGTTTCTGGAATGCTCCAGAACACTAAAGTTTAATCCTATTTCAGTAGATGTTACTGGATTTAACCTTTCCACGTCTTATTAACTTTTTAATTGGCATACTGCTTACTTCTTTTTTCTTTTAATGTTTATTTTCAGAGAGAGAGAGAGAGAAAGAGCGAGAGAGCGAGCGAGAGAGAGAGAGAGAGAGAGAGAGAGAGAGAGAGAGAGAGAGAGAGAGAGAGGGAGAGAGAGAATCCCAAGCAGGCTCCATGCTGCCAAGCGCAGAGCCTGATGCAGGGCTCTAACTCATGAACCCTGCATTCATGACTGGAGCCGAAACTGAGTCAAATGCTTAACCAACTGAGTCACTCAGGTCCCCCCCACCCCGCCCTGCTTAGTCTTTTGAAAATACATCTTAACAGGACATTTGTACTATGATAGGAGACTGAGAGGTAGGAGAATTTGTTTAAAGTAAAAGCATGATGTTGAATCCACAAAGTCCGTGAACAACACACTATAATAAAGGGAAATGTATGTGCAACTGATATCTTGTTCTCCTTAACTGTTAAAAGAATAACTGGTTAACTGGGCGCTCAGTAGCTGACACCCTGTACAGGTGTTCTCTGTATTTTACAGGTGAAGACATAGACTGGGAGGATTAATGACTTGCTCAAGGACCCCAACATCATAAATGGCAGAGCCCATATTTAAACCCAAGTATGAGCCTGACATCAAAGCTTTTAACCACTTTGTTAATGGTGGTGTCCCATCTTTAAAGTTGAAATAAAAATTTCTGAGCCCTAGTAACTTTTAGTTGAAAATTTTGTTTTAAGTAAGTTCTATGCCTAGTGTGGAGCTCGAACTTGGGACCCCAAGATCAAGAGTTGTGTGCTCTACCAACTAAGCCAGACAGGCCCCTCCACCTTGGTTGATAATTTTTGATGTTTTGCAAAACAGGACAGTTGTGTCTTTTCTTGCTGGTTTGTAGGACTTTAAATACAGCCTATGGGGACTTTGGGCCTCTCATCTCCTCCCAATCTGACATTTTTTCCTTTTGGTTATGGTGTTTTTTATTTTTGCTGAAATTGAAGTTAGTTACCATATAGTGTAATAGCCATTCATATATGCTCAATTAATTTATGACAAAAGAATCAAGAATATACACTCAGGAAAGGACAGCCTCCTCAAAAAACACTGGACAGCCACACGCAAAAGAATGAAAATGGACCACTATCTTACACTATACACAAAAGTTAATTCAAGATAGGTTAGAGACTTGAATGTAAGACCTGCAACAGAAAACTCCTAGAGGAAAACATAGGCGGTAATCATTGCTTTTGGCAATGAATTTTTGGATCTGACTCCAAATGCAAAGGCAACAAAAGCTGAAATAAACAAGTGGACTACATCAAGCTAAACACTTCTGCACAGCAAAGGAAATCATCAACAAACTGAATAGGCAACCTACTGAATAGGAGAAAATTTTACAGGGGCGCCTGGGTGGCTCAGTCGGTTAAGCATCCGACTTCAGCTCAGGTCATGATCTCATGGTTTGTGAGTTCAAGCCTTATGGCAGGCTCTGTGCTGACAGCTCAAAGCCTGGAGCCTGCTTCGGATTCTGTTGTCTCCCACTCTCTCTCTGCCCCTCCCCCACTTATACTCTGGTTCTCTTTCTCAAAAATAAGTAAACACTAAAAAAAATTTTTAAAGGAGAAAATTTTATCTAAAAAAGGATTCATATCCAAAATATATGAAGAACTCATACAACTCCATATCAAGAAATATCCCATGAAAAATGGGCAAAAGATCTGAACATTTTTCAAAGGCGTGGCCAAAAAAAGCACATGAAAAGATACTCAATAATACCAATCAGCAGGGAAATGCAAATTAAAACCACAGAGAGCTATCGCCTCACACCTGTTAGAATGGCTATTATCAAGAAGACAAGAATAGGTGCTGACGATGACGACAAAGAAAAAGGAACACCTGTACACTATTGGCGGGACTATAATTTGGCACAAGCACTATGGAAAACAGTATAGAGGCTCCCCCCCGCCAAATTAAAAGTATTACTACCATATGATCCAACAATTCCATTCCTGGGTACTTATCAAAAGATTGCAAAAACACTAATTCCAAAAGATATATTCATCCCCGTGTTCACAGCAGCATTATTTACAGTAGCCAAGACATGGAAACAACCAAAGTGTCTACCAATGGATGAATGGATAAAGAAAATGTCTCACACACACACAGAGGAATATTACTCGCCCGTAATAAAGTATAACATCTTGCCATTTGAGACAAATAGATGGACCTTGAGGGCATTACACGGAGTAAAATAAGTCAGAGAAAGAGGACTACTGTATGATCTCACTTATATGTGGGATCTCAACAACAACAACAACAACAAAACAAACCAAACTCCTAGATACACAGAACAGACTGATGGTTGCCAAAGGGATGGAATGGGTGAAAGGCGTCAAGTTACAAACCTTCAGTTATAAGTCACTGGATGTAATGTACAACATGGGGACTCTGGTATTTCATACTTGTAAGTTGCTAAAAGAGTAGATCTTAAAAGTCCAAAATGTATGCTGATGGATGTTAACTAGACTTTTTATCATCTTGCAATATATACAAATATCAAATTATGTTCTACGCCTGAAATAAAAACGTGAGGTCAATTATATCTCAAAAAAAATTTAAAAAGCCCAACTCTCAGTATGGAACCCAACACCAATTTCATTAAGCTTCAAAAGATACAAAATAGCAATGCGGCACAGCAGGTGCATCAAGAGGTCCTGAACAACGTTAAGAGCAGTTTCAAGATACTTCCANAGTGCCTGTGTTACTTTTAAAAAAAAAAAAAAATTTTAAATAATAATTTAAGTGGAAAGTTCCCCTACCCTAACAGATACTTATAATAATAGTACTTACCTCTTAGGCTGCGTCCGGATTAAATGCATCCCTGTAGTGTGCCTCGGTTCCCGGGACATAGACGCTCAAAGGCTACGTCACAAGCTTCTCTTTTCCTCCTCTTACGTCACGTATTTTATCCGAGAAGCTGCGCTGAGCAAGCGAGTCCCTCAGGCTGAAATTTAGCTCCTGCGCTCCAAGTGGTCACGCCAGCTGGGGGAGGCTGCCGGCGCCATTAAGTGGCTAAATACTGTTACACGGGACACAGTACGTGTGGGTGACGTCCATTTACCTAGAAAACTTTTTCCTAAAAATATTTTTACTGTTCACGAGCGCCGACTTCCAGCGGAACCAAGAGACTACGACACTCGCAGCGAGGTCCAACCAACTTCCCGAACTCGCTAAGCGACTCACGCTTTGTGCGCAGGCGCCTCCGCGGCCTCCGCAGGCGTTTCTCGCTCCGCCTCTTCCGCCGGGCGCGGGCGCCGATTGGTCCGCGTGACCAGTATAAGAGCCTGCGCGCAGGCGCGGCACCCCCTTTCCGCAGCTGCCGCTAAGGTGCTCGGTTCTTCCGAGGAAGCTAAGGCCGCGTTGGTGTGAGCTTCTCACTTCATCCGGCGACTAGCACCGCGGTCGGCAGCGCCCGGTCAGCACCCCCTGCACCATGGCCTCTGTTTCGGAGCTCGCCTGCATCTATTCGGCCCTCATCCTGCACGACGACGAGGTGACGGTCACGGTGAGTGCGGGCCCGGGCCGGCGGCGGGGTGGGCTTGCGGGCAGCCGTTTCTCTCTGCTTGCCAGGCGTCCCTGGCAAGCCCTCCGGCCGGAGCCTCGGCCATCATTACCCCGGTGGCGGCGGGGCGGACGCTCGGTGGCGGGCGGGCCCCGCATGGCGGGCGGCCGGGGAACCTAGGCCACGTGCTGGCCCCTGAAGGACTGGATTTCACTTGGGCTGCGCGCTCTGGCTTCGGGAAGCTTTCTGTAGCGAAGCTTTCTCCGCCTGAGGACATCCTCACCCGCATCTAGGGCACTTTGTCCCTGTTCGGCGGGGTGGCCTTGAATTTCTTTGGTCCTCTTAGGCCTCGTGGGGCCAGCACGTAAACTTACTCCACCCCGCCGCCTGACTGGTAACTTAAAAATAGCAAGTCCGGACCCGGGAAGTGGCAGTGATAAACGCGCCGCTTTGCCAGGTGCCAGGCACACGGGAGCAGGGTGCGTTTCTTTTGCTCGTGATCATCGTAGGAGTGTAAGAAATGGTGGATTTTAAACAAGCATACGCGAAATACAAGTGGACTAATTTGAAGTGGTTAAACATGGGTGTTGGTACGCACGTTTTGAGTGATTTACTCTCGATTACGGTATTTTGGAGACATTTATGAAAGCTACCCTTTCTGACGGATTGCTGGTTTACTTCTTTTTAGGAGGATAAGATTAATGCCCTCATTAAAGCAGCGGGTGTAAATGTTGAACCTTTCTGGCCGGGCTTGTTTGCAAAGGTAAGGTGATGGCAGCAAAGTGATGTGGAGGAGCAGATTTGGGAAGAGAAACTGAGTATTAACTCAGGTATCCCTAGGACTCAAAAAATGCCATATTTCACTGGACCTTTTTAAAGTGATCACTTCATAGTTACAGTTTGAGAGTCTAATTAGTCTGTCTTGCCTTTTCCTTCTTGGTCCGCAATCTGGAAACCAGGACCAAAAAATACACGAGGTGTATAGAAATAAAGGTGCATAGGAGTTAGATATCTTACCCTGCTACTTAAGTACAGCATTGCAATTTTAACATTCAAAGCATGAGTTTTTTTGTGAGTAATTTTTCATAGAGCTTCATAGCCCTAGCTAATGTAAGTCTTAGGGAGTCGCAGTGGCAGACAAAATGTCATTGGCAGACTCCTGCAAGGACAAGGAAGAGCAGTTTAGTGTTGGGAAGCGGCTGCTGGAAGTTCAAACGGGGACACTTTTTGTGGGGGTAATGTCTGTAACCAAAGGACAGAACTGAGTGGCACGTGTGTGTGCGTGTGTGTTCCAGGCCCTGGCCAACGTCAACATCGGGAGCCTCATCTGCAATGTAGGAGCTGGTGGACCCGCCCCAGCAGCCGGTGCTGCACCAGCCGGAGGTCCTGCTCCGTCCACCACGGCTGCCCCAGGTAGAAAACTGGTTTGTTTTGGTATTGGAGAGAGGAGTATAGACATGAAGAGCTGTCTTGCCTAGAATACTTCTTTTTTTAATGTTTATTTTTGAGAGACAGAACATGAGTGGGGAAGGGGTGGGGCGGGGGAGACACAGAATCTGAAGCAGCCTCCAGGCTCTGCACTGTCAGCACAGAGCCCGACACGGGGCTCGAACTCATAAACCACAAATTGTGACCTGAGCCAAAGTCAAAAGTTCGACTGAGCCACCCAGGTGTCCCTGTAATACTTCTTAATTTGCTAAGAGTGGATGATGATTTCTAGAAATCCTAAAACCAGGGGAACAGTTGTTAGAAGGAGGTCTAGGTTATTTTTGACCATGTAACCTGAAGGGCCTGTGGCTCTTGGGAGTTTAAAATATTGAGGTGTGTGATTGTCTGTTTGTTTTTTAGCTGAGGAGAAGAAAGTGGAAGCAAAGAAAGAAGAATCCGAGGAGTCTGATGATGATATGGGCTTTGGTCTATTTGACTAAATCTCTTATGTAACCTGTTAAATAAAAGGCTGAACTCTTTGTTACCGTTGGTTTTGCCAGTTGTTTAGGGCTGTGCTTTGTCAGGCTGATCAGCCTTCTGGTAGGACACCAGCAAGACGCCCCTGCTGGCATCTTGTGCCCAGAAGGCATCTGCTGTTGTATCACTGAGAACCGTGTGGGGAGGTGGGAGAAGGAGGGATCAGAGCAGATGCCTTGTTGGGGTCACATGTTCATGATTACGGGGTTTGTCCCCTTGATGGGAAGAAGAGTCCCTGGTGGTGGTGTAATCAAGACCTTGAAAATCCCAAATAGAATCCTGGTTGCAAACACTTCTTCTGTGCTGAGCCAGAATGCTGTTGAAGCCTTGGGTTTGGTTCAGCAGTACTGAAGGAGTGGGAACAATTCAGGTGTGAGTCCCCATTCACTGGCTTAAACCAGAATTCAAACCAGTGTTTGATTAACAAAGTAGGTTTTGTTAATCAAATAACAAAACAGGGTAGCTGAGCACTGTGGTGGAGACTGGTTCACTTGAAAATGCCAGGGGACCCTAAGACTGAGATTTACAAAACCTGATTATTTTGCCTTCAGAGCACCTATTAGGTGCCAGCCACATGGAACATCTTGCCCTTTTTCTGTCTCCATTTAATACCCAATGAGATCAGGAGTTGATGAGAAGTGCAACTTAAATCCCAACTGTCCTCACTCCAGTGTATGAGACCATTTGTGTAAGTTTTAGAACCCCTTGGGTAAAGAGCTAGTGTACGTTGTTAAGACCCCACCATATAACCCAGCAGTTCACCACTTCTAGGTATTACCCAAGAGAACTTAAGGGCATCAAGATCCATCTAAGGGAGTGTTCAAAGCAGTACTTTAAAAGAGCAGTACTCAAAGGTCCATCAGCTAGAAAATAAATGATGCTAAATTGCCAGCTTTGATGAAGAGCTATGGTGGTCAGTTTAGGATCGGCAGTAACGACGGGCAGTGAGCAGTAGCACAAAGATGTCATTCAAGTTTTTAGTTTTCATGCATTAGAAATGAATCCTTTGGACCAGTGAGGACTTGGTCATAAAATAGAAATGACCATGGGGTTCCTGCTAGCTGAGCCAAAGCATGCCACTCTTGTTTTGGGGGTCATGAGTTCAAACTCCACCTTGGACCTATAGCTCAAATGAAAACTGGTCTACACCCCCACTAGGTTCCTACTTTTCCTTCATAGCCTCGTCTGTCGGCTAAAGCCGAATGCTGCCACGCTGATCTCAGGCACGGTCCTGTCCTGCACAACAGTCCCAAGGGAAGACCCCATGTCACGGATGGGTAAGTGGAAGTTTAGAGGTTAATAGGTGAAGACTAGTAAATGGGTGGAAGGATTCAAACCTGGCCCTGACTGCAAAGCCTACTCTGCATCTCTCCCTGTGCTGTGGCTCCTTTCTCCCCTCCTGCGTCAGTTTCCTCCTCAGTAACCATAGCGTCTACTTCACTGGGTTCTGCAGAGTTCTGAGAACAGGAATTCCTTGCATTCGGTGAGCGCTCAAGTGTCAGGAGGGAATACTGACACTCATGTAGCCAAGGAAATAATTTCAATGGATTGAAGAGAGCACCTACGAAGAAGATAAAGGAAAACAGCATCTAGAACAGCTGAAAAGTGGTAAATCGGGATATTTTTTATAAATACCAAATTCAGTTATCCAAACAGTACATGTTCACTATGGTAAGACTCAAGTGTTTTTTGAGAGAGAAAGAATCCCAAGCAGTCTCCACACTCCGCGCAGAGCTCAACTCGGGGCTCAGTACTGTGACTTGAGCTGAAATCAAGAGTTGGATGCCTAACCCGACTGAGCCACCCAGGCACACCGACTCAAGTGTTAACATGACCTCATGGGTGGGCCCAGTTTTTGAAAAATCTTTTAATGTAGTAAAAATCTAAATAGAGCTAAAAACCTTTCCCAGAGATAATCTGATAAAAAAACTAGGAGACTCACATACACATGTAGAAAATGCTATATTTTTATTGACTGGATACTGAATTAAAAAGTCTGCCCCCCCCCTTGTTCTCCTGACCTGTAATTTCTTCTTTGCAAAATGAAAATAATATCTAGTTTATACTGGGGAATGAACAGAGTAAGGGAACAAGCCCATCAATGCTCCAAGGTACGCAGACACTATTTCCCTTCTGCATAAGGTACAAAGAACACAGCTGACCTCGTTCTCAGAATCCCCAGCTCAGTGAGCCTAAACCTTGCACTCTCCAAACTCCCTCCAGCCTGTCCTTTGCAATCAGGCAGCAGCTTTGGCTTCCGGGTAATTGATTTCCCACTTCTGATTGTTCACTGCTACTTTGTTTAAAAAGTTCCATTGTTTTTGGGCTCCCTGGGTGGCTTAGTCGGTTAAGCGTCCGACTTTTGCTTAGGTCATGATCTCGCGGTTCGTGGGTTCGAGCCCCGCGTCGGGCTCTGTGCTGACTGCCAGCTCAGAGCCTGGAGCCTGTTTCAGTCTGTGACTCCCTCTCTCTCTGACCCTCCCCTGCTCACGCTGTCTCTCTCTCTCTCCTAGAAATAAATAAATAAATAAAAAGTTCCATTGTTTCTAAGATTCTGTTCACATCTCTCCTGTGGCCATTGAAAGAACACCCTCAGGTCCATGGCTGGCTCACTCACCCCTTTAATAATCTTGCATTAGCAAGGGACCAGGAGTAGGTGTAAGAGAAAATTTTAGGAACCGACTTGCTTCCTGACAAACCATCTAAGTTTTTTTTTTAATCCATGTTGCCACGGAATGTGTTACATAATGGGATAAAAAAAAAATCCAAAACTCCTGTTAGCTGTTTTACCCTGTTTTCTTCTTCTTTTTTTCTAAAAATGAGAGAACCACGCATGAAATTCTAAAACCACCTTTTGGAAAAGAGAAACACTCTAATTAAAATGAAAGAATTCACAATATTTATGCAACAAAACAACTTGGTATATTGCTACAAATTCAAATAAAAGATGTCAAATCCTTTCTCCCCATAATTTGAAGCAGCATCTACAGCAAAATTCAGATGAAGCAACATGAGCCAGGTGGTTACTGGTTTGGTTGGGTAGTGCTTTATAGTTTAGAAGTAAGGTTCATCTGCTTTTCCCATCCTGAACTTGACCTTGTCCAGAGGACTTCATTTGCCCTGTTCATCTATCGGAGTGTTGCTCAGAGAGTTTGAGTGCTCCTCCCCCCCGGGTTTGCACAGCTAATCTAAGGCAAAGCTGGGCTTGCCCACCTCAGTAATCTCCAGTATTTTTCCTACCACAACACAGTATCCCCTCCACACATGCGCTTTTAGAAGGTAGAGTGATGAGCCCTTAATTTTTTTTTCCTGTCACTGTACAAGCCACTTCTCCATCTTAACTGTGCAAACAAGCCTGGATAATTTCAGCCTGAGATAGACATGGGCCGCTTTCAAAAAAAAGAGTGTTGGTTTTTTTCATTCTTCTCAAGCACTCAGATGTCCCTCAAAGTCAAATCACAGATTCTCCACAGCATCATGAAACCTGGGCTGTTCAGGTCTGATTCAACAACCTTCTGGAACACTCCTACCAGGACACAGGGTCAGGGGCCATCCCATATTTTCACAGGATTGCTGGAAGAGTTCTGGGCTTCCAAAGAACCCTCCAACTTCAACTCAACTCAACTCATCAAAGCTTCCACTCCTCTGGCTTGTATCCTTTGAGGGTTATTATCACATCCAGTTAAAAGGAACAAAAAAAGTGAGTTTCACCTTCCATATCTTTGCACTTGGTATTCCCGGCTCCCGCCAGGCCAGTGACTACCTCCCCAGTGAATTCTATTCGGTCAAGCCTTAAGAAGCCCACCCAGGCTGTATTAAATCCTCTTCCGAAAGTTTCCTGTTTTACCGCTTCTTAAAATTATGTGTGTAATTATGCGTTTAAGATGGTTTGTTCAATATCCTTCTCCATACAGGAAACTTGGGGGGCAGGGATGTGTGGCTCACCTGTATCCCCAAGACTTACCACAATGTCTGGCTCATTGTTGGTGTTCAATATGCATTTTTCACATTGTCCAACCCTTTCCTTTCACACGTGAGGGTATCGGGACCCAGAGGAGAGGAGCAACTCGCTCAGCAGCAGTGAAAGGGACAGCCAGAACTGGAATACAAAGTTCTGGGCCAGCAAAAGCTCTTTTCAAAGTAGCAGCCCTTGCGAGGGCACGAAACCAGGCCTGCCTCCTGCCCCCTTTACAAGCGTCATTCATTCATTCACTCATTCATTCATTCAATGCCCACTTAGTACGCACCTTTCAGGTTACCAGGTACAGGTGTGGGTGGTCAAGGCCGAGACGCCCAACCAGGTCTGGCCTCGTGCATTCTTTATTCCTATCCCCACGGGACCGGCTCTGCTAACACAAGGCAGGGGCGTCCGGTGGTTTCCCCAGGGGAGGCCCCAGCCAGGCTTTAGTGCTGAACCGGGAATTCTCAGCCCGTGGGGCAGCAGACGCAAAGGTGTGGCGCCCCGGAGCCCGCAAGCTGGCTTCTGGACACAGTGACCTGTCACCTCCCCTGTCACGTCCACATCGCCTAGGATGGTGGAGATAATCCAAGCAGGAACGTGGAAAAGGAGGGCAGGTGGCTGGATGAAGGCGCCTCTGCTTCACCTACCAGACCAGCAACACCCTCAACCTGCGCGGGTGCGTGAGACTCCTGTGCGCCCGCCCTTCAAGCTTTTATAGCCCGCCGCTCGCCAATCAACGTCCGTGCTGGGAGCAGGGGCGGGACGGGAGGCGGGGCCAAAAGCCGAGTGCGGCCGAGGGAAGCTGAACTTTTCAATTGCACTACGAACTATTGACCGCCAGGGGGCAAGCGCGGACCCTCCGAGCCTTTTGCGCATATCCATGAACATGAGTCCCACTAGCTTTTAAGCCTGGTTTAGTGGCGGTGTCGCTGTCTGGGGCGCTCGTTAGTGAAGTAAAGCAGCTAGTCTGTTGTAAAGCCCCTCTGTCGGGAGATTGCAGCACTTTCATTAATCAGCAGGAATGGGATGGAGCATATTTGTAAACTGGGAATAATGACCCACTCCTGCCCCAGGGCTGGTTTTGGGGGCGTGGGGCGCGACAACAGGTGTCTGCGTTTGGACGTCCCTAGTTACTATCACCTACGTTATTTCTACTTTTAGGAAAGTGAGGGCTGACTCTTCCCAGCACCTTCATTTCCAGAAAGCGTTTTCGCCGGGAGAAAGAAGTGAGAAGATTTGGCTGCTTATCATCCCGCTGAGTCACCTGGGAAGCTGTTAAACAAAACAGAGCAAAACACACCCCNNNTGGGGGTCTGCATTGTTACAAGCTCTCCTAGAGTCTGACAGCGTTGGGAACGCCTGGTTTATGGCAAACACAGCTCCTCCCGCGGCGCCTGACAAGTACGAGGGGCATAATAAACGGGGTCCGAAAGAATGACTGAATTAATAACTGTCTCCAAATATTGAAGGAAGGTTTAACAGTCGGATCATAAACCACGTTTACAACACAGGGAAAATGGACTGTTGGTTGATATGTAAATTACTACGACTTTGTAGGGAGTGTGCTTGGGTTCTGTGTCTCAGAATTCAAAGTGCTCTTACCTTTCATGCAGGAGTATCACTTGTAAAAATCCATCCAAAAATAAATGTACAATCTCAATGAAGCATTTTTGTAAGAGAAGAAAAGTGCGTGAGAGGCTATTAACAGGAATGTTCTCTTTGAAGATACCCTGAGTAACTTAAGTGAAAAAGCAAGGGGTGCCTGGGTGGCTCAGTCGGTTAGGTGTCAGATTCTTGATTTCTGCTCAAGTCATGATCTCACGTTTGTTGGGTCAAGCCCTGCTTGGGATTCTCTTTCTCTCTGTCCCTTCCCTGCTCATTCTCTCTTTCTCTCTCGATAAATAAATAAATAAACTTAAAGAAAAAAGCAAGCTGAAGACCAGTATACATTAGCATAACCCTACAAGATTCACATGCATGTGTTTATATGTGCAAGGGAAATTTCTGGAAGCAAAAAAACAGGTAAAAGGTGGGGAACCTGGGTGGCTGAGTCGTTAAGCATCCGACCTCAGCTCAGGTCATGATCTTGTGGTTTGTTAAGTTCAAGCACTGAATTGGGCTCTCTGCTGTCAGTGCAAAGCCTGCTTTGGATCCTCTCTCTCTCTCTCTCTCACTCTCTCTCTCTGCCCTTCCTGTATGCACCTGTTTTCTCTTTCTCAAAAGGAAATAAACAATAATTTAAAAAAAGGAAACGTAAAAGGTGGATTTCTTCTGAGGAGAAGGGTTGGAGAGGATGGGAGTGAGATTTTTTTCCGTTTCAATGTTGCTTGGATTTTTAAAAAGCCACAACCATGCATTACTTTTAATAGCTTTTAAGTCTGGTTTGGTAATGGCATTGTGGTCTTGGGCACTCGTTAGTCCATGAAGGCAACTCATTTATTGTGAAAGTGTGTGGGGAGATTCCAGCACTTGCTGTTAAGCAGCAAGAAAAAGATGGGACACATGTGTAAATGAGGAATAATGACCTGTTCCTGCCACAGGGCTGTTGTTTTGAGAAGGAGGGTGGCCCTTGGGGGGGGGGGCGGCAATGAGGAACACTATTGTTAATTTTTTTTTAAATGAGAAGGGGCTTTAAGAGAGAGAAAACCCGAACTTAGGTAGCTCTGGAGGGAAGAAGTCTGACCAATTCTGAGACCGTTTTATCTCCCAATAAGGAAGATAAGGAAAAACTTTGCTGGCTGTTAGCCTTGCAGCTGTGATATACCGCAGGTCTTTAAGGAGGTGGGGTTAAATGCTCTAGGTCACACTATCCGGATTAACTAAAGTCCCACTCTGCCACTGAATAGGGCTATGTGACTTTAGGCTACTCGTCCAAACTGTTTACCTCAGTTTCTTCCTTTACATGATAGGGGTAATGATGACACGTACCTCATAGAGTTCTTGCAGAATTACATGATATGGTACAAGTAAAACACTCAGCACAACTCCTGTTCAGAAAATGTTAGCATTTCCTTGCTGTTTCACATGATGGATCGACACTTAAAAAGTTAAAAAGGGAATCACAGAAAACCCTTCTACTATCAGAGGGGCTATTTTATTTGTACACCCTTAAATACTTATGGAAACAGTCAATATGGAGTGTTCAGGATTAACGGATTTAGTGGATTGGTCGAATTACTGCATATATGCTGCATGGCTTAGTTTAGAAAGGGAATTTTTGGAAGCTTGCTTTCCAGAGACTGGCTCAGTGCTGCCCCACCGTGGCCAGTCGTAGGATTGGCTCCTTAGAGAAGCTGACCTTTGCTTACCAGAGCTCACCTGGGCTGGGCGGGGTGGCCAGCTGCTGGCCCAGGGGTGAGTGAGTTAGCCCACATCTTGGGAAGGAAAGGCATGTTCGTATGCCCACCAGTGGCTCAGCCAAGAGGAAACCAAGGGCACCTTATTTAATACCTTTGTGCCTCCCGTGTAATTTACTTAGCACCTTTGACTTTTCTTCTTAACCTGCTCAAGTTAATGTCTTGTCTAAAAACAAAGCAGCTCGTTGCTAGGCTGTGTGCTATCTGGTGTGCCCTTGGCTTTCCCCCAAGGTTGTTGTAAGAAACAGCCACATGGAAACCACTTCTGCTTTTGCCATAAAACTTGTGGAGGCTGTTTTGTTGTTACAAGGTCTCATGTGGCAATTCTTTTCAAATTTAGGGCCAAGAGAAAGTTTGTATCCTCTGAGGAATCAGTAGCCCTGCCTCTTCTATAATAAGGAGAGCTCTGTGACTTAACTACACTTAACTTCTCCGCCTCACCTACTGAGAAACAGTGCCAGGCTGGGTGTGTAATCTCAGTAGTTAAATTGACCCAAAAATGGGTAATGTTTTCTTGGTATTGATTTAAGAAGAATTTTTTTTGGTGGCTCCTTTAATGATTTCACTGCATGTTTGTACTTTGATGTATGCTCTCAGATTCTTTCAAGAAAGAGGAAAGAGCCCACCAATGAAACAAAAAGTAGACTATTTCAGGGTTGTTGTTTTTCTTATGGCAAAAGGATATTTGAGATGCTTTTAAGTCGGTGGCTGCACTTGGGTTTTTGAGACTAACAAGTTTATGGGTCAAAGACGTCAGACCATAACGAGTCTTTACTTGGGAAAATGAGAAGCTCATGTAAATAAGGCCATCAAGGAAGTGGTAAGTTGTGGGCAAAAGATCAGAAACTATTAAGGTTCATTTCCTTATCCACTGCCACCAAGGATAATATTGAATCAGTGTTGACTAAATTAGAGACAGAATGTTGGTGTAGCCTACTTGGACCCAGAACATTTTTCCCACCGCTGTCTGACATACCACTGTTAGCTACATTTCCTTGTAGTCGTGTTTCAATATAAAAACGGTCCTGGGAAGGTTAAGACACTAATTCTTTGACACCGCAGAGGAAATGAGACCCATCCATAGGTTCTTCTTTCAGAGTCTCGGTTTCCGCCTCCTTCCCAAGCGATGTGGCTCCTTGCGCGATCAGAGGCTCTTGGGTGGAGAGTCCTGTTCTGCTTGAACTGGCTGTGTGATGATAGATAAGCCCATGACCTCCTGCCCCGAGAAGCGTCTACAGCCCGGGCCAGCAGAGTCACCTACCCGCCCTCCGGGCGCGCCCGGCTCCTTGCTCTGTTTACTCTCAAGTAAAGCCTTCCTTCTGTTTACTCAGCAAAGATTCTTTTAAGACAGGCTAAGCACACGGTTTACTCTGCTAACAAGCTTTGGCATTTATTGTGAAGACCTGTGTTGACTTATTCTTGAGTCTTCATTGACATTCACTGGGAAATGTCAACGCAAACACAGGGAGACGTCCTGGGAGCCACACGCCTGACAAAGTGCTCCAGGAAGGGCCATCCTTCCTGTTTTGGTTAGAACCACCCTGAGAGTTAAAAATAACAATAATATACGTGCCATAAGAGGGTCTAATGATCTCCTTTTCGTTTTTCAATTCAGTACCTAAAGGCTTTGGCTGAAGGTCTCTAAAAGCTTCCCGTGTTGATTCTGGACGAGACTCTGTCCGTGCCAGCCACCTGGGCCTCCTTCTGAGTGCACAGCCCTGAGCATGCTGGGACCATGTGGGTTCAGGTACGGCTTGGCCTCTAGGTGGTTGTGTGACCTTGGCATAGTCATTTCCTCTCTCTGGCTCTCCATGTTCTCATCTGTAAGGTGAGGGCAAGTGGTGCCTATGTACGCATCTCCACAGCGTGCCTGGGCCCCAGGCTGGAGCACAGGCCCTAAGAATACTCAATAATGCTTCTTTATAAAATATGTATTCATTTCTTTAAAAAAAATTTTTTTATAAATGTTTTTATTTATTTCTGAGAGAGAGAGAGAGAGAGAGAGAGAGAGAGAGAGAGACAGCGTGAGCAGGGGAGAGTCAGAGAGAGAGAGGGAGACACAGAATCCAAAGCAGGCTCCAGGCTCTGAGCTAGCTGTCAGCACAGAGTCCGACACGGGGCTCGAACCCACGAACTGCGAGCTCATGACCTGAGCTGAAGTCAGATGCTTAACTGACTGAGCCACCCAGGCGCCCCTCAAATATGTTTCTTTTGAAAAGGCTGTGCCAGCCAATCTCTCAGGTCTTGCTCTGACATCTTGTGCCTGAATCCTTCCAAAAGGCAGGCTTAGCCTTGAGTCATCGTCTGACAAGATCTAACAGGGTCACTGANGCCCCACATCCAAGCTGATGCTTGTGAAGGAAACATCTTTTTAGAGGAGGGGACTGTGTGTTTGGTTTGTCTTTGTTGCCTAGAAACTGTTGGCATCCGGAGATGTTCTGTTGCCTTCACCGGGTAATGAAAAATTGATGACTTTCTTCTCTGTCAACAAACTCACAGCCTGTTCACCTTGGCTGGGAACGGGTGGGAAGCTGGCTCCTTGCTCCACAGCTGTTTGCTTTCGTCCAAGGGCTTGGGGTTGCTTCATTTGGGGGGNGCCAGAGACTGGGGGACCCCCGCCAGCAGGTGCGAAGCGAATGCCTGTTTCCATTCCACCGGGTCTGGTGTCTCCTCCTGGTGGTGCTGCCCCCCTCCCCGCACCCCTACCGAGCGCAGGCAGTAAGTAGATCTTCTGGGACGCACACAGCAATGTCAGATCTAGAAGGGACCTCAGAGATGATCCGACCTCCTCCTCCTCAGTATGTGTGGAAGAGGGAGCTCAGAGTGGTGAGCTGATATGTCCGTCCAGTGTGGACAAGAGTCCAAGGGATCCACACCCTGGTCTCACATCAGGTTAAGATGCACCCCCTCCCAACCTCCCAGCTTGTTAGAGGATGGAATTGTTTCCAGAGGCTCCTTGGAGGCCTCCTTGCCTTCCTGTTCATCGTCTTACAGATGGGGAGGGCAGAGCCCAGGGCCTGGCTTCTGGACACTGTCTTTGGGACACCGTCCCTGGGGTTCTCTGAGGCCCAGATTATTCTTCTTTTCCAACTTCAGGTGCAGGGCTGTCCCCCGATTTAGCCACGGGCCCTGAGTGTCAGAACAGCACACGAATCCTTGCTGTCGGCCGAGGCAGTGCCTCAGGGAACGGATTCCTCTACTCTCGCCATTGATCTTGGGCCAGGCTTTCGGTCACTGGCCCTTTGGACGGGTGCTACTCGACCTGTAGCCCTGGACCCATGCGGGCTCACGGACCATTGTTACCTGAAGGCAGGCGCAAGACATTCTTGCTAAGAATCTGAGAGGAACAGTTAGGACCTTTTTAGAGCAATGTGACGTCGCTGCCTTGTTGAAGCAGTATTTCATTTTTTTCCCTGATTCACTGTTTATTGCATTTTGCAAAAAGTATCGGTCCACGACAGATTGGAAGGTAAAAAAAAAAAAAAAGGACAACCTGGGGTCCTTCTTCACAGATTGCTTGGGAGGCACTGCTCCTGACCCCCTTTTCCAGCCTGCTGGGGGCGGGGGGGATGCTCCCCAATGGCTGAAGTCCTGTGAAGTTCTCCTTTAAGGAGGTAGGGGGAGCCAGGGACACAGATAATCTGTCCTTCCCTAAGCAAGAGCAATTTATTCTGGGAGCATCCTCTATTTGACACCTTCTGGATGCTGAGACACGGGGAGAAAGGAAGGCTTTCTTTTTCTTGTTTAGTCTCAGCAGAGAGCAAAGTCACCAGGAGGAATAGCTAGGAAGGCTGTCCACATGGAGACTAAAGGAAAGTGAGGATTGATGCTGGGGGCTTTCTTCCCGGGGAAGGGTAGCTCTGTGGCTTAGGTGTGTAGCGTAGCACACAGGGCTCTGAGTCAGGCTGCCTGGGTTCGAATCCCACCTTCTCCTCTAAGTTGTTGGGATTGTCTTAGGAAAGCCTTTCAGTCTCTGAAAGCCTAGTTTCTTTCAGTGTAAAGAGGCCATATTAATGGTTCCTACTCCACAGGGCTCTTGGGGGATTAAAACACAGAAAGCACTTAGTGCTGTGCCTGATGCATATAGGCACCCAGTAAATGTGTTCATTAATGTGACAACCCTTCATGCCCCTTCTCTCGAAGTCCCAGTGAAGTTGGGAAATCCCCCTTTCCAGATGGGCAAACGGAGGGCAGTCAGGTCCTTCTCCACCAATCCTTCTGACTGCTGGATCCTGTAACACGGTGAAATTTGGCTCAGCCCCCACCTCTTCCAGGAAGTCTGCCAAGACGGATGCAAGCCCAGAAGTCTCCCCACTGTGGCATTATTCCCCTTTTTCTAATTACCCATTTTTCTAATTCCTTCCTCCACCACGTCTCCCCAGCCCCATGCAAACTCTGCACATTTCATAGTAGATGGGGCACCTTCCCCCTGGACGGCCCTGCGACGTCATGGTTATGGAGCCTGCTTGCGCTGGAATCATGGTTCGGTATCTTGCCAGCTGTGTGACTTTGGGCAACTCTTTTGACTCCTCTGAGCCTTGATTTCCTTTTCCACCTCGTGTATTACTGTGATGATTGAGTGAGGTAATGCAGGTGAAGGCCAGGGGTCCAAGAAACATCAACAGATGAGGAAACAGAGGCCCAGGAAGGGAAGGAGCTCAGCACAGGGCACTGGCCATGTGCTGGACCCTAGGCATGCCTCCGCAGGGAGGTATTTTTGTCACCTATTGGCAGGCAAGGGAACTGAGACTCTGTGTGTCCATGTCTGCAGGACTGCCAAGGGCTGGAGTGGGGTCGTTGACCTCCAGTGTGTGATAAAAAGTCCCAGAGTTTCTCTTTGTGCCTGCTTTGTGCCAGGAAAGTGACAAGATACAGGGATCTGAGGCCCCTGAGCTGACCTCAGCGCCCAGAATAAACACGCTTACTTACTTTTTTCTCCCTGCTTTGCTCCAGACCCCAGGACGACCTTTAAGAGGATAGGATATTAGGAAGAGAGTGGGGCTCCCATTTGGAGAACCCCCGGAGCCCCTGTTAAGAGGCAGCCCTTTGGCAGCAAATGATCTTGCAGAAGTGAGCGGGAGTGAGCGGCAGGGGGCGCTGTGACACCGGAGGAGAGCTCGGGCTCCCGTGGCCAAACGGGCCCAGGTTCTCCCTGCTCCGCAGAGAAAGCAGCTCAGCCTGATGAGGCTAAGGGTGGAAGTCCTCAGTCGCCTCTGGCCGGAATCTCCAAGAGAGCTGGGAACCACCGCGGCCTCCAGAAACCAGGAAGTGTGGACCTGATGAGCACTGACTGTGGAGCTGGTGCACTTGGATTTGAAAGCCTGCTTGGCTCTTGCATAGTTCGTGGTCATGGGCAAGTCACTTAACCTCTTGCAACCTCGGTGTCCTCACGGAAAAAATTTAGTATCTGTTTCATGGGGCTGTTGGGAGGGCCAGTGCCGTGGTCCATGTACATTTCTGTTTTTCAAAATTTACTTATTTCGCGCTCGAGAGAGAGAGTGCGTGCACAGGTGCCTGTGCACATGGGGGAGGGGCAGCGAGGAGCGGGGTGGAGAGAATCCCAAGGACGCTCCTCTCTGTCAGTGTGGAGCCCGAGGCGGGGCTCCATCCCACGAACCAGGAGATCCTGACCTGAGCTGAAATCAAGAGCCCGTCGCTTAACGGACTGAGCCACGCGGGCGCCCCAGGTCAATAGGTCTTAATAACAGTGCCATCCCTCGAGTGTTCTCTCGAGTGCCAGGTACCCTGCTAAGAAATGTACACGTAGGGGCACCTGGGTGGCTCAGCCAGTTAAGCCCTGGACTCTTGATTTTGGCTCACGTCATGATCTCACCGTTTGTGAGATCAAGCCCTGCACTGGGCTGCATGCTGACAGCGGAGCCTGCTTGGGATTCTCTCCCTGCCTCTCTCTCTGCCTCTTCCCTGCACGTGCTCTCTCTCTCTCTCTCTCTCTTTCTCTGTCTCAAAATAACCAAATCAACAAACTTTAAAAAACTTTCTAAAAAAAAGAAGACCTATTGACTTGTGGGGTAGTCCCAAAGAGGCGAGTCCCCTACCCTCCAAGGCGTGGTGTCCTTGTGCCCTTCAAAGGGCTCAGCTTCTGGGACATTGACCTACCTGTGCCTCTTCCGCCAGAGCAAACTGCTTGTGTCCCACCGGCCCTGCTTGTTGCTAGAGGCCTGTCGTCTCATTGTGGCCAACGTGCTCACTGTTGGTCAGCGGGGACCGGGGGATTGGTGTGGTCCCGGCCCTGCTATGGAGGCCCTGTAAGTGCCTTGTTCTCGCTGGGCATCGATTTCTCCAGCTGGAGGGGCTGCAGGAGAGAGGCATGGGGTCGTTCTCAGTCTGGCGGCAGCCATCCAGGAATGTGTCCCCATCCTGCAGACATATTTCCATTTTAGCAGGGTCCTTTGCTGTGAAACCCAAGTGCAGCCTGAGGCAGAGAATGGCTCCCAGCTAAGGCCCATGGAAGACACAGCTTGTGGTGACTTCCCTGTGCCAAGAGGTGACCTTAGCCTTCCTCACTGTCCGGCTTGCTCCCTGGTGTCCATTTACTCACGTGGTCCCCACCCAGGGTTCAGGGTCCCCACACCCCCAGCTGGGTTTGCTCATAGACAAAGGGCCAGTAGGGTAGTTTCCTCTAAGGTGTGAATGACTACTAGGGTGGGTGCTGTCCATTCCGAGGACCTTTTACTTGGGCAGGAGCAGAGTTTATCTAGAGAAATTAAATCCTGTTTATGGAATCTCAGCAAGAGACTTTGAAACCGGAAGGGTGTTGCCCCCCATTGAAATCATAGCAGCCTCCGTTCCTGGGCCTTGCTCTGTGAGGTGGAGTTTCTGGATCAGCTGGCCCAAAGGCCCATGGCATACAGCAATTGAAGAAAAAGTGATACATTGGATGTCATCAAAATGAAAAACGTTAGTGCTTCAAAAGGCATCATCAAGAAAACTCAAAGGCAACCCACGGAATGGGAGAGAAATCTGCAAATCATACTTTTGATAAGGGACTTGTAGCTGGAATGTATAAAGAGCTCTTAAAATTCAGAAACAAAAGGACAAGAGACCCAATTAAAAATGAGCAAAAGGCTTGAATAGACATTTCTCAATCAACATATACATGTTGCCAATAAGCACATGGGAAGATATCTTACATTACTAGTCACTGGGGAAATTTAAACCAAAACCCCAAGGAGATACGACTTCACCCTTACTAGGGTGGCTATTATCAGAAAGACTGATGATAAGTGTTAGGAAGGATATGGAGAAACTGGATCCCTCCTATGTTGCTGGTGGGATTTTAAAAGAACGTAATCACTTAAAAAAACAAAAACGGAGACGGTTCCTCAAAAATTTAAGTGTGGAGTTACCATATGACCCAGCAACAATATGTTATATACCCAAGAAAAGTGAAAACATATGTCCGCACAAAAAATTATACACAAATATTCATAGCAGTGCTTTTCATAATAGTCAAAAATAGCTATAATTCAACTATCCCATCAACTAATGAATCAACTGATAAATTGTGGTATATCCATAAAATGAGATATTATTCAGCCATTCAGTGGAATGGCTACAATATAGGTGAACCTCGAAAACATTATTTTAACTAAAAATCCAGACACAAAGGGCCACAAGGTATATATGATGCCATTTCAATGGAATGTCCAGAAGAGAGGGGGAACATGGGTTAGTGCTTGCCAGGGCTTGGGGGAGGGGCGAATGGGAGTGAGTGACTATTTAATGGGTGCAAGGCTTCTTTTTGGAGTGAGAAAGATGTTCTGGAAATAGTGGTGATGTTTGCACAACTTTGTGAATAGACGAAAAACTATTGATGCGTATGCTTTACAAGGGTGAACGTTGTGGTACGTGTTGGGGTACAGGGTCCTTAAAGCTTGGATGGATAATAGATGCTCCTGCCTTGCCCTCACCACCCTAGTGCAGATGGTGACTGTGTTCTTGCAGATAATTTCACCATGAAGGGAGAGAGGCCTCAGGGGACACTTAAAATGTTGGAGGGGGTGGTATTTCTGGTGGTCACCATTGACAGGGGTGCTACTGGCATTGGGGAGCCTGTGAGGAGCCAAGGGACGGTTTAACCATTCCTGGGGGCCATCTCACAATGAAGAATTATCTTGCAGTCCACATGACTGTAGAATCTCTCAAGATGAAAAAAAAAAAAAGAAGAATGTCTCTCAAAACGGTGATGTAGATGATGATGTGAGCTAAAAACTAAACTCCGGTTTACATAAGAAACACCAGACATATTTGCAAGGCTTTAATATACACTGCGTCTCCCCTGGAATACTACTACCATGCAAATTGGGAAGATCTCATAATATCTCCTGCTCAACGCCGCTGATCTACCTCTCAAAATGAGCTGCTCTGTGCCAATGCTTCTGGGAACATCTTTCCTTTCCTCTCCTTTCCTTTTGTTTATGTTCTTTCCATTACTTGAAAAGAGGACAGGTTTTTTTTTTATTTTTTCCCGTCATCCCCAATCCCAACCGATTTCCCAGATTTAACTGTGCAATACAGTGACATGCTTCTATAGGTCAGAAACAATCGTGTTAGGTATAGAATGCTCCACCTTTACTTCCTGGCCGTCCCACTGACATGGACAGTCCCAAACAAGTTGCTCCAGCATAGGAATCTGGTCTCTCAGTGCCAGACACACCATCTCCCTCATTGCTACTTCCGCGTTGTTCACAACACAGCTTTGTGACGGTCAGGGAGAATGTGAAGTGGGAGTGGGTGGGGGGTGTGTGGTCTGTGTGTAGAACCTGAACTTGATTTTCTCTGGGCGCTGGAGGAAACATGATCCTCTGACTGGAGCTTGAAGGACCTTGGAGAATGTCCATCTTTCCTCAGTTCACAGGAAAGAGACAAAGAGGTCCGGGACTTGTGTAGGGTCACGTGCTACCCTAGGGCAGAATTTGGTTGGGAGCCCAGGCTCCTAGCATCTAAGGGGTGAGGCTCTGGGCTCTATACCGGGGGGACTCGAGCAGCATTGGAGTGGCCCGTGAAAATACAGGCCACCAGATAGATAGGTTTGGTGGGTCGCTCCCTTAGCCTTTGAGCAAAAAACATCCAAATAAGTAAGTAACGTATCACATTGTCCCTTCCATTGGAAAGTAAAGGTCAACACATTCTCTGTAAACATGTCAACTGGCTCTGCATAGAACTCAGCATGGAGACCAGACTGGGTGTTCAAAGTGGTCAAGTCAGGGATGTGGCGGCTGAGCCGAGAGGCGGGGGACAGTCTAAGACCCCCCCCCATTCTGTGCACGTGTTGTTGGATGCAAGACAGAGTTGCCTTTGTTGTGTCTCATGAACTGAGTCTCCCACCGGCCTGCTGGCGAAGGAAGGGGTACAACTGGGTTCTCCCCCTTTGACCCAGAGTTGCCCTCCGGGGTGTTCAAGGTCACACTGCATTTCTTTTGTACCAAGGGGGTTCCCGTGGGCATCTCGCCTCCCAGGCAAGGAGGGCTGGGACAAGAGGAGGAAGGGAAGAAGGGAGGAGGGCCCAGGCAGGTGAGCGGAGCTGATGTGGGATGGGGGGCGGGGCATGGGGCCAGCAGGGCTAACCGTTCTTGGCCACGCCCCTCCGAGCAAGCTCTTAGCCACGCCCCTCCGGACCCGCTCTTGGCCACGCCCCCCGCCCCCTACCTTCTGGGTCCACTCCGGAGCAAACAAACCGGGTTCCTCCCATCCCCGGCTGGCTGTGCGGGGTGAAGGCCAGCTGGGTTCTCAGCAAACCAGGGCTCTGTCTACAATGCAGGCCGGCCTCGGCCGAAATGGAGGCTTACGGGGCGGGGGAGACCCCAGAGGCCCCCCGCGGTCCCTTCCGGGATTCTGGAAGCCCCAGCCTTGTTAGGAGGGGCCCTCTCTCTCCCCCGCGTCAGCTCCAGCAGGACCTGGCCTGGCTTCATCCCGTGGCTTGGAGTCAGATCCCAAACAAACCGCCTTTCTCACGGAGACAAATACCCTGGAACTCACTAATCTCCTCCAGCGGCATCGTGTTGCTCTCTGCGATCTTAATCTGCCCTGGCAGGCCGCGCTGGAAAAAGCATCCAGGGGAAACCGGATCTTTCCGAGCGAAGCCAGGGCTGGCTCCTCTCCTGCGCCCCTCGCCCCAGCGGGTGTGCCCAGCCAGGGAGGAGAGCGCCTCCCGGTGGCCGCGCCCGCCTGGCAGCCCCTGGATGAACAGTCCCAGGAGCTCCGGGGCGACCTTGCCTCCAGCTCTGGGCCCTGGGGTTTCTGGAAGGGTCTTCAACAGGATGCGTGGGGAGGAGAGAAGGACTGGGTTTTGAGAGCAAAGCACGTGGGTTTGCACGCCCACTCCGTTGACAGAGTAGGTAATCATGAAGCTGCCCGTGTGACCTCGGGTGAGCCTTCCAACCGTTCTGGGCCTCAGTGTGCTCATCTGTAACCCGAGCATAACAAGGCACTGCGGCCTCACAAAGAACAGCGAACACTAAGTACAGCAGGTTTGGAAAACACGCTGGGAACTTCAAGTCTCCCTTCAATCGCTCATTGTTAATAATCCAGACTCACTGCGTGACCTTGGGAAAGTCACACTCCTCTCTGGGCCTCAGTGTCCTGATGTGTAAAATGAAGGAGGGGGGATGGGACGGCTGAGCTCAAGGAGGGTCTTGCCCTTGGACAACACGGGCGATGTAACTTTTATTTCAACTTTATTAAGCTATAACTTAACGAAGCTGTAACATATATAATAAAATGTGCCCATTCGAATGAGTGACTCATACACAATTAAATGAGTTTTGACTGTGTATACATCACAATCAGGATTCAGGTCAGTCTCCCTGGAAAGTTCTCTCACTCCCCTTCATAGTCATATGTCCTCTATTCCTAGAGCTAGAATGTCATATGGGGCACCTGGGTGGCTCATTGGTTAAGCGTCCCCCTTCAGCTCAAGTCGTGATCTCACGGTTCATGAGTTCAAGCCCCATGTTAGGCACTGTGCTGACAGCTCAGAGCCTGGGGCCTGCTTCAGATTCTGTGTCTCCCTCTCTCTGTGCCCCTCCCCTATCCGTACTCTGTCTCTCTATCTCAAAAATAAATTTTAAAAAAACAGTAAGAAAAATTTTTTGGAATGTCATATAACGGAATCCTACAGATGAACTCTGTTGTGTCTGGTTTCTTACAGAAGTTAGCGTAATGTCTGTGAGATTTGTGCGTGCCATTGGGTGTGTCCGTCATTTGTGTCTTTGTAATGCCAAGGGTCATCCATCGCAGGGACGCTGTCATCTATCGCCCTGCTGTTGGACATGGGGGCTGTGATTGGCTTTTTTCCAGTTCTTGGCTGATAGGAATATAGCTCCTATGAACATCCCTGTACAGGTTTTTGTCTGAAC
Organism: Crocuta crocuta; assembly: GCF_008692635.1. Classification (NCBI taxonomy): domain Eukaryota; kingdom Metazoa; phylum Chordata; class Mammalia; order Carnivora; family Hyaenidae; genus Crocuta; species Crocuta crocuta. The sequence goes on along the minus strand of NW_027527920.1, from coordinate 4,991,405 downwards.
ATAAGGTTTCAATTCTCTAGAGTGAATACGAGGGAGGGGAATTTGCTGAGTCATGTGTTATGTATGTGTTTAGCTTTGTAGGAAACTGCTGCTCTCTCTGGAGTGGCTGGACCCCTATGCATTCCCGCCGGAAGTGCACGGGAGTTCCAGGTGCTTCTCACCAGCACTTGATATTGTCTGTCAGGGTTCCTTCCTCGCATTGATCTCCAATTCTTGCTGCTCGCCGGGGGGCCAAGGCCAGGCCATGCTCCTGCTGGCCCTGGGCTCTCCCACTGTCTCTGACCCACACTCAGGCCTGGCTGAGGCCAACAGCCTCCTGGGAAGAGGCGGGGGGAGGGCTCCACTTCTTTTTGGAGACGGGGCTTGAGATAGAATTTCAAATGCAGCCTTTTAGCTCAGCGTAGCAGATAGACCGGGGCCTTCTGGAATCGCTGAGTTCCGCAGGGCCAAGAATGCTGTTTTGCTCATTTTAATTGTACTTTTCTATTTCATCAGGTCTATGCTCAAATATCACCTTCTTGGAGAGGACTTTCCTGGTCACTGGGCCCAGAACCAGATTTTGTGGGGCCTGGAGCTTATTTAATTTTTGAGAGTGCTCTTTAGGAAAAAGAATCCCTGAGTGTGGATACAAAATTTAGTAGGGAATGGGGCGCCTGGGGGGCTCAGTTGGTTGAGCATCCGGCTTCGGCTCGGGTCATGATCTTGCGGTTCGTGAGGTCGAGCCCCGCATCGAGCTCTGTGCTGACAGCTTGGAGCCTGGAGCCTGCTTTAGATTCTGTGTCTCCCCCTCTCTCTGCCCCTCCCATGATCATGCTCTGTCTCTCTGTGTCTCTCAATGATAAAGAAACAGTAGGGACACCTGAGTGGCTCAGTCAGTTAAGTGTCTGACTTCGGCTCAGGTCATGATCTCACGGTTCGTGGGTTCGAGCCTCGCATTGGGCTCTGTGCTGACAGCTTGGAGCCTGGAGCCTGCTTCAGATTCTGTGTCTCCCTCTCTCTCTGACTCTCCCCTGCTCATGCTGTCTCTCTCTCTCTCAGAAATAAAAAAAAAAACTTAAAAAATTAAAAAAATAAAGAAATGTTAAAAACAAAGACAAAAAACCCAAAAATTTAGTGGAGAAGTATTTCAAATGGAACCAAGAAGGGACTTGGCCACTGCTGAAAGCCTTGAAGCTTAAGCTTTATTAATTTGGGGGTAAATCCCCTTCTACTGTCCCCAGTAAATGCAACAGGTACCGTGTGCCTCTAGTCTACCCCATTCCTGGGCTTCCTTTTCTTGACGATGTGTAATGATGTCACTTTCTATCTCTTATTCAGGGTCTGTTTCCCCCACTGGACGTTCTGTGTGAGGGCGAAGGCTTGGTGCTTCATTGCCGCCAACCCAGCACTCACAACAGTGCCTGGTGCATAGGGAGCACTCAATAAATATTGACTGAACAAAGAAAGAAAAGCTCTCCCTGTGCTGCTGGTTTTCTATTTGTGTGAGAGGTTGAGTTTTATTTTTATTTATTTATTTAAATTTTTTTTTAATGTTTATTTTTGAGGAACAGAGAGAGCACAAGCAGGGGAGGGGCAGAGAGAGAGGGAGACATGGAATCCGAAGCAGGGTCCAGGCTTGGAGCTGTGAGCACAAACTGTGAGATCATGACCTGAGCTGAAGTCAGATACTTAACTGACTGAGCCACCCAGGCGCCCTGAGGTTGAGTTTTAAAAGCAAATCAAGGTCCAGAAGAGTATGAGGCTTGTACTGGTGGTGAATAGAAATGGCAAAGGCCCTTGCTCTGGGTGGGCAGAAGAGGAGGCTGACATTCACCGAGCTCTTGCTACTGGCCAGGCACCTGCTACACATTGTCATCCCACGGACTCTTACAGCAACCATGGAAAACTAAGGTGGACACCATTATCCCCATTTTACAGGAAACTGAGGCACAACAGGGTGAAGCCATTTGACCCAGCATCACAGTGCAGGCAGTCGGGATGTCCACCCGGGGGGTGTCCTTTCTCTTGCTTCAGGGTCACTCTTGGCAAGGCCTCTCTCTACAACATCTGAGCCCCTCAAAGTTCTTCATTCCATGGCCGAGGGGAGGGATTGGTCTCAAAGTCTCGAAGAGTCAAGGATTCTGAGCTGAACGCAGGGTGAGCAAGGTTCCAGGCCTGGAGGAGAGAGAGGGTCATGTTCTTCGGGTGGCGGGGAGGAGGGTGCACCTTCCAAGCAACAGCTCTGCCCTCGTCAGCTTGGAATGGAATGAGGCCAGCCTGGAAGGGAACTGGCCATGTTTGCTGTTAAACAAAGGCACAGAGACTAGGCCCCAAAGAGGCTGAGTTCTGAGCTGCTTCCAGGACTTGATTCTATTTAAGGAGGCTAAGGAGAATACTAGGAGCCCAGAAATACTTCCTGCCCCAGATGCCAGGAATTCCTCCAGATCCCGCCCCTGAGAGCTTGGGGGGAGCCACCATGGCCATCTGTGTCAACGTTTCCTCCTTCCCTCCTGTAGACCTGCCCAGGTTGGCGTGACGATTAATTACAGTCATGCCGCATGAAAGCATTACACACCTGGGAAGTCTCTCCGCTCCCTGACTTTTATGAAAAGATCTTGAACTTTTGGCTAATGTCTGGTAACCCTTTGTTGCCCCTGCTCGGGAACACTCGCTTTTGGCCCAAGCTCTACATCAAACATCATCTTCATGCTGCGGTCATCGTTTTAGTCACAAGCAGACTTTTAAGTTTCATTTCATTTCATTTCATTTCATTTCATTTCATTTCATTTCATTTCATTTCATAGCAGGGGTGGAGTAGAGGGGCAGAGAGACAGAGAGACAGAGAGAGACAGAGAGAGAGAATCACAAGCAGATCCCAACTGGGGGCTCGATCTCCCAACGGTGAGCTCATGAAATGAGCCAAAGTCCAAGAGTTGAATGCTCAACCCATTGAGCCCCCCAGGCGCCGCCAACAGCCTTTAGTTTAGCACCTACTATGTGCCAGGCAGTGAACACCCATCCTCCCTCTTCTTCCCCACAATGCTGCAAAGTCAAGTTTCTTATTCCCTGACAGAGAGACAGACGCACCACCAAAAACAAACAGTGCAACTAAGGCAAAGAGCATGGGTTTTGCTTCACTCCCCAGGTCCCTCCTCTCCTGTCTTTCTCTCCACTCTTCACTCCAGCCCCCACCCCCCCGCCCCCGGAATGCTACCTGTTTGACTTTAAAATCATCTAAATGTTTATTTATGGAGCGCCCTGTCTGTGGTGGGTGGGGTCCAGCCCAGAACCCAGAAACTGGCCCTGCCTCGTCCTTGCCTTCAAGGAGCCCAGAGAATAGCTGAGGAGACAGAAGGGAAGGGAGGGATTCTAAGACAACGTGGCCAGCATGGGTCAGGGGGACGGATTCAGTGCTGTGGGGGGAGACACAGAGCCCAGTGGTGGGAGTGACCAACGCGGGACCCAGCAACTGGCTGCCAGTGTTTCGTGGGTGTGCATGTGTGCATGCATGCAAGTGTGACATGACTGAGACAAAGAGTAATGAGCTGCTGCCTCAGTCCATGGTGTGGGTTATGCAGTGCCCCTGCCTGTACTGAGTCTCCGTTTCCACTTGAAACAAAGCACTTTATTTTTGAAAGTTTATTTGTTTACTTTTGAGAGGGAGGGGGAGACAGAGAGAGAGAGAGAGAGAGAGAGAGAATGTGGGGGAGGAGCAGAGAGAGAGGAAAAGAGAGCAAATCCCAACCAGGCTCTACGTCATCACCACAGAGCCCGATGTGGGGCTTGAACCCACGAATGATGAGATCATGAGGACACTTAACTGACTGAGCCAGCCATGCGCCCCTAAATGAAGCACTTTTAATTTCATCTTTCAAATTAGAGTTTTTTTTTTATTGAGGTGTAATTGACATACACTGTGTTAGTTTCCGACGTACAACGTGATTTACTATTTGTGTATATTGCAAAATGATCACAGTAAGTCTAGTGAAGGTCGGTCACCATGCAGAGTTATAGAATTTCTTTTTCTTATGCTGAGAACTTTCGAGATTTACCCTCTTAGCAACTTTCAAATATGCAGTCCAGTGTTATTAATGATAGTCACCATGTTGCGACGTGACATTCCCCAGGACCTATTTATTTTCTAGCTGGAAGTTTGAACCTTTGACTCTCCCTCCTTACCCACTCTGCTTCCCTCCCCCTACCCCCTGCCTCTAGCAACCACCAATCTGTTCTCTGTATCTACGAGCTTGTTGTTTATTTATTTATTTATTTAATTTTAAAAGGGGAGAGCTCTGATACAACCACAGGTCTATAGGCTGAAGCTTCTTGAAAGCAATTTGACTTTTTTTTTTTAAACCAACAGGCAGAATGTTTACAATGGAAGTCCTTTTGATATTTATTTAAGGAGTAGACTTCTAAAAACAGGCATTTAGTTTTAACTTTTTATTATGGGATTTGAAAACCATACATTCAAAATAGAGAGTAGAGTATAATGAATCCCCTCTGCATCCAGAACCCAATTTCAATGGTTATTAACACTCAGTCATTTACTGAAGAAGTGGATTTTTATTTTATTTTATCTTATTTTACTTTATTTTTTTAAATGTTTAGTTATTTTTGAGAGAGAGACACACAGAGAGCAAGCAGGGGAGGGGCAGAGAGAGGGAGACACAGAATCCAAAGCAGGCTCCGGGCTCTGAGCTGTCAGCACAGAGACCGATGCGGGGCTCAGACCCATGAACCACGAGATCATGACCTGAGCTGAAATCAAGAGTTGGACGCTTAACCAGCTCAGCCATCCAGGAACCCCGATAAATGGATTCTTGATGAGTTAAAAGAAACCAGAAGTTTGCAAAAACATTTCATGTAATCCTTTAATGTCTATTGTTTTTCTCTGAAGAAAGAAGTAAGCACAATTTAAACACATACACCATGTTTACTGAAGAAGTTATAAAGATACACATGTCTTCCCTGCCTACGGAGCTCCAAAGGCACCTGCTAGAGAATTTAGATTCATCGACTGTAGAAAGCCTGGGCGGGGAAACATCTCACCAGCCCGTCTCTCACAGACCTCACATCCTGTGGTTCTCTTATCTGTAGAGAGAAAAAGCCCATTTATGACTTCTACTCGGGTCTTCAACGTGATGGCAAACATTCAGGAATGTGTTTGCTTGGAGCTCACAGCCCTAGGAGATTCACTTCGAAAACAAGGCCTCCTTGTCTCCTGTGCTGAGTCCCAGGGCGTGTTTTATGAATGGCCCTCAAACCCAAACTGACTCCGACCTAACTCGCAAGCAGCTGTGCTGCTCTGAGGAAAACCCTCAGACCTGAGGCTGGAAAAAGTCAACCTTAGCTCCGCACCCATTAGCTGTGTGGTCTTGACGGGTCACTGCCCCTTCTGTAAATGGACTTTTTCACTTGGGTTACCTCTGTGGCCTCTGTACCTGAGTGACTATGATCTGTGGCCTGGTGCAAGGATGGGGTGTTAAACACCACACCATGGTGCTATGGAAAGAAATCCAGAATACTCGGTGAAGTGAAAAAAGCAAGGGGCGCCTGGGTGTCTCAGTAGGTTGAGCCCCCAATTCTTGGTTTTGGCTCAGGCCATGATCTCATAAGGTTATGAGATCGAGGCCCACGTCGGGCTCTGAACTGTGGTGGGTGGGCACTTAATCCATCTGTGCTGGAGGGCTTGGGGGTACTTGGAAAAGGTGAATAGGTTTTTTTTTTTTAAAGTGGATTGGATGCCATGTGGTTAACAGGAGTGATCCAGATGTCAGCCGAAGACGCTTAAGATCTAGATCAGAATGTCTTAAAGCCCTATTTGGAAGCCCTTCCCCCTCTCCAAAGAGTTCCAGTGATCCTCGGGGGACCCCATGCTCTGAACGGGCAGACCCAGGGATCCTCTCATTCTTTTACCCCACCGGACCCCATTGCTTCATTTCCACTCCCAAAAGTGATCCACATACACAAAGATCCGGGAACGTGGTAGGCTCTTCCATCCCCCCAGGGAAGGGCCACCCTGAGCCTCAACCAGCAGGGGTTTAGAATCACGCAGTGGTCTTTCCTATTTTTACACTCTGACTTGCCTCCTCACTGTCAGCTGCCCAGCCTTCCCACACTTACTGGTCTCTCCCTCTCCTTTCCTCTTCTGATGCTCTCCCTCTCCGTCCCCTGGATGCTCAAATACTTTGCCTTCTGTTTTGCAGAGCCGATCCAGCGCCCAGCTACCCTAGGCCCCAAGTGCACACATCCAGACCCGCCAGGGTGCTCACCAGGCAGAGACTTCCCCCTATAGGATCAACCTTCCACAAGAAGGTGTCATCATAAAGACTTGCAGAAGGAGTTCCAAGGCTAGAGCCCTGACACCACTTGGGCGGGGTCCCAGTGACAATACTACTTCTTCCTTGTCCACAAGGCTGGGCCCTGTGCTGTCTTGCAGACAAACCTGCCTATGAGAACATTCAGGAACATGTGAAGCTCCCCCTTCCTCCCTGGCTATGTCCAAGCTTGTTCTCATGGTTGTCTTCCTTTCTCTGCCATCCAGCCTCCTTCTCCTCCTTCTTGGCTGATTCTCTGGGCCCCTCGTATGGGAAAGTGGAGGAAGACATGAGACTTGAGCTCTGTGCATCTGTGAAATGGGATCCTCCTGGGGTGGGATTGGGTAGGGTTCTCACCTACTCAAGTTATCCCATGGTGAACCCAGCAGGCTGGAGTTCCTGGATGTGTAGCCCTAACTGGCGACACTTCTGTGCTGGAGGTCCCAGAGTGTGAACTCAGAGCAACAATGCAGAGGGAAGAAATAGGGACACAGCATGGCCAACATCCAGGCAGGATGCTGGCCTCTCACACCCGTCCAGGGCTCTCCACATGCACCAGCTTACATCCCAGTGAAGTTGCTCAGGGATAGGCTTTGGCTCTGCGTGGGAGATGACTTGCCTTGGTTCCCACAGAGAAGGGAACCAGGCCTTGTCTCTGAGGAGTGGCCAGAAGGATTACAGAAAACAAAGCAGTGCGTAACGGGGATTGCGGGTGTGTGGGGGCACTCGGCAAATTCTTCACAGAGATTCTCGAGCTGAGCTTTGAGGACGGACACTTGCACGCTGATCCTCTTGGCTAGGTGGGTCACTGTAGGGGAGACCAGGACTGAGGGAAGGAAAGCTCACACCAGAGAGAGGGAGCGAGTCCTATGACCAAGGCGTGGTGGCTGAACAACTGCCATGTCTGATGAGCCCTGAACAATCTGGTGAGCCTGTACTGGAAGGGTTGGCGGGATGTAAAATGAGGCTTTTGTGAGCTCAGCTAAGGCAAGCTTTGTAGGGCATAGTCATTGGAGCATTTAAGCAGTCAAGTGACAAAGTCAGGGTTGTCTCTTAGAAATATGCCTTTGGCTGCTGGATGGCTCCTGGGGGTCAGCGAGGCCACTTTGGTGTCTATGGCCTCATCTAGGCAAAAACGATGGCAGGGGATCATCGGGGCAGATGGAAAGGAGTGAATAAATACTATATACATCAAGGAGGTGGGACATACAAAGCATAGTGAACAAATGTGACAGGTAATATATATATATATATATCTGGTCCGTTTGAACTGCTGTATGATATTTCACTGGCTGAATAAATCACAGCTTTAGATCTCCACCCTCCCAAAGATTTTTATTTCCTCTTTCTCCCCATCACAAACAGGACCGCAATGGACATTTTTGTACCTATCTCCCTGTACACCTGACACTTTTCCCAGCGGGCTCCTTAGAACTGAACAGGTTTTGCTATACTGTGAGATTTGGCCATCTTCACATCTACTAGATGGTCTTGAATTCTTTCTCAAAGTGATTTCGCCAACATACTCTCCTCTCAAAAAGCAAAGAAGTTCCCTTTGTTTATGAGTGTGTTCAGACTTGCAGGCTTGTGCCGATCTGATCAGTGTGAAATGCAATCCCTGTTGTTTCCATTTGTTTTCCTGATGATGAGTGAGATTGAGCTTTTCTTATGTGATTATTCACCACCTTGTTTTCTTCTGTGAATGGTCTGTTCATACTCTTCGCTCAACTCTATCGGGTTGTTTGTCTTTTTCTTACTGATTTTTTGAAATTCTTTATATATTCTGGATACTGATTCTTTGTTGTTTAAAGTATTTTTTTTCTCAATCTCTGACTTGTCTTTTCCATTTCATTTTTAAAAACCGTTGTCAGAGAGAAGTTTTAAATTTTAATATATTCCAACATTTAAAAGATTTTCTTTATAGTTTGTACTTAATGCATCTTGATTATTTTTTTTCCTATACTGAAGCTATAAAGGCATTAACATTTTCACAGCACCCCATGATTTATCTTTTTAAAGAAAACACATCTGGTGTTTTGTTACTGAGCATATTTGCTGCATACATTTCAAGAATACCCTTTATTAAGTGAAGGAAGGTCCTACTATCCCTAATCTTTTAGAGTTTTTGTTTGTTTTTAACACAAAACTTTGAACTAAAATAGGAATAGGTTTAGGGGCACCTGGGTGGTTCAGTCAGTTGAGTGTCTAACTCTTGATTTTGGCTCAAGTCGTGATCCCAGGGTTGTGGGATTGAGCCCTGCCCATGCTCAGAATGGAGCCTGCCTGGGATTCTCTGTCTCTCTCTCCCTTTGCCCCTCTCCCTGGCATGCATGCTTGTTCTCTCTCTAAAATAAATAAAATGGAAAAAAATAATAAAATAGAAATAGGTTTAAAGGTTATCAAAAATTTTTTTTATATAGTTTTTCTTCATTTTATCTGTTAATATGATGAATTACCTTGGTCGTTTTTTTGAAATTACATCTTCCTTGCATTTCCAGGATAAACATTATGTGGCCAGGATGGATAGACAGATAGGTAGATTGGTAACCATATTTGATACGCAGGACTGTCTGGGGCAGGGGCCTTAAGGGACAGGGCAAAGTCTTAGGAGACGGATGCACTTAGGAGGGGGGTGGTACTCTCTAGGGTGGTGGAAGCCTACAGCTCGCCCTTTCTCTATCTGTAATTTTGTGAATTTCTCTGAGGCCCATCTACTCCACTGGGACCTCTATTTGCTAAGCCTGTGGTGTGTGACATCTTGACTCCAGCTGGCCATCTGGTCCTCCCTGTGAGCCCCTCTCTGCCTCATCCTGTCCCCCCAGATGGCAGACTCCTTTCTCCCTCATCCCCTTCCCCCTTGCCTTTGGTAAACTCGTGCTTCCTTGACCACTGTCAGGAGAGTGCCGTCCCCTATGAGAGCCCTTTTTCCTTAGGCTCACTCTGCTGCAAGGCAGTTGGCTGTGAACATCTCAAGTCCCCTGGGTGGTCCCTCTGGAGCCCCTCCCACTTGGTTTGAGGTGAAGGGGGAGCACCCCCCTGCGTACTCAGCTCCAATGGCATCCTTCTTTCTCCCAGGCCTCACCAACCTGGACCCTTTTAGCAGCAAGACCTGGGTGGGGGCCAGGCTGGGGAAAATGGTTTCACGAAACCTTAGCTTGCCCTGTGCAGGCCAGGCGGTCTGGCATCGTGTGTCGAAATGGGGAAGTAGTTGGCAACTGCGTAATTCTCTCAGTCTCTGGAGCTTCATCTGAAGAGGAGATGGAGAAAGTCCCATTTCAACATCTTGGCACATCTTTTTCTAGGGCTTTACTTATTCTGGCTATTTTATTTTTAAAAATTTTAATGTTGATTTATTTTTGAGAGAAAGAGACAGAACGCCAGCAGGGGAGGGGCAGAGAGAGAGGGAGACACAGAATCTGAAACAGGTCCCAGGCTCTGAGCTGTCAGCACAGAGCCTGACGTGGGATTCGAACCCACAGACCACAAGATCATGACCAGAGCCAAAGTCGGATACTTAACCAGCTGAGCTACCCAGGTGCCCCTATTTTGTCTATTTTAAAATTTACTGGAATAGACCTGGTCAGAGTACTCTCTTAAGAGTCAAACCTCTACTGTATCTATAGGAATAAATACATTTTACATCCTGGATACATGTGCCTTCTCTCTTTTTTTTAAATCAATCTTGCCAGAGCTGTAATCATGTAGCAGTGATTTTAGAGAACTAGAAATTCCTTTTACTGTTTCTTTGCCTTCCGTTTCATGAATTTATGCTTCCTCTCTTCTTTACTTTTTAATTGTGATTTACTTCACAATTAAAATACAAAACAGTGCATATAAACGATGTATGTGCTTTAAGAATAATAATAAAATGAACAATCGTGTATTCTTGGCTGAGTGGAAGAAGTTGAGTGCCAGGAACAGGGAGGGAAGTTCAAGCATATGTATCTCCCTCTTCATCCCAGAGCCACCACTATCCTAAATGTTGTGCTGATCATCCATTTATTTTTTACAAATGGTATTTGACACGTCTATCCATCACTAAAAATTTTATTGTTCAGTTTAGAACTTTTTTTTTTTAATTTTAGAGAGGGGGGAGGGGCAGAGAGAGAGGGGGACATAGAGTCAGATGCTTAACCTCACAAACCATGAGATCACGACCTGAGCCGAAATCGGATGCTAAACCAACTGAGCTGCCCAGGGAACCCCAGGTTAGCACTTTTAAAAGGATCCCAGGTGACCAGAATTGGATTAACTAAAATCCTTGTTTCATGACATATTTTCATCTTAGACACATGCACGACCCCCTACCTTCCCCCTTTATTTCCTCCACCCATCCTTCTCATCTTCCAATTCCCTCCCTTCCCTTCTGTTACCTTCCTTTTTTCCCTTCCTTCCCTCTTTCTCTTCTTCCCTTCCTTCCTTCCCTTCCATCCTTCCTTCCATTTTCTTTTTAAAAAAATGTTTATTTATTTCTGAGAGAGACAGAGCATGGGCAGGGAAGGGGCAGAGAGATCGGGAGACACAGAATCCAAAGCAGGTTCCAGGCTCTGAGCTGTCAGCACAGAGCCCAACACGGGGTTTGAACTCATGAGCCACGCGATCATGACCTGAGCCAAAGCTAGACGCTCAACCGACTGAATCACCCAGGTGCCCCTATTTTTTTCTTTCTTTTAATGTAAAAAGCACCTACGACTCCACCACCCAACAGAACACAAGACCCGAATTACAGCACACATCAAGCCATGAGCTGACTCTTCCCCAGTCCACATGACCATCATCCTGAATTCTATGTTCATAGTCTCTTTTTTTTTTCTTATTATACACTTGTATCGCATTTATTTGTTTTCACAAGAAAGTATATTTTTAAGTTTGGTTGTTTTTCACTTTATAAAGAAGACATCATGTTGCGTGTCATCTTTGGGAACTTCTTTCTTAATATTATCATCATTAAATTACATCCATATTACTGAGTTCACTGTGATTTTTTGTTGTGGTAAAATATGCATAAAATGCAACACATTGACTGTCTTTTCAGTGTACATTCCAGTGGCCTTCAATACATCCACATCGTCGTGTTATCATCACTTCTTTTTTTTCTTAATTTTTTGATGTTTATTTTTGAGAGAGAGAGAGCGCGAGTGATCAGGAGAGGGTCAGAGAGAGAGAGGGAGACACAGAATCCGAAACAGGCTCCAGGCTCTGAGCGAGCTGTCAGCACAGAGCCCAATGCGGGGCTCGAACCCATGAACCGCGAGATCATGACCTGAGCCGAAGCCAGACGCTTAACCAACTGAGCCACCCAGGTGCTCCTCATCACTTCTATCCAGCTCCAGAACTTTCTCCAACTTCTTGAACTGACAAGCCAATTATTTTCGTTTGACTACTGTGCTTGTGGGAACACACCACAGATTATTTTTCTTCTCCTATTGATGGTCAGCCCTGGGTGTTTCCGGGTTCTGCTACAGTGAATGGGCTGCTACCATCATTCTTGTAATGTCTACTTTCGAACACATGCTGGCTGTTAGTTTCAGGTATGTGAATGTCCAACTTTGGGAGAGAAAGTCAAAGGGTTTTACACGGTGGTTGTACAAATCACATTCCCGCTGCAGCGGCCAAGAGATACCACGAATCCACATCTTCACCAACACTTGGCGTGTCAGCCTGGCATTTTGACAGATGGAGATAGGAGAGCTTTGCAAGCCAATTGCTACAGGTCTGGGATGTGCCTGCTAATGCTTGCTCTTGGGGTCTCCTTGAACCTTCAACTTTCAAGACCTCTTAAGAGACTTTATTCTTGCAGAAATTCCCCAAATGGCATTTATTGTCTTTCCCTCCAGTTGTACATATTGTTTGTAGAAAACTTGAAAAGTGCAGAAAACAAACTCCTCCCTTTCTTTTGTTCTTTCTTTTCCTTCCTTCCTTCCTCCCTCCCTCCCTCCCTCTTTCTTTCTTTCTTTCTTTCTTTCTTTCTTTCTTTCTTTCTTTCTTTCTTTCTTTCTTTCTTTCTTTCTTTCTTTCTTTCTTGGAGAGAGGGTGGAAGAGAGCAAGGGGCAGAGAGAGAGAGAGAGGAGAGAGAGAGAGAAGCATGGCTCACCCAGAGAGGGGCTCATGTTTTACCTGAAGTGAGGCTCCAGCTCATCCAAAGGGGGGCATGAGCTCACCCCAAGCGGGTCTAAAATTATGGTGTGTTCATACGATGGGGTCATATACAGTCACTAAAATTCACCTTGTAGAAGAATATTTTGAAACATGGAGATATATCGTATTTGCATATTGTTGAGCACAGGAAAAAGTTTACAAAACAGTAAGATAGCATGATTCCAGTTTTGTACATTAAAAAGAAAAGTTATACTAACCACTGTTAAAAAACAGTTACTCCAGAGAGTGACATCGAAAGCGACTCATAGTTATGGGCACCTGGGTGGCTCAATCATTAAGCATCTGGCCCTTGGCTCAGGTCGTGATCTCACCGTTTATGAGACCAAGCCCCGCCCCCCCCCCCCCCCCCCCCCAAGG
>NW_027527920.1:4975442-4978348 GCF_008692635.1 Crocuta crocuta | reverse complement strand
GGTCCAGCTCTGTACTGGTGGCATGGAGCCTGCTTGAGATTCTGTCTCTCTCTCCCTTTCTCTCTGCCCCTTCCCTGTTCACACACTCTCTAAAAAATAAATAAATATATAAAAAAAAGACTGACATCACTATAGGCATAATCTTGGATCCCCTCCAATTTATGCAGTTATACAAACCATTCACAACCGTTGACATCATATTGTCAGTAACACGTCACAGCTCCACACATCACAGCTGATCACGGCACACCGATGGCCACCACACTCCTCTGCAAATTCTCTTTCCAGGTGATGGAAGGTTTAGTACAAGGTAAAGGATGGGAGGGTGGGTCCTAGCTTTGGCCTCTAAGTGTTAAAGCTTTGTGCATTTAATTTAACATAATTTCTTTCTTTTTTATTTTAAAGCTTATTTAAAACTTTTTTAAAACGTGTTTTCATTTTCGAGAGATAGAGAACAGAGCACCATGCGGGGCTTGAACCCACGAACCGTGAGATCATGACCTGAGCCAAAGTCAGACGCTTAACGGACTAAGCCACCCAGGCGCCCCAAGCTTTGTGCATTTTAAATCTCACACGATCGTGTGTGTGTGTGTGTGTGTGTGTGTGTGTGTGTGTGTTTGCATTTCAAGACTGCCTGGAAGAGTTTGGGTAGATCGGTCCGCTGACCTCTGGGTACAGACGGAGGGCAGAGGCTGAGACTTCAGAGCAGAGGGAACCAATTATAGGCTGTTTTCCCCCCTCCTTCTTCTTTAAGGAAACTCGCTTTTAATTTCCTTTGTGAATATCCTGCTTCTTGCTAAACACAAGCTGATGGCTGGTTCCTCTTTGATTTCTCTTTTTAGTAAGTCTCCTTCCCCACCCCTTTCATCTTCATTGTTTGATATTTAGCCCCAGACAGTTGAGAAAATAGGCAGTGCGTGCAACCAGGCAAACCTCACCGCTTGTTTGGGCTTGAATTTGGGTGCTGCGTCGGCCTCCTTCTGTGTCTGAGGCCACGGGCCCCTGTAAGGGGATGAGGGAACGAGGCTTGGGCATCAACAGGCTTGCCACTCGTCTCAAGGTTTGGGGCCAGAGCAGACTGTGTTAAAAGTTTGAGGCGCGCCTGCGTGGCTCAGTCGGTTAAACGCCCGGCTTTGGCTCAGGTCACGATCTCGCTGTCTGTGAGTTTGAGCCCCGTGACTGGCTCTGTGCTGACAGCTCAGAGCCTGGAGCCTGCTTCGGATTCTGTGTCTCCCTCTCTCTTTGTTCCTCCCCTGCTTGCACTCTGTCTCTCCCTCTCTCTCAAGAATGAATAAACGTTAACAAAAATTTTAAAAAAATAAAAAAATTTCTCTTCTCCCCAGCCTAGCCTTGCACATTCTGGTTTAATGATTGAGGTTGCTATTGGCCCATTCATTCGTTCAACCCCTGTTTACGGAGCACCTGCGATGTGACAGACCTGTGCTCAGTGGTGAAGGACGGCAGCCGTGGCCCTCGCTCCCAAGCAGTCTGCGTCCTTATTAATTGTAAAATGTGACACAGAGGGTTTTCTGTCCCCCTCTTCTGTGACCTGATTTGTTTCCCGGATTTCTGGCTGTTGTAGAATTTCTGCAGCCGAGCAGAGGCTGGATGGGGCCGGGGCATGCGAGTGTTACTGCCCGGTTTGGGCACAGGGCGGGGAGGGGGGTTTCTACAGCACAGGGATGAGGGCTGGCATGCCAGGATGGAGCCCGAGCACGCTGGCAGGGTGCGGGGTACCCGTCGTGCGAGAAGATGGGTGCAGACAGGCCCTTTGCGACAGCAGGGCTGGTCCCCTTCCCACTCACCCTGAGGACAACCGGGCTCCTGCAGACCCTGCGGTGTGGGAGCGCAATCCCTCCCCTGCCCTGAGCACTCTGGTCACACAGCCAGGTCCCTTCCTGTCGCTCGTAGCTGGCATCTTGCTTTGTTCACAGACCTCAGTCTGTTCCCCCGGCTGCTGGGAGAGCTGTGGGTGGGTGGGTCCGGGGTGCCCGCGGCTAGTGCCGCCTCGGCGCCTCCCTGGGCTCCAGGGCTCGGAATGAACGAACCTGCAGATCCGACCTGGGCTCCGGGTGCCTGGGTGGCCGTGCTCCCCGGTGCTCGGATGAGTCAACACCTTGGGGACAAAGGCAGTTCCAGGTGCCACGGGGAGTGGTCTTAGGACTCGGCCTGGAGTCCTCCCAGAACGTGATCCAGGGGGAGGACCCAGAGTCTCCGAAACACACTTGGGAAGCAAGGAACACGCAGCCCAGGCGTTGCAGACGAGGAACGCTGCCATAGCAGTTCTGGCGAGGAAGGGATCAAGGGAGACGGGGGTGGTCTGAGAAGGAAGCCTCCTGCAAGGCCTTGAACTTGGGTCGTATGGATTGATGAGAAGCAGATCACTTCAGCATGGAGTGGGGGTAGGGGAGGGAATGACATCCCTTGGGCTCTTGCTGGATGCCTTTATCAGGTCGTTTCAGTGAATCCTCACAGCAGCCTGTGGTCTCTTGTCCCCACAGGTTGACTGAGGAGCTGAGATTTGAACGCCCGTCTAACNAGCCCCTGCCCTTCAAAATACACACACACACACACACACACACACACGCACCCCCCCACGCAATACACACGTACACACACACGCATACACATACACACACACCCCTCCCCCCCACACGCATGCACACACATACACACGTACACACAAACAGACAAACCGTCCCGGACCATTCTGGGACCAAATCTTCTGAAGGCATCTCGCATCGCAAGCGCTAGGCTCTCTGTTACCATGAGGCGAAGGTCTTGGGCTCCCTGCAGGCCTGTCTTGGAGGACACGGTGAGGTAGGGGAATAAAGCCGCCTGTGTGCGTGTGGGCGTATATGCCAGAGAGCCACAGTTGTGCTATTTCCAGTTGTTCGGTTTTGCAC
>NW_027527920.1:4968629-4974920 GCF_008692635.1 Crocuta crocuta | reverse complement strand
CGACCTGCGAACAATCAGGCTCTGATTCCGCGGGTTCTGCGGGTCTGTCGGTCAGGTGTTTGTAGGGGCTGATGAGGTAGGTCATGAGCGACCCGCACACTTGGCCGATCGTAAGGTGTGGACACACTGCCAACGTGTTGCTTGGCCCCAAAGGCCTGGGATGCGCTGACTGCCATCTGGAAGGAAAAGGAAGGAACACAGAAAACATCACTCCCGGTGTGCGGGTCTGGGTTTGCCTCAGGAAAGCTGGGGTAGCTGGGTATCACTGTCCACTGGAGCAAACCCAGGCTTGGAGCTCGGGGGGGTGCTAATCGTCACACAACCACATGGGAGAGTTCCTTGCCGGGGACAGACAAACTTGTGGATTTGTACAGAACTTCACAGTTCTATTCTCTTCAGCCCCTTTGGTTATAAAAGACACAGGCTCCTGAATCTTCCTTTGGCAAAAGGGAGGCGTGAACTGATTAAGACCGGAAAGCCCAGGGAACGGAGCAGCTTTATGCTCGTAAATTTCCTTTGATTCTCAGAATACTCCTGCAACCTGGTATTATTCCCCCATTTTACAGGGAAGGAAACTGAGGCACAGAGGCGTAAAGCGATTTTCCCTGGGCTGGTGTTGCAGGGGAGCACCTAGTTAACACCCAATACATGTTTGTTTGTTTTTTGATAAAATGATATCTTTTATGTCCAATGGTAACTTTGCACAGGAGGAAACTGAGGCACAGAAAAGTCCTGTCCCAGCTGCCACTAGCTCAAATGCATCAGGAAAACTGGAGGCTACTGATCCTAGCCTGACTGGTTTTTTTTTTTTTTTTTATTTTATTTATTTCTGAGAGAGAGAGAGAGACAACATGAGCAGGACAGAGTCAGAGAGAGAGAGGGAGATACAGACTCCGAAACAGGCTCCAGGCTCCGAGCTGGCAGTCAGCACAGAGCCCGACGCGGGGCTCGAACCCACGAACCACGAGATCATGACCTAAGCGAAAGTCGGACGCTTAACCGACTAAGCCACCCAGGCACCCCTTATTTATGTATTTTGAGAGAGGGAGAGACGCAGAGAGAGTGTGGAGGGGCAGAGAGAGAGGGAGAGAGAGAATCCCAAGCGGGCCCTGTGCTGTCAGCGCAGATCCCGATGTTGGGCTCAAACTTACAAACCATGAGATGGTGCCCTGAGCTGAAATCAAGTGTCAGATGCTTAACGACTGAGCCACCCAGGGACCCCTTGGGGTCAGGCTCTGAGGGGCCAGAAGGTAGACGCAGCCACATGACCCAAGGCGACCTTCCTTCTGCAGACCCAATTTCTGTCCATGGAAGCCTTCTTTGTGCACACCAGGCTGGCTCTGAGGATAAGAGAAGTCATGAGTCCTGCCTTCTAGAAACTCATGGTCTCTTAGGGGAGGACCAATTAGGGGCATGACAAGCTCTAAGACATGGCACAGAGAGGCTCATATCCAAATTGGTGTCTGTGTGTGTGAGAGTATGTGTGTGAGTGAGATTGGGGCAATCAGGGAAGACTTCCCAGAGGAGGTGGCATTTGACTGGGTACTTTGAAGGAGGATCCACTGGCTATGAAGAGGTGCCTGGGAGGCATCCTGAGGGGAGAGGAGGCAAGAGCAGAGTTGGAGGGATGGGAGAGCCCCAGGAGGGCATGGGGTATGGAGGGCATGTTGGTTTAGCTGTGGGGCAGGCAGTGTGTCCCAACACCGAGGGCCTTGCCCCTCCATGTGGAGGCAGAGAGGGCCAGACTCCCTTCTTCCCGGATGGTGGTGATGAGGCCGCAGAAGAAGTCCAGGCTCTGTCTGCTGGACGCTCCCGCCCAGGATGGGGTGTTTGGAGGCTGACGGGAGAGGGTGGGGACATTTAGAGATTATGCACGGAGGATGTAGGGCTGTTGGATGGTGGCAAGGGGCCAGGCGTGGAGGTGCTGGAGGTGGCACCCTGGCTGGACCGCCCCTGGCGTGCATGACTCTACCTCTGCTCTTTGTTGGCCGATGCCCCATCCTTCCCATCAATTCTGTGAGATCCCCAGATCTATTAGGTTCCTTCTGGCTTAACTTAGCCACGGTTGTGTTCGTTGGGCAAGCAAGAACCCTGGCACAGAATGGTCCACTGGCGCCAGACAGCGGTGCCTTGAATGCCACGGACAGCAGGAGTACAGACGGTGGGAGCCACAGAGGGTGTGTGAGCGAAGCAGTGCCTCGATCCATAGATCCAGGAGGAGTCCGTCATCAGCAGAACAGGACCTGGAGAGCAAGACTGCGGGGCAGTGGGGGGCTGAACCGGGGAGGGGATAGTGACAAAGGAGGAAACAGGGTGTCATGACTAGGGTCGCAGCAGTAGAGGTGACAGGAATTTGCAACCGGCTGGATTTGGGAGGATGGTGGGGAGAACTTTCCACAGAGAACGCACATCCTGGTGTATTTCCTTCCTGGGGTCTCAGTAGCCATCGCATCTGTTTCAGTTTAGGGATTTTGGGGGGGAAGGTTGTAGATCAAGGGGTGCTGGCCTAGCTCTCCAGCCTCTTCTGGGAGGTGCCCCCCTCCCCGGAGCTGCGCCCTGAATGCAAGCAGACAGGGGGGCTTAGGAATGATTAGCTTCTAAGGGGAGAGGAGGAAAGCGACCCTTAATTCCTCTTTAATAACATCTGTCGGCAGGTAACGTTTTCAATATGTCACTGGGTCTACAGGTCCGGTCAGCGGGTCGCTATCATTTTTGAGCAATAAACAAAAGGCTGCTTTTAATTACTTCTGTGAAATTGCCCGGCCCATGCATGATTAAATATTCATTATGTAGAATGAGGCTTTCTCTTTGTATAGAGATCCATATTAAATTTAGCTGGTAACCCACTGACCGAACAGAACTAATAAATTTCTTGTAATGGCCCACCGCTTTTCCTGACTGCTCCAGTCCTCGCTCTTAGGCCCTCTCTCCAGGTCCCTGCCTCTGTCTTGGCCGAGCTATTTCTATGTCCATTGAAAACCTTGAGGTGAAATTCCACATACGCTTAACTATTTTTTTTATTATTATTATAGTTTATGGATTTTTGAGACAGAGAGAGACAGCACGAGTTGGGGAGGGGCAGAGAGAGAGAGGGAGACACAGAATCCCAAGCGGGCTCCAGGCTCCGAGCTTGTCAGCACTGAGCCCGATGCGGGGCTCGAACTCACAAACCGCGAGATCATGACACCCCTTCTACCCCCCCACCCCTTCAGAACACCCTATACCCAGTAAGTAATCACACTCCCCATTGCTTTCTCCCCCTGCCCGGGGATCGCTAGTCTGCTCTCTGTCTCTATGGATTCGCCTGTCCTGGACATTTCACGTGAAAAGAATCATATAATACATACCCTCTCGTATCTGGCTTCTTTCCCTCACCGTGATGTTTTTGAAGTTCACCCAAGGTGTGATCATCAGTACTTCACTCCTTTTCATGGCTGAATTATAGTATCACTATACTGTATCTATCGTACGGCTACACTATATCTATCGTATGGCTACACCGCAATTTGTTTATGAGTTCATCTTCTGAGGGACCTTGGGAGTGTTTCCACCTTTTTGCTGTTAGGAATAATGCTGCTATGAGTGTGTGGGTACAAGTTACTGTGTTTTCATTTCTCTTGGGTATATCCCTAGGAGTTGGCTTGCTGGAGCATATATTAATTTTATGCTTAAGCATTTTATTATTTTATTTTATTATTATTATTTTTGAGAGAGCACAGGCAGGGGAAGGGCAGAGAGAGGGGAACAGAGGATCTGAAGCAGGCTCTGCGCTGACAAGCTGTCAGCGCAGAGCCCAGCACGGGGCTCGAACTCAGGAACTGTGCGATCATGACCTGAGCCGAAGTCCGAGGCTCAACTGACTGAGCCACCCTAGCGCCCCCTGTGTGTTTAACTTTTTGAGGAATGGACATAGTGTTTCCCACAGCAGCAGGACCCTCTTACACGCCCTTCTCTCAGCAAGGTTATGAGAGGTCTTATTCCTTACATCTTCACCAACACTTGTTACATTTATATTTAAAAATTTTTAAATGTTTATTTATTTTTGAGAGCAAGAGGGAGCATGAGCAGGGGAGGGTCAGAGAGAGAGGGAGACACACAATCTGAAGCAGGCTGCAGGCTCTGACCTGTCAGCACAGAGCCCTATGAGGGACTCGAACCTACGAGCCATGAGATCATGACTTGAGCTGAGCCGCCCAGGAGTCCCTCATCTATATTTTTAAACTTATAGTGTTTTAGTAGCTTCAGGTGTGCGATAGAGTGATTCAACAGTTCTGTTCTTCACTCGATGCTCACCCTACAGGTGCCCTTCTTAATCCCCATACTAGTTGGATTTGTGGTAGCCATCTTAGCGGGTGTGAACTGATTATCTCCTTGTGGTTTTGATTTGTATTTTCTTAACGGCCAATCACGTGGAACATTTTTTCATGTGCTCGTTGGCCATTTGTACATCTTCTTTGGAGAAGTGTCTGTTCGAATCCTTTGACCTTTTATTAATCGGGCTCTTTGCCTTCTTGTGGCTATGTTGTGCGAGTTCTTTATATATACCGGGTACTTACGAGGCACATGATTTGCAAATTTTTCTCCCATTCTGTGGGTTGGGTTGCCTTCTCACTCTGTCGACAGTGTCCTCTGATGCATAAGAGTCCTTACTTTGGTGACACCCACCTTATCTATTTTTTCTCTTATTGCCTGTACTTCTGGTGTCACATGCAGGAAATCTTTGCCAAATCCAATGTCTTGAGGGTTTTTTCTTCTATTTTCTTCTGAGAGTTTCATAGTTCTATTTTATGATTTTATTTTTTTAAGTTGATTGATTTATTTATTTTGAGAGAGAGAAAGAGAGTGCCTGAGCTGGGGAGGGGCAGAGAGAGGGAGAGAGAGAGAAGCTGAAGCAGGCTGAGCAGTGTCGATGCACGGCCTGACATGGGACTCGAACACACGGACCCTGAGATCGTGACCTGAGCTGAAATCATGAGTCACACGCTTAACCAGTTGAGCCACCCAGGTGCCCCAGAGAGTTTCAAGGCTTCAGATTTGACATTTAGGTCTCTAACCTAAGTTAAGTGTAAGGTAAAGGTTCAACTTCATTTTTTATGTCAATGTGGATATCCAGTTTTCCCAGTGTAGTGTTGAATAGACTGTGCTTTCACCCTTGATGGTCTTGGAACCCTTGTTGAAGACCCCTGAGGAGGCAAAGGGGTGCCCTGAACAGTCCTGTGGGTGAGAGGTCAGGCTCCTTCAGTGACTGATGCCGGCGGGACCATGCACATTCTCTTTGTACGCCTTGGTTTCCTCCCTTGTAAAAAAGGCAAATCAGATTTGATCATCTGCAGGGCCCTTTGAGGAAGTCAGAGGGTGAGGAGGTGAAGAGAACATGGCTCTGGAGGGAGTGAAGTTTTCAGCCTTGGCTCACCCAGGTCACTGCTCTATAGCACCCGGGTTCACAGAAGGAAGCTCTCCCTGACTTTCTGTAACTTGCCACGTCTTTCCCCAACCCCTGTGGCTTTCAAGCAGTGATGAATTGCTTGAACTATAATTATTAGAATAAGAACCCCTTGCTTGGCAGTGTGTAAAGTACTGTCACATCCCTTGCTCAGTTTACAAATGAGGAAACCAAACCCCAGAGAGGCCGTGTGCCTTGCCCCTAGCTAGGCTAATCAATAGTATACCTGGTCTAGATTAAAATGAATCCCAATTCGGCTGCCTCCAATGCTGTGTGGCCACCCCTGGATAATGAGGTAGTTAGGAGAAAGGGGAAATAGAGAGAAGGGGAGAGAGAGAGAGAGAGAGAGAGAAAACGAAGAAACCTGCATCATATATTGATTTAATACAGTTAATTTTTCCACAAGGTCTAAGAGAAATGGAAAATCAAAGGGCGGACTCAGAATGTAATACAATAATGCAGAAATATTGACAACAGTCCTGATGTCGTCCAAAAGGAATGACCAGACCAATGCAACCCCCACGGCCACTCCAGCCCTGAGCCCCTCTGCCTCTCTGTGCCAAAGCATTTAGCTGGCAAGTGATGCCAGGTTCATCTTATATATCCGATAAGGATTGCTATCCAGAGTATATAAAGTGCTTTGACAACTCAGCAACAATAGCAAAACAACCTGATTTAAAAATGGGAACGGGGGGCACCTAGGGGGCTCAGTCAGTTGAGTCCCTGTCTCTTGATTTGGCTCAGGTCGTAATCCCAGGGGTGTGGAATTGGAACCTGCATCTGGCTCCATGCTGAGCATGGAGCCTGCTTGGGACTCTCTCTCTCCCCCCACCCCCCCGCCTGTGCAT
>NW_027527920.1:4967084-4968146 GCF_008692635.1 Crocuta crocuta | reverse complement strand
CTGTGCATGCATGCTTGCATGCTCTCTCTCTCTCTCTCTCTCTCTCTCTCAAAATAAAAAAAATAGGCACAGGACTTGAATAGACATTTTTTCAAAGAGGATACACAAACGTCTAAGAAACACATGAAAAGATATCCAACATCACTAATCAGTAGGGAAATACAAATC
The DNA here is from genome assembly GCF_008692635.1 of Crocuta crocuta. Classification (NCBI taxonomy): domain Eukaryota; kingdom Metazoa; phylum Chordata; class Mammalia; order Carnivora; family Hyaenidae; genus Crocuta; species Crocuta crocuta. The sequence goes on along the minus strand of NW_027527920.1, from coordinate 4,967,978 downwards.
AAAACTACAATGAGATACCACTACATACTCATTAGGATGGCTATTATAAAAGAAACCCAACAACCCAGAAATGCAGAAAATAACAAGTGTTGGCAAGGATGTGGGGAATTGGATCCCTCGTGCATTGCTGGTGGGCATTTAAAATGGCTTAGCTGCTGTGGAAAATGGTACAGGGATTCCTCAACAAAAAATCAAACATACAATTATCGTATGCAACGTCACTCTGGGTGCTTACCCCAAAAGAGTGAAAGCAGGGTCTCCAAGAGATATGTGTATACCCCTGTTTATAGGGACACTATTCACAAGAGCCAAAAATGAAAGCAACCCAAGTGTCCGTTGATGGACAAATGAATAAACAAAGTATAGTATATGCATACAATGAAGTGTTATTCAGCCTTTGAAGGGAGGGAAATTCAGACATGTGCTACAACATGGTTGAAGCTGGAGGAATATATATCTATATGTATAAATGTGTACATGTGTATATGTATATATGTATTATGCACATATATGTGTGTGTATATATATGTATATATATAGTAAAACCTTGGTTTGTGAGCATAACTCATTCTGGAAACATGCTTGTAACCCAAAGCACTTGTACATCAAAATCAATTTCAAGAACCATTAGCTCAGGTGTGATCATGTGACATTTGGCATCAGGTACTACTCATATTGCAAGACATCGCTCATTTATCAAGTTAAAATTTCTTAGAAACACTTGCAGAACAAGTTACTTGCAGTCTAAGGGTATACTGTATAACATATATATGTATAACATACATATACAGTATATATTTATATGTAATATATTATTTACTGTATATATTATATACATTATAATATATATTACATATTATGTGTATAAAATCTTTTTCTGCTCCTTTTTCTTTT
>NW_027527920.1:4959596-4966703 GCF_008692635.1 Crocuta crocuta | reverse complement strand
TGCTGCTCCTTTTTCTTTTCTTTTTTTAATGTTTATTTATTTATTTTGGGAAAGAGACAGAGAGACAGAATGAGCGAGAGTGAGAGAGAGAGAGAGAGAGAGGGAGGGAGGGAGCGAGAGAGAATCCCAAGCAGGCTCTGTGGTGACAGTACAGCAACTTGATGCGGGCCTCGAACTCAAAAACTATGAGATCATGACCTGAGCTGAACTCAAGAGTCTAACATTGAACTGACTGAGCCACCCAGGTGCTCCTGGAGGACCTTATATTAAATGAAATAGGTCAGTCATAGAGTCGTACAAATACTGTAGGATGTTGCCTGATGGCAGTTCTGGGAATACTGAAACTCACAGAAATAGGAAGCAGAATGGTGGTTGCCAGGGGCTCATGGGCAGGGGATGGGGAGCCAGTGTTTACTGGGTACAGAGTTCAGCTAGGGAAGATGGAAAATTCTGGAGAAGGATGATGGGCACGGGAGCACGACACGAATATACTTAATGCCACAGGACTATACTCTTGAAAACGATTAAAATGGTAAATTTTTAAAATGCTTTTAAAAAAACTTTTACTTATTTTTGAAAGAGAGCAAGCATGAGCGGGGGAGGGGCAGAGAGAGGTGAACAGAGGATCCAAAGCAGGCTCTGCGCTGTCAGCACCGAGCCTGATGTGGGGCTTGAACTCATGAACCGTGAGATCATGTCAGATGCTCAGCCAACAGCCTCCCGGGTGCTCCAAAATGGTAAATTTTATGCTGTGCATTTTATCACACTTTTTAAAGGCTGGGGGAAAAAAAGAGACATAAACAAGCAGGAGAGGAACTCATTGTCTAAAAGCGGAGCCTTTTCTGCAATATTCTCCAGGTACGGTGGACAGGAAGGTTTATGGTGACAGCAGGACTTGCCGGGGAAACAGAGCCACGAGAAGGAAGCCGTCAACATTCCTGGAGAAGGGTTCCGTGGCCTCAGGGTACCTGTGGCTGTCCCTGCGTCAGAAGCACCAGCTCGGGGGGGCCTGCCTGGCGGTGCCCCTGAGCTCAGCAGAGGGCCCCGAGTCTTGGCTGGACTTGAACTTCTGTCCTTGTGTCCTCATGACAGCTTTCTGAAGCCTTCCCGCTCCCAGACCATGAGAGGAAGATATTTTGAGAGGGTCTCTCTTTCTTGCCAGGCAAACCAATTTTATTTAACTTTGATTTCTATTTAAAAACTGTTAGTCAATCCAGTTATTGGAAAACTTTTAAGCATGTTTGGAACAACTTGGCTATGTGAATTTACTTCTTCAACTATAAATTGTATGAGATCTAAATAAAGATCAAGGATTGCCAATGTAAATTTGAAATCTGAATTGAGATGTGCTGAATGTTTAAAGTATGCATGGAATTTTATAGACTTAGTACAGAAAAGGCTGTGAGTTCGAGCCCCGCATTGGGCTCTGTGCTGACAGTCTGGAGCCTTCTTAATATTCTCTCTTATCCTCTCTCTCTCTCTCTCTCTCTCTAGGTGCCTGGGTGCTCAGTTGGCTAAGCGCCCGACTTTGGCTCAGATCATGATCTTGCAGTTCCTGAGTTCAAGCCCTGCGTCAGGTTCTGTGCTGACACCTCAGAGCCTGGAGCCTCCTTCAGATTCTGTGTGTGTCTCTCTCTCTCTGACCTCTCTGACTTGCACTCTGTCTCTCTGCTTTTCAATAAATAAACATTAAATTTTTTTTCTTAAATTGTTGAGCTATTTCAAATCTTTTTCTTCTTCGAGCAGGGCTCGAACTCACCAACTGTGAGATCATGACCTAGGCTGACGTTGGGCTCACCCAGGGGCCCCAGCTCAATAATTTTTTTTGTATTGATTACATGTTAACATAGTATTTTGAATATACTGGATGAAATAAAAATATTAGTAATATTGATTTCACCTTTTCATCTTTTCTTTAAGGTGGCCACTAGAAAATTTAAAATTACATGCTTGACTCAAGTTAGATTTCTTTTTTTTTTTTAAATGTTTGTTTACTTTTGAGAGAGAGAGACAGAGCGTGAGTAGGGGAAGGGGCAGAATGAGAGGGAGACACAGAATCTGAAGCAGGCTCCCGGCTCTGAGCTGTCAGCCCAGAGCCCGACGTGGGGCTCGAACCCATGAACTGTGAGATCATGACCTGAGCCCGAGTCTGATGCTTAACCAACTGAGCCACCCAGGCGCCCCTTGAATTATATTTCTGTTGGATGGTGCTTGGCTATAGCAGCCTGGGAAAACTCAGACTCCTGGAGATACCTGCACAGCTCCTAAGCGGCAGAACAAGAATTTCAGCCTCGATCCCCGAAGATGGAGCTCTTTCTTTTCAGTTAATTGGGAAACATTGCTGGCTTGATCTTGGGCCTCTGATAAACCCGCCTGGGAGGGAAGCAGCAGTCCTCACCCCACACTGGATAGGGTCCCGGTGTCTGTGCCCAAGGCCCTGCTCCAGCACAGGGGAGGGCTCACAGCGAGGCTGGGTGGCCGGGGCTGGCCAAGCTGTCCCCGTCCTTCTACACGATCACCGCCAGCTCAACCAGAGAGCTTTGCTTTTATTATTTTTTACATTTTTAAAATTTTATTCGCTTTACATTTTATTTTTATTTATTTTTTAAAATTTTGTTTTAGAGAGAGAGAGGGAGAGAGCCAGCGGAGGAAAGGGACAGAGAGAGAGAGAGGATCTTAAGTGGGCTCCATGCTCAAGCAGAGCCTGACACAGGGTTTGATCCCATGATCCTGGGATCACGACCTGAGCTGAAATCAAGAGTCAGACGCTTAACTGACTGAGCCGCCCAAGTGCCCCTTATTATTGCTCTTATATTCTGGGCATGAGATGTCATCTGGGAGCACAGTTTCTATTTCTAAAAAATAAAAGGTTGAAGAGCACTGGTGGAGAGGGAAGTCTGGGCTCAAACAGACTTTATACTTATAGGAACTGCTTGACCTTGGGCGAGGGAACTACTCTGACCCTCAGTTTCATTATCTGTAAAATGGGGATCGGTATTTCCTGTCTGAAAGATCCTGACAGCAATGAGTTGATGCAGAATATAGTGCATGATTCACAACAGGTGTGCAACGAATACAACTCCTCTCCCTTCCCCTCAAGGCTGCCTTGGACTCAGTTCTAAGTGTGTGTGTGTGTGTGTGTGTGTGTGTGTGTGTGTAGGTGGGATGAGGTGGAGTGTTGTTGATTATGAAGGAAGTGGTGACCTTTTCCCCCTAGTCCTTTCTTGCCTCATATTTCCCCTTATCCCCAGAGTCCTTTGTTTTCAGCAGTACTTTCATATCCATCCGCAGATAGCGAGGGACCTGCGAGAAGGAGATAAAACGGGGTGACTGTTTGCAGAAGCCTGCACACACGACTGGGTCTGCTCACATGGGCTTTTTCTTCGCCTGTTTGATGAGCTGCCTGCAGGGGGCAGCATGTGGCCAGCCCTTCACCCAGGAGGGCCTGACTCCTGGTCTCCTGCGCCTTGCAAGACCCAGCCTTCCCAGGCAGAAGGGAGAACATCGGAGGTTTCCGGAAGGAGCCTCAGTCTGGTGTTCAGATGCTCGCTGTTAGGCCCTGCAAGGTAGTAAGAGTCCCCGTGGTCCAGCGGACCTCCTCCCCAAACCCTCAAGGACGCACTTATAACATCTCCGAACGCCTGAACTCAGAGACCCCTCAACGGAGATCTGTGTCACCAGTGCACGAAGCTGAACCAACCTCCCCTGGGTTTCTGGAACGGACTCCCCTGGGTCACTCGGCCGCGGTCAGGGGGCANCCCCCGCCCCCCCCCCCCCCGACAAAGCTCACGTCGGAGTGAGCGACGCCTTTCTCATCAACCATTTCAGGTTGATGGTAGGAAAAGCATTTAGGAGCGTGACCAGGTTTCCTATTTGTGGATGACTCACTGTCTGAGTGTCTTGTGTTTCCTCCCTTCCTCGCTTCCTTCCCTGCCTTCCAGTAGGGACGCTATTGGTGGTGGGTTTTGAAAATACATCCACCGACCTTTCGACCTTCCTCCCTTCCACAGGCGATTCTATGCTTTCCTCTTCGACAGTGGCCACATTCTAAGGAAGTGGATGTGACAGAAGTGAAGGTGTGTGCCTTTCAGAGATAGGCCAAAAAAGACCTGGCTGTGTCAGCTCTGCTCTCCGGGACTGCTCACGAGGGGGGATGCCAGCTGCCATGTTATGAGGATACCCAAGCATCCCGAGGAGGTGACCTTACCCTGCGGGGTGAGCAATGGAGGGCACCTCACAACCAGCATTAACTTGCCAGGTGTGTGCGGGAGCTCACTCTCTACCTTCAGCCAAGCCTTAAAAAAATTTTTTTTAATGTCTATTTATTTTTGAGAGAGAGAGAGGGAGGCAGAGCACAAGCAGGGGAAAGGGGAGAGAGAGAGGAGACACAGAATCCGAAGCAGGCTCCAGGCTCTGAGCCATCAGCACAGAGCCCGATGTGGGGCTTGAACTTGGAAACCGGGAGATCAGGACCTGAGCCAAAGTCTGACGGTTAACCGACTGAGCCACCCAGGCGCCCCCAGGCACGGCTTTTTGGATGGTTGCAGCCCTGGTCAGCGTGTTGACTGCCACCTCATGGAGACATCAGGCCAGAACCCCCTTTTCCTGTCCCCCGCTTCCTGCCACCAAGATACTCCAGAATTTCTAATCTACAGAAATGGTGTGAGGTCATAACTATTCATTGTTGTTTTAAGCCACTACGTTTTAGGCTCATTTGTTACACAGCCAAGATGATGCATATGGGGTCATATGGCCATCTTGGAACCACGAAGATGACAGAGGGTTGCCTATTGTGAGATTTCCTGCTACTCAAGATAATAAGAGCTCTGAACTCACCGTTGCGGTTTTGGTTGTTATGAAATCCTTACTGCCTTTGCCTAGAAGAGACACAGACACTTCCAGTCCCATGTCACTGGCCATCGGAGGCCCAATGAAAGGGTGAGGGGAAGCACTGAGAGGTACATGAAGGTTCTAGAAAGAGGAAGTGGGGATTGAGGTCGGCACAAAGGATGCGGGTCCCTAAGCACGTGGACTTGGGAAGAAGAGGGAGGGCGGGCACTGTAGAGAACACACCCAGGATCACGGTGGGTGTTGGCCCGAGCATGGGCGTGGAGGGGAGTTCCCCATCCTCCCTGCCCTTCAGGGGTGCTCGCCAGTGCTATGTGTTAGCCTCCTTTCTGAGGGTGGTCCAGCTGAGGCGAATCGTCCCTGCATCCTCAGGGCTTGCTCCTTGGTGTTAGACGTGGCTGGTGGGCATTTCCGTTGTTCTTTCTATCTCAGCCCACCTCGTGGCTGGAATTCCTGCTCCTCCACTGGGTGGGTGAAGGGGGGGCTGTGAGGAGCTGGCCCGGCAGCTCTGGGGAACCGACCTCAGGAAAACCCTTCCGGACAAAACTCAGGCCTTGCCAAGGGCCTATGTGGCACACGTGCATTTGTATGCTGGGGTTTCATAAAGGCCTCCTGGGGACACAGTAGCCCTCCCCCCTCACTGCAGAACGTGGGACACTGCGATGGGCCCGGGGGCTCTTGACCTGGGATGAAAGCTCTCTCTGTGCTGGGCCACGGATGCTATGTTAATAGCCACTCGCTGAAAGGCAGACTCTCAAGTGGTTTGTGCTTCTCCACAGCCAGGACAGCGGGTCCCTACAGCAGGCGGACTCAGATGCATCATGTCACTGTGTCCCCCAGGTGACTGCACGCTGCACAGACTGTCTTGGCCCAGCCCCAACCCCAGCGTCCCTCAGGACGGGGGCCTGAGAGCTCCGGTGTCCGCCATTTTGCCTCCCACTCACTAACTGCACGAGTTAACTTTCCTTCAAGAAATGATACTTTCCTCCCCCAGATGTGGCCGGTGAGACCACAGAAGGCAGGGGGTGGAGAGTGCCCTGCAGACCGGCCAGTGGCATCAGGGGTTCAAGGTTTCTCAACGGGGAGCCCGAGGCCCAGACTCATGGGGAGATCCGCGGTTGGACGTCTCACCCAAGGGCAGAGTTGAAGTTAGAGTCTCGTTCTCTGGTCTCTTTCCACCAGCTGAGGTGATGTCCTCCTAGAAAGGGAGTCGAGGAGACCCAGAATCAAGGGGTGATAATGATTAGCGGAAGCAGGGGCTCGCACCTGTTCCTTCCATGACGGTGGGCTCCCTGCTGTCCCCAGCCCGCATTCCTGATTCTGGGACTATTAATAAAAATAAGAAGTGTTCCTATAACGCTTCCTATGTGCCTGAGCACCGGCTTTGCACGTACTAGAAGCCCTCATGGTGACCCTGGGACCCTATTCTGCCCATTTTACAGAGGAGGAAAACACAGGAGGTCCTGAAGGGCCACCCAGACTCTTAGTCCCTTGAGCTGCTGAGAGGGCAGTCCCCCTGGGCACTGCCCTGAGCCCTCATCTTCCAGAGAGACACAGCCCTGAGACAGAGGGTGCCGTCAGAGTCCCCCACATGTCTCTGCCAGTGTTGGGGCCCGGCCCGGGGTGCTGGACTCCTGGCCACGCTGCCTTCCTCAGGAAGGGGCGCTTCTGGGCTGTTCCGGCCACAGGGCTCATTACTGATGCTGCAAATTGAATGAAATAGCTGCTTGGTTACAAATTAATAACAGATTTGTTTGTCATTAAGGCAGCATTGTTTAATAAAATTAGCTCAGCTGAGCGTAATTACCTTCATATAAAATTCCCCCTTAAAAATTACTTTGATAAATCTAAGCCAATTAGGCGGGAGTGAAGACTCGGAGCTGGGGGCTTGGGTCTGAGCTTAGGTTGGGTCCCCGCAGTGGCGTCCCTGGGCCGGAGTGCAGTTCCCACAGCCCTTGGGGCAGGCCCCCAGGACCCCCTGAAGATTTTGGGGGGGCTCCCTATTGCCCATGAGCTGCCACCCCTAGTCTCGATCTTGTTAGTCAAGGCCCTGCAAATCCAGCCTCACGGTAGGTCAGTGAAAATGAAAACCAAATTGGGGATCAGGGGACGGGGCTCTTGGGCCTGCTATGGCCCCAGCCAGGTGTCTCCAGACAAACTCTGTACCATAAGAACACAGTCGTTTCCTCCTCTGTGAGAATCGCAAGAGATCACGCTATGATGCTTTATAAACCAGAAAACACCCCCCCCCAGGGAGAC
>NW_027527920.1:4929514-4959474 GCF_008692635.1 Crocuta crocuta | reverse complement strand
CTTCTGTTTCCCCCCCCTCCACCCCCCCGCCGGCAGCTGGCCTGCTTTCCTGGCCTCTGTCACTTCCAGATACTACCCCTTGTTACTGGGTCACATAGCCTTTTCTGGAATAATTTCCCCTCCTCTCTGCTCAGCTGGCTTAGGTTTTCAGGTTTAGTCAATAACTTCCTCTCTCTAGATGCATCTCTTGCTTGCTCTGCTGGTTCCGGAAGCTTCTCCCTGGGATCCTGGAGCCTGACTCTAAGAGCGTGTTCCCCCCCCCCCCCCCGCCGCTCCCAGGAGTGGGGATGGGTATATGACATCATGGCCCACATGGCAAATTCATAAGGCTCTCATTCTGCCTTTTCAACAGGACTCTAGTTGTTGTTTTTTTTTAACATTTATTTTTTTTTTTTTCAAAGAGAGAGAGGCAGCACACGCATGGGCATGAGTGAGATTGGGGCAGAGAGAGGGAGACAGAGGATCTGAAGCAGCCTCTGCACTGAAAGCAGAGAGCCCGATATGGGGCTCGAACTCACAAACTGTGAGCTCATGACCAGAGCCGACGTTGGACGCTCAACCGAGTCACCCAGGCGCCCCCGGACTAGTTTTAGGTCATTGTTTCTTTCCCTGACTGTCTGGGAAAATCTGCAGTAGAATTCAAAGACACCTGCACTGGATGGGACCTCAGAGATTAGCAGGCTGCACCTCCCCATTTACAGATGGGGAAACGGAGGCACAAAGCCACTCAGTGGCTGTGCCGGGCCCAGTTCCCTCCTCTCCTCACCTCCAGGCTGGAGCTTAGCCTTGGGCGCATTTTCCATTGCTTCTGCTCTGCTCCAACGCTCCCCTTAGCCCCTCTCTGAGCCTGCTGGCCGGTTCCGGAACACCACTATCTTTTTACCAGGCACCCGGGTTTCAGCCTCTGGGAGGGAGTGGTCAGGGGGACTGTGAATCTTTCCTGTGCAACTTACAAGTCCAACATCCCCCAGTAGCGCTGCAGGAAGCCAGTGGGGGTAAGGATGCTGACTGGGACATAACGCCGCACCGCTCCAGGGGGTGCCATTCACAGACGACAGCTCCCCCTGGGACTGCACAGTGCACAGGCCACACAGCTGTACGCTGTGCCCAGGCGCCAAGCATCGGGAGGCAGGGGGGTCTAGGCATGTGCAGAAAAGACTGAGCTCAGCCTGTAGGGGGGTGGCGGAGACAGGAGGCGGGCAGGACACACACTCGGGCAGGAGGGAGGGCGGCCCGGCTCGCAGAGAGCCCTCTGTCCGGCTTGTCACGGAGAGCACGTGGGGCCCGCAGGCTGGCACAACTCACTCCGCGGCTTTGGCCGAAGCCTCGGTGTTCCCATTTGTGAAATGGACTTTGCAGAGGCAAGTAATGAAAAAATAGACGGGGAAGTGCATCGAACATAGCAAGTGAAATCTGAACGCTGATGATGTCAAAGCGAATGACCAGGTGTTAGAGCACAGGGGTCCCTGGGACCGGGGTGTAGTGGGGGGGGCCCTCCCCAAAGCCCTGGCTGGTGGGTGGTCTGCTAGAAGATACCATTTCTAGCATCCTCCAGTGAGCCAGAGGTTTTGTGACAGCGGCGTATGGGTGTTGGGAGGCCGCGGGGAGTAGATGAGGGTTGGGGGTGGGGACACAGCCTTACATTCTCTGCAGAGAGAAGGGAAGATATTCCCTTTGGCCCTCAGTTTCCCCTGATGCTCCCCTGCTCCCAGGGCACAGACTCTCAGTGTGGCCTTTCCTGAAAGGCCTCACCAGGCACCCGTCCTGAGGGCTTGGGAAGGGGAGGGGGCCAGGGGACAGCAGCAGGCACAAGGAAAAGTTCTGAGAACACGCCTGGGCGCCAGCCCCTCCTTCCCCCCGCCCCTCCCCCCCCAGGTCCCTCTAAAGCCCCTTTTGAAGGGGACCTCAGAGCTCTAATGAGTTGAGAGCTTTTATGGGAGCCCAGGCAAACCAATTAGGTTTGCTTAAAAATATTGTATTCATTAGCATGAAAATAAAGCTGAACTTTTTAGAGATAATTGCATCTTTTAAAATGTGGTCGTCTTTGTCTGGGCTTGTCTCATAAATATGGATGCTGTATAATCCTTTTGGAACCGTGGTCGCAATCATGAGGAACACGCAAATGCATCCAGAGTGTTAATATTCTGACGGGAGTGGGGCCTTTCGGGCAGGCGGTGACACGGGCGGCGGCCTCCGGAGGTGGCCCTGTCATCCTCAGCTGCAGCCCGTGCGGGGCGCAAGGGGACCGCGCAGTCCCGCGTCCCTGGGACCTTAGGTTTGGGCTCCCGTTCTGAACGGCTCCCGTTCTGGAGTCTGTCTCCAAGGAGGGGGGCGCTGCGGGGTTCTCCGGCTTTGCTGAGGATGCGGAGAACCGGGCCATAGAGGTTGAGCTCAATTTACGGCTGGGGAAATTGAAGCCCAGGGGGTTAAGTGGGTTTGCCAAGGTCACCCTGCACACAGGATGAGGCCCAGTGTGCCCTCTTGGGCTGATGCTCGTTATCGGGACTGAAACGAGGGAAAGATTGCTCTTACGTCTAGCTGGGAAGGGGTGTGTTCCAGGTGGGTGCTCCTGGGTGGCTGGGGGAAGGCTTGGAGACTCCAGGAGGGGTCCCCTACTGTTTCCGTTTCTGTCAATTGACCTCCAGGCCTCCCCAAATAAACATGCGATCTAAGTCCAAGCCGTGAGCTTGCTACATCCCGTGGCTTTAAGATAAGTTCTAAGCAGCCCCCTTCCCATCTGGGAGTGCCCTTCCGCCCTCCTGGGTAGGAATTCCCCAGCTGCCCACATCTCATCCTACGCGGCTGCTTTATTCACCTCTCCCCCTCTCTCTACTTCCTCCTGGGCGGAGCAGCTTTATAAGATTCATATCCCACGTGTCTGTGGGATGCGAGGACTGGGCCCCCAAGGAAAACTGAGCTCAGCCAAGGCTCATTTCAGCCAACATTTGCTACGTCTTTGCTCTGTCCCGGGCACGCAGCTAAGCCTAATGGAGCTATCGAGGAAGTAAGACAGTTTGTCAAGGGGCCGGAGACCCCAGCTCCTCGAGAAGCCGGGCCGAGGGGAGTGGGGGAAGCCATCAGTCGGATGGGCAATGCTGACTGTCCAGGTAAACTGCCTTTTGGAGGATGGCGGGATTTGGGCAGGCTTTGGGAACCACGTGGAAAAGAGGGAGGCGCAGGGTTAGGGATGTGTTTGGGCATTATTGGAGCTTTTACATTTTGTATGCAATTAAATCTGTAGCTCTTTGCTCTCATGGCCTCTGAGTTTAATGCCTTGAATAGGAAGGCATCTTCCTCTTTATAAATCTTTCTAGATTTTCTTCTTTTTTTTTTAATAACTAAAAATACTTTTTCAGGGGGTAGAGGCATGGACTAACCAGGGAAAGTAGTGTATAGTCATTGCACTCTTCCCTGCAAGGCCCTTTGGTTCACTTCATGGCGTAGCGTAGGATTTCTTGAACTCTGTTTTGTGGGCTTGGGTGGGACCATGGGATTAGTTCCAACCTGAGTTGTGAGCAGAAGCGATGGAGTCACTTCAAGGCCAAGTCTCTGATAGGAGATGCAAGACTTTTCAGTCTCAGTGAAGAGCTATGGCAATGTGTGAGACGGTCCTGCCCTGTCAGCCGGCTCCTGTGTGATTTCACGGAACAGAGCCTACCCGCCAACGTGCAATGGATGTGTGGACCCTGGACTGGAAATCAGCTTTCACTGTGTTACATCACTGAGATTCGGGGACCGTTTATCACCACACCACAGCACAGCCCATCCTGGCCGATTCCAGAAGGGCTCTAACTTGCTTTCTTCCACATGGACTGCTGATTGTCGAGGTTCCATTTTTTTTCCAATGGCTCATCTTCCCCTGATGTTATCAAATGCCATGTTTATCATGCCCCCAGTTCTCATATATTCACAGGTATGTATCTGGACTCTGGTCTGACCCATCAATCTGTTTGCCTAATTGTCTACCAGAACCGACCGTTTTAATTGATAAAGCTTTGTAACACATCTTGGTATTTTTCAGAGCAGCCTCTCAAGCTTATCTTGTTTGTTCTCATGGATTTACTCCTTAGACACATTTGAGAATCAGTGTCTCCGGTTTCATAAAAACTCTATTAGACTATTGGTTCGGAACTGCACTGAATTTCTACATGAACTAGAGGAGAATTTCCGTCTTTACTTACAGAATCTTCCTCGGAGTTATTTTTTATGTGTTGATTGACGCTCTTAGGCCTTTAAGAAGTGTCTTCTGAGCTCCTACTGTATGCCGAGCGTTTTGCTGGGACCAAGGATAAAAGATGAATAGGATACAGTCCGTGCTGTCCGGGTTCACAGTCAAGTGGCACAAGACCATTGATGGCGGCCCAAAGAGGAAGGCGGAAGGCTCGTTGGGAGCCCAGAGGCAGGAGACAGGAAACTCTGGCACTTTGAAGAGGAGTTAGCCAGGGAAAGGGCCCACTGGGCAGATGAAAGTGCCGAAGGTTCTAGATGGATATGTGACCGGAGGGGAAGAGGACTGTATGAGCTGCTTCACACCACTTGCGGTGTCATGGAGTTTGGGCCTGATCCTCAGAACAATAGGGGGCTGCTGGAAGAGTGTAACTGAAGTGGGCCCCGCAGCCTTGGTGTAGCCTATATTTGGGGGTGTGGTCCGATCTGTTAACCAGGAAGGAGAGGTATCTGGTAAATCTTTTCTCTCTCTCTTTTTTTTTAACATTCATTTATTTTTGAGAGACAGAGACACAGATAGAGTACGAGCAGGGGAGGGGCAGAGAGAGAGGGAGACACACAATCCGAAGCAGGCTCCAGGCTCCCAGCTGTCAGCACAGAGCCCGACGCGGGGCTCGAACCCACAAACTGTGAGATCAGATCATGACCTGAGCCGAAGTTGGATGCTCACCCGACTGAGCCACCTGGGCACCCCGATATCCGGTAATTCTCATATTAAATCACTTAGGGATATCAGATGGCTACGGAAAAAGGACTGAGGCCAAGAAGCAACTAACATTCACTGAGCACCTACTAAGTGCCAAGAATTTTCATAGTATGGTTTTCACATCGTCAGTGGATGGCCAGGAATTTTTATGTAACGTAAAACCTCCCCATAACTCTGGCTTCTGTAGGTATGATTCCCATTTTACAGATGAGACAAACGAGGGTCAGAAGGCTCAGTCCTCAGTGCTCGCCCCAGGCCCAAGGGCTGGGGCCCTGCAGAGCTGGGACTGTACAGCAAATCTCACATTTCCAAATCTGGGCGGCTTTCTGTCCTCCGCAGCTGCGTCTCGTTATAAAAAAAGGAGCTAGTTCTCAGCCCGGGGAGGAGAGGGAAGGCTCGTTCTTGGCCAAGTTTCATTTAATTTTCCATCAGTAGGTGTCAACTGTGAACTAGTCAGAAATGCTAAAATAACAGCTTAAAAACATAGGAACCGAAATGGAAATGTAATTTTAGCGCGGCTCGCCAGCCCCCTCCCGCAGATAAGTGGTGTGGAGTATCTGTTACAGAAATGTAACACTTAAGGACTAAACTCACAGGAGTTGCCTGGATGTGCAATTTAGCAACTTGGGCTGTTACAGAAGGGAGGGGGGAAAATCCTCCGTGGGCAGAAAATTGAAAACAAAAGGAAATGGAGGGAAAAAAAAGCAACATAGCCCTTCCTGCCTCTGGGTGCAAGCTCCTGGTAATGGCCCGGGAGGTAGCTTGCACGAAAAAACGCCTTGCCTGTGAGAAACATGGACTCGGAGAAAGTGCGCTGGTGGGAAAAGGGGGCTCGATTTAGCCCAATCGGGCATCAAGGACCCTTGCTGGTAAGTTACAAGGGATCGTTCAGCCCCTGCCATGTGCCGGGGGGGAGGCTCGACCCAGCGGGACTTCACCACGGAGGGTGGCTGGCATTGAGGGGCTTGCTGTTTCAGTGTGGATCAGCACGCACCGAGTAGGACAAGAACCAGAGACTCGTGGAGACACTGAGGGGAAGGTGGGGTGCAGGTCTGGTGTGCGCGGGCTGAGGAAGGTGACATGAAGAGGAAACATGGGGTCATGGCCCAGGAGCAAGGAGATGTGTGTTCTGGTCTCAGCTCTGGTCCCGATTCACTTGTGTGAATGGGACAAACCATTGCACCTTCCTGAGTCTCAGATTCGTCACCCGCGGAAGAGCAGAAGGTGATCACATGCGGGCTCTGACGCCTATGATCCTATGAGTTAGAATCACTGTAAAGGCTCTTTCAGTTGCCAGTAACAGAATTCCAGCTCCAACCAGCTAAATCAAAAAGATGAACTTATTGATTTAGGTAACTAACATGTAAAAGTGGGCTGGGATCAGGCACGGCTGGATCAAGGAGCTGATGCAGGATTCTTTGGCCTCCATCTCCCTCCCACACCATGCCCTGCTGGTGCTTTCTTTTCTCTGTGCTGGGTTATCTTCCCATCAGAAGGAGAATCTCTCCACTCGTAACCCCCTGGCCTTTTTTTTTTAAAGTTTATTTATTTTGAGAGAGAGAGTGAGCAAGGAAGGGGCAGAGAGAGAGGGAGAGAGAGAAGCCCAAGCAGGCTCTGCGCTCTCATGAACTCGAACTCATGAGCCATGAGATCATGGCACGAGCTGAAACCAAGAGTCAGACAAGACGTTCAACCGACGGAGCCACCTGGCACCACGACAATCTTTTTTGATAGCTCCAACACGCTAACTCCTAGGAGCTCACTCCCACCTAAACCGCAGAGAATTATTAATTCTTCCAGAAAAGAAGCCTTCAGGGATCAGCGGAAAGGGGATAGGATGGACAGTAGGCAAAAAATGGCCGATGAGCTCCGTGTGCGTCTTGTATGCTGATTCAGCTTCAGCTGGAAGATGTGGATGAGGGAAGGAACATTCCCAGGAGCACTACAGGGTCACAGCTATGCCACAGGCCTGGCCAGCACATTTATGAGGCCCAGGGCAAGAGCACAGATGGGGGCCTCAAACCAGATGTCTAAATATTAAAAAGTCATAACTCACCCTAATGATCTGTTAAATAAAATAGGTTTCTCTGCTTATCTGGATGCATGCATCTCCATAATGGCCCGAAGGCAGGTTCCTCTTCAGGAATTTCAGAATCCTTGGAATTTTGCACCAGAATGAGATGGAGTATCTCATCCCACCCCTGACCTCACCCAAGACGACACCTTTAGCACACACACCCGCAAACGCAAACGGCCTGCATAGGCAGCTGGCCTGCGGTGTGCATGCTGACCCTGTTCACCTTCTTTTTTAAAATGTGTATTTAATTTTGAGAGAGAGAGTGAATGGGGGAGCGGCAGAGAAGGAGGGGGACGGAGGAGCCAAAGCGGGCCTGGCGCTGATAGCAGGGAGTCTGATGCGGGGCTCGAACTCACGAACCAGGAGATCATGACCTGTGCTGAAGTTGGACGCTTAACCGACTAAGCCACCTGGGTGCCCCTGACCTTGTTCACCTTTAAGGGACTGGTCTGGGGGGCAGGGAGGCCTCTGCAGGCCCTGCAAGGGGGCTGGGCCATTTAAAGCAGTGAAGTCTGGATACTGGACTTTGGCACGGGCATGGGGGCTCCCTGTGGGCACTCTCCTTCACGGCCGCATAGATTGCTGTTCCAAGGAGAGGGGCACGGCAAGACAGCTGGTCAGACCAGGGCCCCTTGCCCGGTTCTGGGGCTGGTACTGCAGTGAATGTTCCCAGCGGGGAAGGGCGGAGCTGGGACATGAAACTGCAATGTATGGGCTTGAATGAACATGGCATTGAACGTCAGGCCGCCGAGACTGGGCTTGCTCCTATGGGCAAGGGGGAGCCTTAGGGGTCCAAGCAGGAAGATGGCAGGCTGGACCCAGGTCAGAGGGACTCCAGGGATCCGACGTCTGGGAATGCTCCCCTCCCTCCTGCCCTTGGGGGCTCACCCCTGTAACATCCTTCTCCGCAGGCTCCGTGAGATTGAGCTTTGCTGTGAGGATGGGTCCTTTGGGGGAACCTTCCCTTGAACCCCGGACTGAATGGCTCTTACCCTGGACTCCCAGTCCCCCTGGGGTTTCCTTCATCAGAGAGGTGGTCCTGTAACGCCTGGTCTTGGCAATTGGGTCTCCTCCCTTCAGCACAGGGACTTCTGTAAACTGGGCCTCCGGAAATTTGGGTGGAAGGAAGGAGGTTTGTGCAAGAAACACAAGGCAGGTGGGGTGAAGAGGAGGCATATTGTAGAAAGCACATCATGGACCTCCCTCCCCAGAGACTTGGTTCCCACCCTCCACGCCCCTTCCAAGCAACATCTAAAACCTGACAGCTCACGGCCTCCGTCATAGCCAGCCGAGCCGCAGCCGCTGTCCCTGCTTGGCGGGATTATTGCAAGCCTCTCCATCTTGTTTTCAACCTAGCAGCCTGTGAAGCGTGAGACCACGCCATCTGTGATGGTGGCCCATCTCACTCGGGGTGTCAAAGTCCCGACGAAGGTCGGGGAGGCGATGCCGTTGGGTGGAGGCCCGCACCATGGAGAAGGCTCCGGCCGGAGGCTCCTGGCTCCCCTGTTTGCACAGGAGTGTCTTGGGGTTAAAACCGGAAGTCTCATGCCCCGGGCATTCCCTGTGTACTGGGGAAACTGAGACTACTGGCCCTTCTGCCTCTGGCCACCCAACCCCCGGCCTCACCTCCTCCTGGGTCATCTCCCCGGGGCCACCTCTCAGGAAGCTTCTGTTTCCCACCCGGCCCCCCCACCCCCTACCCCATGGTCTCTGTCCTCTTCCCCANGTCAGCACAGAGCCCGACGTGAGGCTCGAACCCACAAACCGTGAGATCATGACCTGAGCCAGTCAGACGTTTAACCGACTGAACCACCCAGGCGCCCCTAGTTTATTTTATTTTTGAGAGAGAGAGACAGAGCACGAGCAGGGGAAGGACAGAGAGAGAGAGGGAGACACAGAATCTGAAGCAGGCTCCGGGCTCTGAGCTCTCAGCACAGAGGGCAATGCGGGGCTCGAACCCACGGGCCACAAGATCATGACCTGAGCTGAAGTTGGATGCTTAGCTGACTGAGACATCCAGGTGCCCCTAAATTTATTTATTTTTTAAGTGTTTATTTATTTATTGAGAGAGAGAGGGAGAGAGAGAGAGAGAGCGAGAGCGAGCGAACAGGGGAGAGGGGCAGAGAGAGAGAAGGAGAGACTCTTTAACCAGGCTCTGCTGGTCAATGTGGAGCCCTGCGTGGGACTCGATCCCACGACTATGAGATCATGACCTGAGTTGAAGTCAAGAGTCAGACGCTCGACTGACAGAGCCACCCAGACACCCCTTACCCCACTTAGGTTTTATCCTTGGAGATTATCACCCACCAGCTCACTATTTTATGTGTTTATCTTATTTACTGTCTGTTTCTTTCCATGAGGGAGCAGGCTCCAGAGCTGGGATATTCTCTCTCGTCACTGATGTACCCCCAGTGCCTGCAACAGTGCCAGGCATATCATGGAAGGCTTAGTAAAACAAAACAAAACAAAACAACAACAACAAAACCCTGATTGATTAAATGAATGCCTGAGCCTCCATACCAGTGCTTCTCAGACTTGAATGGGAACTCGAATCCTCTGGGGAGTTGGCTAAACTCCAGATGCTGACTCAGGAGGTCTGGGGCAGAGGCTGAGATCCTGAAGGTCTGAAGGCTCCAGGTGCAGGGAGTGGGGGGTCCTGCCAGCCCATGCATGGCTGGAGGCTCTAAATGCTGGTCCCTTTTCTTCTTCCCCACGTGTCCCCTCCCTTCCCGGGGAAAGAGGGAATTTGGATTTGGAGGTAGGGTAGGGGGGCTCTTGGAAGTGAGAGGAGCAGGTGGGACATCCCCAGTCCCCATGATGAGGGGCATCCGGCTCCGTGGGACTGTGTGTGTGGGGGGTCAACCAGCTGCCCCGTCTGACTGAGCCAATGATGAAAACGGCCCAGACCAAACTTTCCCTGCCCTGCGCTGCCTTTCAGACACAGCCGTTACCCCTCCCCCATGTCTTCACGGTCCCTACAGCTGGCTTGAACGAGCCCAAGATTTCTCCCCGGAGCTGGGCTCTGCTGGGCTTTGCACCTGCTGCCGACAGCTGTTGCTGACGTTCCCGTTAATGGCACAAATGGAGCCTCTAATGGCCGGGGCCTAAGCCCTGGTTGGCAGCGGGGCTGGGGGTGTGTGGGCTGTGCAGACAGATGGGAATTCTGCCAACTCCCGCGACCCAGGCTGCACTGTCAGTCACACGGCTGGCCAGCTCCGTCTCTGCCCTGAGACGCTGGTTAGAGGGGCCTCGGGGGAGTGTAGACAGGCTCTCGGCTCCCTAGGGGCTCGCGTCTTGATTGAGGCAAGACTTTGACGTAGAAGAGACTGGAAGAATAAGATGAGGCCCCGGGTAAAAGCCTCAGGTTGTGGCTGTGGAACCGACTGGAAGATGTGCAGGAATTTGGATACACTGGAGTATTTCTTCTCCCGAAGACTTGGATGATGAACTTTAACAGACTGTTTTCCATTTAAGACCGGGGTGCTGTCTGTTGGACAAACATTTGTATGGACTCGTTAGACATTTGTGACGTACTATAGCTTTTTAATTTACGGAAGCAACATAAAATCATGGGCGGTACTCCCTGACCGTGATCTTGAGTTGCTACGAACGCTGAAGGATTATAAGGGTGTGCGTTAGTCGTGCTGCTAATTTTTGGAATGTCTTGCTTTTTCAAATATCGACACCTCTTAATACTTACCCCAAAGTTAATAGTGGTGACACTGATGCAGGTGCCAGTGAGAGCTACATTCACCAAGAATATTCTCTGTGCCAGGCACATTCATGACACTCCATAAGGTAAGGGTGGTTATCAACCACATGGCCAACTGGTTTCATCTGCCCGGCATCTAGTCCCTGTGTCCCGATTCCCCTGGGAGCCCCCCGTCACCCCCAGTCACCCCCATTCTTGTGTTTCTATAGATGACTCGCCTCCCCCCGTGCAGAGGCGTGCTATGTGCCTTGTCAATCAGAGCATTTCTAGCTATGGTGTTTGGTTCAGGGATGATCACATGACCCAAGGAGAGCCAATGACGCCTGGGGACACCATCTTACCTTTCCCTCAAGGATGTGAAACTGAAGGGATGTAAGACCGGGAGTTTCTACCTCCAGCTTATGAGCCCCTCTGGGAGCTATGGGTAGGGGATGTCTCCCTAAGGCGGGCAGATCTCAGCCTGAAGGTAGAAACCAGGACCTGGTGACCTGCTTGAACCACGTGGTCTTTGCTAGAACCACGTAGAGCCGTTTGTTGCTTGCCACTCAACGCGTCTTAGCGGATACAGAGTATGTACAAGTATCATTCATGCTCCCCTTTGGCAGACAGGAAGCCTCGATCTATGAAGCTCAGGTGTCTCAACCGATGTGGGGCTGAGAGGAAGGGCAGAAGGCTGGATGGAACGTGCTTTCTGACGGGATGGCTGGGTGGATGGGGCAGCCCTCTTCTGAGAGAGAAGGCATCGAGCACCGATTTGGAGGAAAGGTGATGAATTCTGTTTGTAGAATGCCCAGGTAGGTGGGAAGGGAGTCTGGAATTCTAGAGAGAGGGTGGGTTGGAGACCAGGGTTTGGATGGAAAATAGAACCAACCAGCCAGCGCCGTTAAGAAACAACAGCCCAACCCCTCTGACGGGAGCCACGAGGCAGGGGTGGGGGGTGAGGGGGGTGTTTGGATGTCACGTGCAGAGGGGCGGAGTTCACTTAGTTCTCAGGTCAAGGCCCTTCAGTATTACTGGTCCCCAGAAGGCCGTACACATTTGTTGATTTGTTTATTCCCTGGAATGCCCCCTCCTCTTTTGCAGCCCCACCCCGGCCCCACAGCCAGCCCTCCTAACACGTATGTATCTTGTTGTTTGTACCTGTTCTTGCCAAGTGCCCTTTGTTGTTTTCTGTGCACGTTTCTTTCACCAATGTCAATGAGATGGTACAATGGGACTCATTCTGTAGTTCACGTTTTTTTTTAATATGGTGCCATGTTTTATGATGCGTCCATGTTGACAGGTGAACCTTTTTTTAAACTTTAATTTAGAGAGAGAGCGAGCGAGTGAGCAGGAGGGGGCAGAGGAGAGAGAGAAGGAATCTGAAACAGCCTTCACACCCAGCATGGAGCCCGATGTGGCTCTCGATCCCATGACCCTGGGATCATGACCTGAGCTGAAACCAAGAGTTAGACACTCACCTGACGGAGCCACCCAGGTGCCCCGCCATGTGTATATTTAATTCTTTTACCTGAGAGGGGGATGTGCCCTCCACACCCTGCCTCCCCTCCCTCCCCACCCCCCACTGCAGCCTCTGCTCAGAGCACTCCCATTTCCTGTCTGCCCACACACTGCTGCAGTGACCTTGCACACACACCAGCTTCAGGTCCCGGGGAGAACTTCTTGGGGTGTAGGCCTGTGTAGTCGTCAGCCTGCCGGCTTGCCCAGTGTTTCCTGCCACCTGGAATTCACACCCTCCCATATGGAGTAGGGCTGGCCTAGGTGATCGGTAAGATAGTGTAGAAAGGCTACATGGCTTCCAAGGCGAGGTCATAGGTGAGATTACAAACAAGAGTGCTCTTGGATCACTCACACACTCTGGGGGCTGCCAACTGCCATGTTGTGAGGACACTCAAGCAGCCTTGGGGATCCAGATCCGTGTGGTGAGAGCCAGCTTCCCGTCAGCACCTAGCACTGACTCCCTCTTGGGGTGAGGGAGGTACCTTGCAGGTGGGTCTTTGGGCCACCGTCAAGCCTTCAAATGACTGAGCCCCAATTGACATCTTGACTGAAAACACATGCAAGCCAGAGCATGTAGTGACACAGCTCGTAAGTCTCTGGCCAACAGAAATGGACCTGGTGGATGTTTATTACTGTTTTAAGGCACTAGATTTTGAGGCAATTTGTTACACAGTGATAGCTAACTAATACAACCCCAGAGGAAAGTTGCCAGGTCATATACTGGACTTGTACGAGTTTTGATCATGGGCATAGTTTAAAGAGTCAGTATTCTTTTTTAAGTTTATTTATTTATTTATTTATTTTTGAGAGAGAGAGAAAGGGAGAGAGTGAGCACACGAGTAGGAGAAGGGCATAGAGAGATAGAGGGAGAGAGAGAATCCCAAGCAGGGACTTGATCCCACGAACTGTGAGATCATGATTTGAGTCGAAAGCAAGAGCTGGATGCTTAACTGACTGAGCCACTGAGGTCCCCCAAAACTCAATATTCAAAAAAATTTTTAAATATGTTTTATTTATTTTTGAGAGAGAGAGAGAGAGAGAGGCACCACGCCAGTGGGGAAGGAGCAGAGAGGGGGATGGAGGAGCTGAAGCAGACTCTGTGCTGACATCAGAGAGCCCCATGTGGGGCTCAAACTCATGAACTGTGAGATCATGAACTGAGCTGAAGTTGGATGCTCAACCAACTGAGTCACCCGCGTGCCCTGAGATTCAGTATTTTTAAATCTATCATGGAGTTGGTTGTTATTTGTCCGGCCACTTCTCCATCTGGGTGGTGGAGAGCTGAACGGATTGCTCTTGTCAGAGGCTCTAGAATGGGGTCAGATTCCATTGGATGCAATTGGAGAAGATTGTCTGCATCAGCAGCTGGCATTTCCAGAGAAATCCTGAAGGATTTCCCAAGAGTCGAAGCACCTTGGACTGTGGCTGGGGCCAGAGAGAGCCTGGGGGCCCCTGGCATGGACTGACCCCCCCACCCCCAGAGGGGAGTTCTTCTAACCCCACCTGCCTGCATGATGTGCTGACAGAAATGCAATTGCATTTAATGAGGCTGCCGAAGAGCTTCCATTTGTAGGTTGAAGAGACAGAAATTCATTTTCTCTTATTTTTCCAATCTTTGTCTGTAAAATAGATTTCTGCAGTGTCATTTCTCTGCTCACTCCAGTCTTTGTTAAGGAAATGAACTGTTGGAGCTGGATGTCTGTTTTATTCAGAGCACTTTAGCGATCCCCAGATACGGGGGCCGCTTTGATGGTCTGGACCACTGGAAATTGAATTGCTCTGGCCAAGGATTTTTTCATTTTCCTTTTTAAGTTATTTTCTTTTTTTTCAGTTGAGGAATCATTGACATACAATATCGTGTTAGTTTCAGGTGTACAATGTAGTGTATTTCATACCTACACACATTACAAAATGGTCACCAGTTAAGTCCAGTTACTGTCACCATGCAAACTTGTTACAATATTATTGACTACATTCCTTATACGATGTATTACATCCTGTGTGTTATTTATTTTATAACTGAGAGTTTGTATTTCTTAATCTCTGTTACTATTTTGCTTATCTCATTCCCCTCCCCTCTAGCGACCAGGAGTTTGCTCTCTGTATCTATGAGTCTGTTTCTCTTTTGTTTTGTTTGTTCATTTGTTATGTTTTTGTTTTTGTTTTTAGATCCCATGTATAAGTGAAATGAAACAGTATTTGTCTTTCTCTGTCTGACTTATTTCACTTCACAAAATACCCTCTAGGTCCATCCATATTGTTGGAAATGGCAAGATTTCATTCTTTTTTATGACGAACAATAGTCCAATGTGCCTGCTGGCCATCTGTATGTATTCCTTGAGAAAATGTTTATTCAGGTCCTCTGTCTATTTGTTAATCAAATTGTTTGTTTTACTGATACTGAGTTGTATGTGTTCTTTATATAACTTGGATGTTAACTCCTCATTGAGTATGTCATTTGCAAATATCTTTTCCCATTACTTAGGTTGACTTTTGTTTTGTTGATGGTTTCCTCCCCCGTGCAGAAGCTCTTTTAGTTTAATGTAGTCTCGTTGGTATATTTTTGCTTTTGTCCTTGCCTGAGGAGACAGATCTAAAAACATATCCCTAAGACCAATGGCAAAGAGCTTTACTGCCCATGTTTTCTTCTACGAGTCTTACAGTTTCAGGTCTTCTATTTAGGTCTTTAATCCATTTTGAGTTTATTGTTGTATGTGATGTGAGAAAGTGGTCCAGTTTCAAGTAGCCATCCTGTTTTCCCAGCACCATTTATTGCAGAGACTGTCTTTTCCCTGTTGTATATTCTTTTTAAAGAATTTTTAAAATTTCTCTTTATTTTTTATTTTAGAGAGAGAGTGCGAGTGGGAGAGAGGGGCAGCCGGAGAGAAGGCGAATCATAAGCAGGCCCCATGCTGAGCGTGAAGCCCGACATGGGGCTGATCTCATAACCACAAGATCATGACCTGAGCCAAAATCAAGAGCTGGATGCTTAATTGACTGAGCCACCAAGACACTGTTCCCTGTTGTATATTCTTGCTTCCTTTGTTGTCAATTAATTGACCACATAAGTGTGGGTTTATTTCTGTTCCATTGATCTATGTACCTGGTTTTGTGCCAGTACCATACTGTCTTGATTACTACAGCTTTGTAGCATAGTTTGAAATCTGGGCAGAGGGGCGCCTGGGTGGCTCATTTGGTTAAGCGTCCAACTTCGGCTCAAGTCATGATCTCACGTTTTGTGGGTTCGAGTCCTGGGTCGGGCTCTGTGCTGACAGCTAGCTCAGAGCCTGGAGCCTGCTTCAGATTCTGTGTCTCCCTCTCTCTCTGACCCTCCCCTGTTCACGCTGTCTCTCTCTCTCTCAGAAATAAATAAAACATTAAAATTTTTAAAAAAAAGAATGTGAAATCTGGGAGTGGGATACTTCTGGCTTTGATTTTCTTTCTCAAGGTTGCTTTGGCTATTTGGGGTCTTTTGTGGCTCCATGCAAATTTTAGGATAAGAATGATTTTCCAGTTCTGTGAAAAATGCTATTGGAATTTTCATAAAGATTGTATTGAATCTGTAGACTGCTTTAGGTATATGGACATTTTAATAAATATTAATTTTTCTAACCCACGAGCATAGAATATATTTATGTTTGTATCATCTTCAATTTTTTTCATCATTTTCTTATAGTTTTCAGAGTACAGATCTTTTACCTCCTTGGTTAAATTTGTTCCTAGATATTCTGGGTTCATGACCTCTGCTGAAATCAGGGGTCAGATGCTCAACCAACTGAGCCATCCAGGGACCCCTGGGATTGCTTTCTTAATTGTGCTTTCTGATACTTTGTTATGAATGTATAGAAACACAGAAGATGTCTCTGTATATTGATTTTGTATCCTGAAATTTTACTGGAATAGTTTGTTGGTTTGAATAGTTTCTGGGTAGAAGTTTTATGGTTGTCTATATATGATCTCATGTATTCTGTTTTTTAAATTTTTTTAATGTTTATTTATTTTTGTGAGAGAGACAGAGACACAGTGTGAGTGGGGGAGGGGCAGAGAGAGACGGAGACAGAGAATCCGAAGGAAGATCCAGACTCCGAGCTGTCAGGACAGAGCCTGACACGGGGCTTGAACTCACAGCCTGAGCCGAAGTCAGATGCCCAACCGACTAAGCCACCCACGTGCCCCTCATGTCATCTTGAACAGTGACAGTTTTACTTCTTCCTTTCCAATTTGGATGTCTTTCATTTCTTTTTCTTGCCTAATTTCTGTGACTAGGACTTCCAGCACTACATTGAATAAAAGTGGTGAGAGTGGGCATCCTTGTCTTGTTCCTGACCTTGGGGGAAGAGCACCTTTGAATATGATGTTAGCTGTGAGTCCGTTAATATATGGCCTCTATTGTATTAAGGTACATCCCTCTATACCTACTTTGTTGAGAGTTTTTAGCATGCATGCATATTGGATTTGGTGAGTGCTTTTTCTGCATTTACGGAGATGATCATATGATTTTTATCCTTCATTTTGTTAATGTGATATTGAACATGTATGTTTACAGATATTGAACCATCCTTGCATCCCTAGAGTAAATCCCACTTAATCATGGTGTATGATCCTTTTCATGATTGATGACTTTGGTTAGCTAATAGTTTGTTAAGGATTTTTGCATTTATGTTCATTAGGGATATTGCTTGTACTTTTCTTTCTTCCTTCCTTCCTTCCTTCCTTCCTTCCTTTCTTTCTCTTTCTTTCTTTCTTTCTTTCTTTCTTTCTTTCTTTCTTTCTTTCTTTCTTTTTCTTTCTTTCTTTCTTTCTTTCTTTCTTTCTTTCTTTCTTTCTTTCTTTCTTTCTTTCTTTCGTTTAGGGGTTTAGGTATCAGGGTAAGGCTGTCTTCATAGAATGAGCTTGGAAGGCTTCCTTCCTCTTCAAGTTTTTTGGAATAGTTTGTGAAGGATAGGTATTAACTCTTCTTTGAATGCTCGGTAGAATTCACCTGTGCAGCCATCTGGTCCTGGACCTTGGTTTATTGGGAGTGTTTTAATTATGGATTCAATTTCATTATTAGTAATTGGTCTGTTCAGATTTTCTTTCTTCCCGATTCAGTCTTGGAAGCATGTATGTTTCTAAGAATTTATCCATTTCTTCTAGGTTGTCAAATTTGTTGGCATATAAAGAATTCAGAAATTCAGGAGGGCTGGAGGATAGGGTTCAAGAATAGATGGCAGGCATGGGGCCTAGGGACATAGGTACGGTTGGATCTGCAAGCTGTATAGGCCACCAAGTAGAGTTTGGACTTTGTCCTTATATGATGGGGAGCCACAGAATGCTGGCACGGGGGTCACATTCAAATTGAGAAGCCTCACTTTCACCACTGAGTAGGAATAGATCAGGGATGGCACGGCTCTATGTTGGGTTCCTGCTGGGTGAGTGGGGAGCAGGCTAGACTTCAGCCCCTTTCCCCACTCTGGACAGGTGCTCCTGTCTAGTGAATAGCTGACACACCAGATGCAATGTTCCTGCTTCCATCAGAAGCATTTACTAAGGTATCACCTCGAAGCAAGACTGATTTTCCCATAAGATAGATTCTTGGGCCTGTTGCGATGGCAGTGACTTTCCTCCACCTTACCTTCACCACACACTTATGAGCTGGAGCTGTTATCTCCACTTTATAAAGGAACAAACGCGGAAGGTTAATTAGAGGTCCAAAACCACAGCCGAGTGGGGACTCCAGCTGAGGTTTCTGCTCTCCCTTCCTTCCCCTTGTGCCCTCTGCCCATCCTGCCATCCACGTGCCTCAGATATTCTTCAGCATGTCATCAAAAAGTTAAACACAAAGGGATCTAAAAATTCCATTTCTAGATACATATCCCCAAACCCCGAGAGCAGGGACAGTGCTCATAGAAGCATTATTCACAATAGCCAAAGGTGGAAACAATCCAGGTGTTCATCAACAAATGGATGGATAAAGACAATGTGGGACGTACACGCAATGGGATTTTATTCATCCCTTGGAAGGAAGGAAATTCTGACACAGGCTACAACATGGATGAGTCCTGGGGCGCCTGGGTGGCTCAGTCGGTTGAGTGTCCAACTTTGGAGGTCGTGATNGATCTCACAGTTTGTGGGTTCGAGCCCTGCATCGGGCTCTGTGCTGACAGCAGGCTCAGAGCCTGGAGACTGTTTCAGATTCTGTGTCTCCCTCTCTCTCTGACCCTCCCCTGTTCACGCTGTCTTTCTCTCTCAGAAATAAATAAAAAACATTAAAAAAAAACCATGGATGAGCCCTGAAAATGTTATGCTAAGTGAAATAAGGTGGCAGGAAATAAAAGAGCAAATATTTTATGATTCCACTTGTGTGAAGTAGCTAGAGTGGTCAAACACACAGAGACAGAAAATGGAATAGAGTCACCAGGGGCTGGGGAAAGGGCGAATGGGCAGGTATTTCTTACGGGTACAGAGTTTCAATATGGGTGATGGGAAAACTTCTGGAAATAGATAGTGGTGATGGTTGCACAGTAATGTGCTTAATGCCAATTAACTGTACACCTAAAAATGGTTAAAATAGCACATTTTATGTTTATGTATATTTACCGCAAAATATTTATTTATTTATTTATTTATTCATTTATTGAGAGAGCATGAGCAGGGGAGAGGGGCAGAGGGAGAGAGAGGCAGAGAGAAAATCTCAAGCACGCTCCATGCTCAGCGCAGAGCCCAACGTGGGGCTCGATCCCACGACCCTGGGATCATGACCTGAGCTGAAAGCAAGAGTTGGATGCTCAGCCTGCTGGGCCCCTCCTGTGCCCCTACTAACAAACATTTTTAAAATAAGAAATGTGCCTCAGTTCACACTGCATTATAGCTTTCTGTTCAGGCGAGGGTCTTCTGAGAGGCTGGGGGGTCCTCCGGGGCAAGACCATCTTGTGTTGTCTTCCTGTGTGTGTGTCTTGTGGCTTTCAGTGCCCCCTCTCCCTCCCCGCCTCCGAATCTTGCCCTGTGCTGCAAGGGGAGCGGTCCACCTAATGGCCTGGAGACTGGACCTCAAGGCATGGACATGGCTGGACCAAGTTCATCCTCTGAGTGTCAATAATGCCCCTTCCAGCAACGGCCAAGGGCACCTGGGTCCTTCCTATGGAGCACGCAAAATGGCGACGGGCAGTTTCAGACTCCTATTGTTTCAAACTAGCAAGAGCAATGGAAAGAGGTCATCTTCCCTATCAGCTCTGGCAGAAAAGCCCTCGCACGGTCCCTAGGGGGCCATGCCAGAATCATGTGCACCTCCCTGAATTAATCACGGCCGTCTCTTTCAGAGGGGTGATCTGATTGGCTGGGCCTGGACCGCACCGTTACCTAGGGAAGGTGGAGTCGCGTGATGGGGAGGTCCACCCCGACCAAGAGGAATGGGGAGCAGCACATCCAAGGAGAAGTGGGTGTGTCACCAAAGGAAGGAGACGGGAAAGTAGAGGGCCGTCAAAGACTTTGGGAACCAAAGCCTTTATCAAGCCCCAGATGGCCGGGTTCCCAGTGTGGCCCTTTAGATCAATCCCTACATCTCCTCCCCTAAAGTGTGGGAGTCTTCCAGAAGAGCTGGCTCAGGCCAGGTTCTGGGGGTCCATAGCGGCATTGACCTCGCGCCTCAACTTTGCTGGCCATTCCTTTGGTTTTGCTCCAGCACACAAGATACCCTTCCTTCACTGGCTCCAGTGTCTGGCCTCATCTACTGCCTCAGTGCAGGGCCTCCCATTTCAGGGGCCCCCTTCCCACCTCCATGCCCTCTTGCATCAGGAGCTTCCAGAAGAGTCCGGCACAGTGAACGGATATGGGGGCCCAGAGCTGGCACGCCTCAGGCAAATGAATGAGGGAGTGAATGAATGAATAAGTGTGTGGGTGGACTGACAGACTGAGCGAAACTTCAGAAGGAGTTGAAAAAAGAAATGAGATGCTCTATTCCCAATGTGGATTGGCAAAAGGCGTCTCTGGCCGGCTCAAGCCTGGGTGCTATCACATCTCAAATCAATTTTCAGACTCAGAGCAAAGACGCATATCTATTTCTCTCCGGTTCTCTCTGCCTCCCCTCCCAAAAGAACACGTCTGCGGGGACAGATGGCCCTGTGTCAGCGGCCCTGTGTGATATTGATGTGAACAGCGAGGAGAGGCGATGTGGCTCATGGCTGTAAAAATAGACGTGCGTTGGGAATGCATGAAGTCAGGCCCCTCCTCTGGCCACGCCAGGCATCCTTTTTTAACCCAGCACTCATGGGTTTGGTATCCACCCGGCAAGGCAGAACAGTGGTCTGGAACTTGACATTTGAAGGGCTTGAAAGAAATAGAAAGAGGCATGGAGGTTTCTTTTTTTAAGTCAGTCTGGCTATTTCTGAATGGGACATGCGAAGGAAACGGGAGATCGAATTCACAGCATTTTAGAACCGTAGCGTCTGAGAGATGGCGCGGGGCTTGTATGAGCGATTCTGTCTGGTTCCCCTCCCAACGCAGGAATTCCTTCCGCAGAGCCTCTGATGATTGTCTGGTTTCTGCTTGGATACCTTGAGTGGCAGGACGCTCTCTCCCTCAAGGGGCAGCGTTTCGTAGTTGGGCTTTGTTGGATACATCTAGCTGCTGCCACTAAAATACCTTCAAGAAAATTCTGCGTTGATATCTGCCTCTCGAAAACACCTCCGCACTGACCCTGGGGTTCGGGCCCTGTTTATGGTACTGAATTTACAGCCCCTGGTATTTCTTGGGCCCCCCTGCTATCTGCTCAACCCTTGAGGAGCCTCAGAGGCTAAAAAAGAAGACACAGTTTCCAAACGCCAGCTAGCACGCAATCTGGGGAGATAATGAACATGTGTGGAATAATGAGATAGTGCGCAGCGACAGGATATTATTAAATTTGACATTGTGTGATACTGCCTATTTCCTTCCCGGCTCGAATCAGTGGCAATTGTCGCCACCCCCGTGTCGATTAACAACACCTACGTTTTAGCAGTCGCTCTGACTGGGGAGCTCGGAGCGACCTTGACTTACTCTTATTGTCTCCCCCTCCCCGTCTGGTCTGTTCTCTCATGGGGTCTGGCCGAGGGAGGGGCTCACTTCCACTGCTTCCACTGTCTGCACAGTCTCCCACTTGAGGTTCAAGACTCCCTCATTGTTTGGCCTTATATCATCATTCTCAGACTCTGCCTTCTTCTTACCCTTCCTCCAGCGGCTGCCCCCGCACCTCCAACTCCCTCAGATGCCTTTTGCTTGCTCCCCTTCACGCACCCGTTCTCTCCTGCGTCTCTTTTTGTCTGAATCCCACCGCTTCTTGCAGGCTTGGTGGAAGCGTAACCATCTCTCTGGTCCCTGCATCTCGGCGGAAACAAATTATGTTTTCCCCGACGGTTGCCGTTTGCTCTGTAGCAAAACTGCCAGGCATCCCTTGAATCCTCTCTCAGCTTTTGAGGCTCACGGACCCATATGATGGGAAACAATATAATGGGCTTCGTGTCCTAAGACCTGAGTTCAAATCGCGACTCTTGCCGCTCACTCGCTTTCCTCTCGGGCAAATCAAAGACTCTCCTGGGCCCTCGTTTCCACGTCTGTATGGTGGGAGAGATTCCGCCCACCACCCTGGGTGGCTGATTAATGGAGATAATGAATGGGGCAAGTCTTTTTCAACTATGCGATGCCTCACAGGTATTGTTTCCTACTGTGGTTGTGTCTCCTTTTAAAAGAGGAAGCTGCCGGGCTTGCACTTTTTTTTATATCCTTGGAATTTATAGCATCACCAGCAGTTTATATAGCCTGCTGTTTGTCTAGCCTTGCGCCATGAGCTTAGGGGGTTAAAAGTGAAACACTCTCTGGGTAGAGCTAATGAACGCATGTGGAGTGCAGAGACTGTGAGATTGGGCAGGGTATGATAAAATTTGACTATGTGTGAGCAGGGTGGAGGCTCTGAGAGGGGGGGGCTGGAAGAGCCGGGGTGACACGGGAAGGCTTCCTGGAAGAGGCAGCCTGGAGCCTGAGCTTAAAGGCTGGGCGACCCCTGGGAAGGGGGAGAGGAAGTAGGAGGGCAATCCAGGCAGGGAGATTTCTCTGCGGAATGTCAGTCACCCTGTCCAGGCTCAGACGACAGAGGGACTCCCCTAAGTCGGGAGCTGGGCTGGATGAGAGGCCGGAGGGCGGCTCAGAGATAGTTTCTCATTTGCAGACAAGAAAAACTGCAGTTCCGGTTAGGAGGGGAGGGGCAGGGTGCTTCCGGGTGCTAAGGGCATTGGATATACTGAGAAGAGTTACATTTTGGATGCCATGTTCTCTGGTTTGACTTCCCCTAGCTTCCTGGGGAGTCACATGCAGGTTGGGGGGATTCATGGGCACTGGGAGGCCAGAAATAGGCTGGGGCGGGGGGGGGGCTCTAAGAGCACCACTAGAGCAGGAGCTTGGGGGTGGTAAGGTCCCGGGCACGGCCAGTATGCTGCACTCACATGTAGATTACATGTAGCAGACGTAATATGTAGATCGCACATTTAATTTGGAGAGACTTTGGGGAGGGGCTAATGGAGTTGATGCAGGGGTGAATCCCCCTAGGATGTATCTCTTGGTGAGGCCTCTAACTGGAAAAAATCTCTAGGTCTTGCTGTTATCAGCTCCACCCATTTTCCTGGGTGACTAATTGGTTTACCTGCTGTTATTGCCGGGGCATCATCATTTTCCCGGCTCTTGGTGATGTTAAAGATAAGCTATCGGGAGCCTTTTCAGAAAGTGCCTTGTCGCCCATCCGATCTTCAGAGCCCTGCATCTCAAGTAACCTTGGCCCACAGCCTGTTTAGGGGACAGTCCCGGAGGCTGCGAAGCTCCCGATGAGAGCAGGTGATAGCCAAGGCCCCGCCAACGCTCGCAGCCTCTTTTGTTCTTCGCCCAGCCTTGAGCCTTGAGCAAACAAGTCGCAGTAAACTACATGGCATTCGGATATTGGAAATGCAAAGAGAAAGTATCTTGAAGAACGACGAAGGAGTTAGGGCAGAGGGTACGGTGGGTGCGTGCGGGAGATTACACTGCGTCACCCCCTTCAAAGGCAAGGTGACTTCCCACACAAGAAATGGTGATAGGAAGCTGGTGGGGGGTGGGAGGGGCGGGGGAAGCGCACCTGCTGTCCTCTTGACAGCGTTAGCCTTATTCGACTGGATGCGACTCAGAATCTTCTAGGCAGGATGTTTGCAACCATTTTAGCCCAGCCCCGTGAATGATACAAGAAATGATACACGGAAAATCAGGTAAGAACAAGGCAGCTGGGGAACCCTAAAGGGCTAAACCAAAAGGCAATGGTGTCATGAGCCTGTCTTCCCCCTTGGGGATCAATTGCTTCTTCCCCTCCCTCTGCACGTGGCTAGCACAGAACTAGAGTTATACCTTCACCTAGTCNGGGGGGGGGCAGGTTTGGGGAAATAAAGGTTTATTAGCATTCCTTCATTCGAGTCCAGTCTCTGCCCCCTTTTGTGCAAGAAGGGCGGAGTTGGGTTCTTGGAACAGAAATGGTCTGCAGAGCTCAAAATATTTACTCTCCCGCCCTTTTCGGAACAAGGTTGCCGACTTCTGATTAGTCCAGAGGCGGGTGGAGGGCGGGGACTGGAGCTGGCTCCTATTTCAACTCTCGGGCACAGCGCTTTGCACATTTATGCTTAATTAAAGGAAGAAGTGTCCAAGCAGGGGAGAGTGAAGAGAGCATCCAGGGGAAACAGTTCAATTACTTAAGAGCGGGAGCCGTTTTCAAGGACTTTAAAAGCCTTCATTTACATATACAGAGTTGATAAGCTAATTGTACAACAATCTTGTCCTAAATTAAAGCAGCCCCTCAGGTCTCGTTAGATACCACCTTGTTAACCTGGTTCAAGGAAACCTGGTGTTTCTCGACAATAATCCAAGTTCCATTTCCATAACCCAGACTCTCCCCCACCACCCCAGTCTCTCTTTAGTCTGAATTAGACGCTGGATAGACATTTCCTCTGGCGTGGAAATGACGGTGAACATAATCTCGTGTAGCATCCCTCGAATGGTAGCGGCTGGTAAGTGCGACACCATTTCTATGCATTATGCGGTATAGACCTGGTGCTCAGGGGCCGAGAGCCCCGTTAATTCATGTTTAATTAAAAGCCTACTTGGGGTACCTGGGTGGTTCAGCCAGTTAAGCATCCCACCCTTGATTTCGATTAGGTCATGATCTCACAGTTCCTGGGATCAAACCCCGAGTCAGGCTCCCCGGTGCCAGCCTGCTTGGCATTCTCTGTCTCCTTCTTTCCGCCCCTCCCCTGCTAACCCTCTCTCTCAAAAATAAATAAGTAAACATTAAAAAAAGACCATTCTTAAGGAAAAAAAGCCTACTAAACAAATGACATTATTCCATCTCTGACTCAATTCCTAGAGTTGTTTTTAAATTATACGGAACAAGAATGTGAACATTTTAAGCTCTTTGGCATGAGGTAAGAGTGGAGCCCCCAGATTTGTGAATGGATGCAGACAGAGGAGGCTGTGCATTCTGTGGGGTCCGAAGGTTGTAGAATTTTAGGGGCTCTCTAAAAAAATTTTTTTTAATGTTTATTTATTTTTGAGAGGCAGAGAGAGAGAGAGAGAGAGAGAGAGAGAGAGAGAGCATGAGCAGGGGAGGGGCAGAGAAGGAGACACAGAACCAGAAGCAGGCTCCAGGCTCTGAGCTGTTAACACAGAGCCTGATGCGGAGCTTGAACCCATGCACCATGAGATCTGACCTGACCTGAAGTCGGACGCTCAACTGACTGAACCACCCAGGCACCCCAGGGGCTCTCTTTAAGAATATGGACCTTACTTCTGCAAATGTGACTTTGTGGGGTGGATCAGTATATGAGGCGAACATTGGGTGAGGGTCTTTCCAGAGCCTTGGAATGATCTAGATGGGTGAAGTTTAGTTCTAGATGGGCCTGATGGAGAACACTCCTCTGAGTGACTGGATCACTCATTATTTGCCTCATTAGATCAATGGAGTCAAATGAGCCTGGGAAGTGCTGGGAAGTGCGGTGTGGGAGAGTCACAATTCCTTGTAACTCTTTAAAGGTTCTGACAAGTCCTGCAGTTCAGAACATTAACTTTGTTTGATCCAGAGTTTCAAAAATTCGTTTTTGCCATAGAGGCCCTCTCTGGGCAAATATTTTCAAACAACTGAGAAGCAGGTGGGCATGGCTGACTTTGCCCCCCCTTCCTTACCCTCCCCAGTCCTATTTCCTTTTATGGGATAGCCAACCGGAGCTAGGACTCTCACCCCTCTGCTGTCTCAGAGTTGAGCTGGGACTCTCCCTGACCTGGGGTTACAGATACAGCAGATCAGACAGGTGCTTTTCTGGCAGGGGCTGGCTGGTTGAGAGGTGAGGACTGGGTCAGACCTACTCATAAGGGGGTTTTTCTCTTACAATAAAATCCTTTCCTAAAAAAAAAAATTCTGCAGCTCGGACTTTCTCTTGCCCTGAATTTTAAAAGAATGGGGCCTTTTGACTCAAATGAGGGCAAAGGGGATTGACATATAGATTCCCGGGTCTCATTTCTCTTAGCATCGTCTTGTGTTTTGAGTTTGGTGCAAGACTGGTGACACGATTTGCAGGTCCCTGTGCAGAATGAAAGCGCCGGGGGCCCCCTGCCCGGAAGTTATGTCAAGAGAGTGACAGCGTGGCATTAAACCACGTGGGGGCACCTTCCGAGGGGGGGCCTCCTGGACTGTGCAGGCCACGTGCCCGCGAGGTGCGTCTTCCTGCTTACTTGTTCCACAGTTCAAAGTTCCGAGGACACGTCAAGTCTGGAGGGAGACCCAGCGGTTTAGGAGGGGACTGTGTGATCTTAGCGTCATGGGCTGATCGGGGCCCCGCGTGGAGGCGCCTCTGCGGGGCGGATGGGTAATGGAGCTTCCCGAAACGGGCCTCAGCACTCCCAGTGATTCATCTGCGACGACACTGCTGTCGCCTGTGCCGTTCACATGATCGTTGTCATTAGCTGCTGCTTCTCCGGTGAAAACACTGCTCTAGCCTGAGTGTTTCCAAAACAGGGCCAGCTACCGCGGGTCCCCGTAGATGGGGTCAGCCCACGACTCCCTCTTTTCCTGGCTTGTAATAATTAACCGTGCCGTCAGGGGACGCAGTCTCATTGACTTTCCTATAAGCAGTTGGTACGTATGAGCACAGCGATGGCGTGAGTGGGGATGCAGGAGGGGACAGCGTCCCCCTTCCTGAGCCCTGCATCTCCAGCCACGGTGGGAGGGTGACGGGTGTGGGGGATGCCTCTGCCCCAGGAANGGAGTGGAGGGGGGGGGGGGGGGGTAGTCTCAGCAGATGAGGCAATCAGGTGCTTTGATAAGGGGTGTCTGGGTTCCGGGGCCCTGCTGTGGATTAAGGAAGGCTGAGAGGCACACTCTGAGCCACGCTGAGCGTGGCCCCAGGAAACCCTTTACCAAGTTCATGCTCACTGGCCTTCTACCTCCCACGCGTTGCACCTGGGATGCCTAGGCCACCAGCTGTGGCACTCACTCCTGCCCCAGACGGGGAGAGGGACCCGGGGAGGCGGCGGCGGTGCCCAGGTGCCCTATTTTCTTGCCTTTGGGCCAGCGAGGGCATCCCTCCCTGAGCCCTGAAAACAGCAGTGGGTGTATTGAACACGTTTCCCCTCTTTTACTCTTTTTTGGTTCCTGACAGCGAGCTTCTCGGTCCCTTGGAGCTGAGGGGAGAGCTGGGAGGGAGGGGCTCTGCCTGTGCTCCGTGGGGCACCAGACACCAGCCGCAGTGGACTCGGGCCAAATGCAGGATCATGGCTCAGAGCCTTTCCCGTAGGTGCGGGTGGGAGTGGGGGGAACTCATCTGTTTTTATTCAGATGTTAGGTGTGTGGATCGGGGAAATAGAGTTCCCTCTCCTTTTCTTTTTTTTCTTCTTTCTTTTTCTTTTTTTAACTTTGCTTATTTTGAGGGGGAGGGAGGGCCAGAGAGAGAGGGAGAGACAGAGAGAACCCCAAGCAAGCTCCACACTGTCAGCACGGAGCTGGATGCAGGGCTCGAACCCACCGACCGGGGAGATCCTGACCTCACGCAAAATCGAGAGGTGAATGCTTCACCGATGGAGCCACCCAGGCGCCCCCTACTCATTTCTCTTTAACTAACGTAGATTAGCCCTGTGTTAGTGCCTTCTCGTGTTTTCTGCCCTGTTCCCAAAGCAAAGCGTTTTCAGACACACTTGGCTGAGACAGTCATTTCATCGAGGGCGGGTTAATTATTGCTGAGAGCAGGGGTGTCAACACAGGTACAATTGACTTATTTGTTTCCAGTTGCATTCGAGGAGCCCTGATGAATGAATAACTCTGGGGAGTGGAGGTGACGAAGGCCACCGTCCCCTTCTGTTTTAAGGCCGGCTTTCACTTCTCCCTGATAACCTGTCAGGTGGTTCTGCCCGGGAAGAGCCAGCCTCCTCTCTGCCCATTTCCTTGTTTTCTCAGAGGCTGGCTCGCTGTCTGGCCAACACTACACTCTTGGGCAAGTCCCTCCCTTTCTTGGGGCTTCCTCTGCCCTGTCTATGAACAGAGGGTAATGGAGCATCTCTGTGACAGGGAGCTTTGCCGTTAGAGGCTTCCTGCGGATGGGTCAAGTGTGTAGGAGCGGAAAGCCTTGAAGTGTCTAACGGGAGGTCAGTCTAGAAGCTCTCACCGGCCACCCTTGTAGAAACATAGGGTTTCTCTACTTTGTGGTTAAACCTCCATGCTGGTAGGTTTTCTGGGTCAGGCTGGGGGACTTCCTCATTGGGGAAGGGACATTGCCCACAGTCTTGTGCTGGCAATGACAGCTTGTTTTAGGGTCTGTCCTGTCCATGTCACAGGGACAGTGCTGAGTCCCTGCTATTTACTGAGGGCTGACCACGGGTGAAGGGCCACGACACAGTAGCCCCTTTCATCCTTATAACAGTCCCTTGCAATGGGGTCCTTAATGGACATGATCATTAATGTAACATTCCTGTGACGTTAATTATGGACATTATTGCATCCATTTTACAGGGAGGGATGTTGAAGCTCAAAGAGCTCAAGTGACTTGCCCGTGGCCACGCAGCTAGCAGGTGGCAGAGCTGGGATTCTATCCCATGCACTTGACTGTAGCCCACGCCCTTGACCACTTAGCTTCCATCTTTCCAGCCCGTGCCTGTTGAAAGGTCCACTAAAATTGGGAATGCTCCTTCTCTGAGCCCCAGCCTTCTTGATTTCTTCTTATCACTGTGAAACCAGGATGCCAGAAGTCAGAGAGGCCCAAGATGGTTTCCACACTCCCTGTACGCTCGTCGATGCAGTGCCAAGTAATACCCTGGGGTATTACTCGCTGCTCAGGGCCTCAGGTGCAGATAAGGATCCGTCTTCCCAATGGGCCAGCACTCAGCATGGGTTTGCCCGTCTCCTTGTTTGGGGATGAAGGGCCACGCTGCCTACTTCCTATTCCTGGCCTCTACCTTGTCCTCTACCTCTGGGGACCAGGCCAGGCTGGAGAAGGGAACGGGAGGGCAGGGGAGAAGATCTTATTTTTCTGCGGCTTTTGTCGAGGAGAAGTTGTAGACTAGTGGTGACCTCTGATCCACAGCCCCTCTCACCTCCTTGGAACACTGAGGAGCAAGAATCTGCCACTCTGCTCTTTTACAGAAATGCCCAACGGGACGCAAGCGTGGTTTTCTGACTTCTCAAGGAATTCACAAACATCGCAGAGTCCTTTCCCTCTGCATCTTTTGTCCAATTACTTGCCCGAAACGCCAGTCGACAGACTTGGCCGTGGTCCACGCCATGGCCCCATGGTAACCTCAGAGGGTCTTGGGCCCAGAGGGGCAGCCCAGCACACTGCCCGACTCCTGACATGGGCGCAGTGTTTTCTGGCTACAGAGTGTACTCCGGTCCTGAGTGAGCTTTCCTGGCCTGAGCCTTTGCATATGCCCAGCGGGTCTGTGTCCCCCACTTGGAAGACGCAGGAAGCTAAGGCCCAAGGAGGTGACGGATGGATGGCCGGCCAAATGGGACCAGCAGCTGCAGCAAGCCCAGGCTGCTTGGCACCAACTCTGGGATCCTTCCCACCAACCAGCTCTCATGTCTGGACAGCCCTGGGGATCAAAGAAAATACCTTCATTTCCGACTTCCTTCTTCTCCCCTGTAGCCTTCTGACTAACGTTCAGAAGACTTGCCTGCTTTCTAGCTCAGGCCGTGCGCCTAGGAAGGCTCCATCAGGGGCTGCTGACTCTGGGAAGAACGGAAAGTCCCAGTTGGACTTAAGGACGAAATCAGTCCTGGGCCCCCAGGTCTCTGAAAAGTTATTAAACCCCACGCGAGGCCCTGACCTAGATTTAAAGATTTGCAAGATGCCAGATTCCAAACAGATGCCCACTAGGGCCCCGAGAGCCGCAGCTTAAAGATAACATTTACATTCTGCTGGGGTTCGGATCGCTCCGTTCCCCGCGCAGGTCCTCTCCCACCTCCGGTGGGATCAATACCTCGGTCGAGGTTACATGGAGGTGGCCACATTCTTTTAAGCTGTTTGCTCAGTGCTTGGTTTGCTCTGCTAACATGCCAACCACTTCTTCCAACAGGCCTGTTTGCCCAGTATTAGGGCTGTTTGCAGAAACACCTACCCCGATCCGAGGGGGCTCAGCTTTCCAAACAGTTGGTCCCCACATCTGTCAATCAATAGCGCCAATCGGGTTCCTGATATGGACAGCAAGCGTGGCCAAGTCCAATATTTGCCCAAATG
>NW_027527920.1:4903766-4929497 GCF_008692635.1 Crocuta crocuta | reverse complement strand
GCCCTCCCAGCTCGACAGGGCGGCCGTTGGCCAAGCGCACAGGCTGCTGGGAAGAGGCGAAGCTGGCAAACAGCGGGCTGATTCCAGGAAAGAAGGGCACACGAACAAACATGATAGCTCCTTTATGAGAGGTAATTTACTGAAATACACAGTGATTACCTGCTCACCCAGCCCTGGCGTCATTAAAAACGGCAGGCTCGGGGCTCTGGTTTGCCCAGAGCTGGCCAAGGAGAGTGGGTTGCAGTTTGTGAAGCTTGAGGTTGGATCCAGGGGGTTGGTTTGGCATCGCAGGGGACCAGAGGGGCATTAGGAGAGTATCAAACCCAGGAGATCTGCTCCCAAGAAGGACAAAATGCGAGCAGGAGAAAATACACCCTAAGAAGAGGGTGACGTTTAGTGGCGATAGTCTTTGTATAGTTTCAAACTTGATGGAGGTGCTGGTTCATGATACGGTGAAGATGCTAAATGCTTCTTAGTTTGTCCCCTTTCAGATGGTTAATTTTATGTTACGGGAATATCACCTCAGTTGGGGGTGTGGGTGGGGGAGCCTGAATCCCAGTGAGCCCAGGACGTTTACATTTGAGACACTCTAATGCCTCACTCAGGCTCTGGCTCAGAGTAAATGCTTAATAAATGTTTATTGAAAGAACAACCTAACATTTGCACTGTCAACAAAGCTCTTTGTTATACATTAGCTCATTTCATCCTTAAAGGGCCCTGTGCCGTGGGCAAGGAAGGGGAAGTCTTCCTGGGTTGTAAGGGAGAAACTGAGGCTGGAGGAGGAGAGTGGTTTGCATAATGTGCCACAGCGCGTAGAGGAGGTGCTGGGATTCAAAGCCCGAAGTCTCTGGCTTCCAAGTCTGTGCTTGTATAGCCTCACGATGGCGCCTACCTCCTGACTTCCAGGACGGGAGAGAAAGAGACGCTTACAAATATTACTTCCCCCCTTCTTTTAGGGTATTTATTACCAAAACTATTTTAAAATTTTTTCATGTTTATTTAGTTTTGAAGAAGGGAGAGACAGAGCAGGAGCAGGGGAGGGACGAGGAGAGAGGGAGATACAGAATCTGAAGCAGGCTCCAGGCTCTGAGCTGTCAGCACAGAACCCGACGCGGGGCTCGAACTCACGAGCCGCAAGATCATGACCTGAGCCCAAGCTGGACGCTTAACCGACTGAGCCACCCAGGTGCCCCTTACTAAAACTACTTGAAAACTGGACTGGCCAGCCAAGCCTCCCATTCTCCCTCAAAGTTCCTAGCACCGTGCAGGATAAATATTTGCTGATTCACTCAGCTGCAGGGACCAACCTTTGGTGGCTGTGGTGACTGCCCAGAGCAGAGCTCAGCCGGGTCAGGGGATCAGTGATGCCAAAGGACCCTGGCCGCGCAGTGTCTGCAAGGGGGGAGCTGGGGGCCCTGGGTGGTGGCTCCCAGAAGCCTTTGCTGGGTGCACGGTATCCTCTGCATGGGGGGAAGGGCTGGTGGTGGCGGTTGGGCCAGCCTGCCACTGTTGCTTGCTGGTCTAGGTGGCAGAGGTGTGGCCCCTCGTTAAAAACTGAGCAATTGCAGGACAGTGACTGCAGAGCATGACAGCCAGCACACATCTGTCTGAGGACAGCGTCTGAGAGGCTGCACAGCCCTCTGAGATGTGACCCTGGGGCAGGCACGGCCTGGGCTCCCTCTGGGCATCTCTTCGGGTGCTGTGGATAGAACCAGGAAGTGGGGGGGGGGGTGGAGGAGTAGAAGGCCATCTCTTTTCTGGGGTGTCCCCCACCCCCTGGGGAGAACTCCCGTATGCTCCCCACCTCACTCCATGATCAGAGCAGCCTCCAGACCTGCACGGGACTCCCCCGCCCTGGTTCTGCCCCCTAGAATCCTTATGGCTTGGGATGGGGCACTGAGCTCCTCTGACTCCTCGGTTATAAAATGGTGCCCTCGCTTTCCTCAGCGAGTGATCGGGGGTCACGTGAGAGGGTGCCAAAGGACCTGG
Source organism: Crocuta crocuta (assembly GCF_008692635.1). Lineage (NCBI taxonomy): Eukaryota > Metazoa > Chordata > Mammalia > Carnivora > Hyaenidae > Crocuta > Crocuta crocuta. Next base: position 4,927,508 of record NW_027527920.1, on the reverse strand, counting down.
CCGCGTCCCTCATCCCAGGTCACAGCACCGTCTTCTCCAGCCTACGTGGGACCTGGCTCCCTCTCCGCTGGCTACGGACGGGAACCCCAAACGCTTTCGAAGATGGAGTGGGAAGCAGACACGAAGGAAACAGGCCCCAGAGCAAGGCTTAGGGAGTGGCAGGGACTGTGGTAAGCTGGCGGTTTGGTGGCCCGCCTAACGCCACCGAGATCCAAAGACCAAACTGAAACAGGATAACTCTGCCAGTTCATGAGGTGGCGACGGCGGTCAGTTTGAGAACTTTTCAACCCTGAGTCGGAAACTGGGACTTTAAGGGTGACACCGAGGGGAGAAATAAACACTCCAGAAGGTCCTACGCGGTGAGCTACAAGTTTGGTCCCTGGTGTAAAGCGAGGAGGGCATCATGGTTGGACACGAGCTCCTCGCTGTCTGCGAAGGAGGAAGGGACAGTAGGTCCTGGGAGCCAGCTCGAAAGACACCTGCGGGGGCTGCATTTAGGGTCTCGTCCTGGGTACTGACGGGCGGGCACGGGCTTCTAGTGTGGGGAACACGCAGGTGCAGAGGAGTTAAAGAAAGAAGCAATAAATTTGACTGAAATTTGATTTGCTTTTATTGTCACAGGGCACTGACCGTTGTACACAATGTCAGTGATAAAATTCTCCTCCAAGGGAAAGCTCTCTTGGCCTAAGGTGTAAGCGAGCGGAACGTAAGACTCGTAGTAGTAAGTATAAGCGTATATGCTTCACTCCAGGACAGTTTTATTACCTTTCTTTTTTTATTAAGTAAAAAATTTATTTATTTTTTATTTTAGAGTGAGAGAGCACAGGAATGGTGGAGAAGAAGAGGGAGAGAGAGAGAGAATCTTTTTTTTTTTAAATTTTATTTATTTCTAGGAGAGAGAGAGAGACAGCGTGGGCAGGGGAGGGTCAGAAAGAGAGGGAGTGACAGACTCTGAAACAGGCTCCAGACTCTGAGCTGGCAGTCAGCACAGAGCCCGACGCGGGGCTTAAACCCACGAACCATGAGATCATGACCTAAGCAAAAGTCGGATGCTTAACAGACTAAGCCACCCAGGAGCTCCATGAGAGAGAGAGAATCTTAAGCACAGAGCCTGATTCGGGGCCAGAACCCACAACTCTGGGATCATGACCTGAGCCAAAATCAAGAGTCGGATGCTCACCAGACTGAGCCACCCAGGCGCCCCTCCTCTCCTTTAATCAACATTTTAATTGTTCAACGAAGTTAATTGGGAGAACTCCCAGTTACCTGCCCCCATGCATTGGTTTTGGGAGTTACTTTGTCAGGCTGCAGAAGTGTTTGCTTTCTCTTTGGGTACAGTCTGTGTCCGCAGCCCCTGTGGCTACATGTGTTCTCGAGCTTAAAAGAGTAGATTTTCAAATGAATGCTGACAACACAGCAATTGTAAAGATTAAAAACATAACATGAGTTCTTTAATGCAATGCAGTCACTCTACATAACCACTGGAGTTTAGTTTAGTTTTTTGTTTGAGAGAGAGAGAGAGAGACTTTCAAACGGGCTCCACACCCAGTGCAGAGCCCGATGCATGGCTGGATCCCCAGACTCTGGGATCATGATCTGAGCCGAAGTCGAGTCAGTTGCTCAACCAACTGAGCCATCCAGGTGGCCCTCGAGTTTAGTTTTGTTTAAAATTTGAAACAACCAGGGCACCTGGGTGGCTCGGTTGATTGAGCGGCCAACTTTGGCTCAGGTCATGGCCTCGTGGTTTGTGAGTTCAATCCCCTCATTCGGCTGACTGCTGTCAGCACAGAGCCTGCTACGGATCCTCTGTCCCCCATCTCTGTCTGCCCTTCCCCCTTTTGTGCTTTCTTTTCAAAAGTAAATAAACATTTAAAACAATAAAATTTTAAACAACCAAAGAGCGTGAACCGTGAGATGTTATGTTTTTGCTTAGGAAGTGCATATTTTAGTTCATGCTTGAAATAGTTACCTGAATTTGAATAATATGTTTACATATATATATACACACACACACACATTTTAAGTAGGCTTCATGCCTAGTAAGGGCCCAATGCAAAGCTTGGACTCACGGCCCTGAGATCAAGATCTGAGCTGAGGTTAAGTTGGACGCTTAACCGACTGTACTACCCAGGTGCCCCTTGAATAATATGTTTTGGATTGAAACTTATTTTTTTATTGTTTTAAAAAGAACAAAGCCTTGTGCTCACTTCGGCAGCACATATACTAAAATTGGAACGATACAGAGAAGATTAGCATGGCCCCTGCGCAAGGATGACACGCAAATTCGTGAAGCGTTCCATATTTTTCATGGAGGAGGACACTTGTGGGGATGAGCACTGAGTGTTATGTGGAAACTAATTTGACAATAAACTATTTGTAAAAAAAAAAAAAAAAAGAACAAAGCCCAGAAAGTGGTTTTATCAATAAATTCTATCTTTGGCTGATGTTGTAGTCTAATTAAAATCCTCTTATTAGTTACTGGATAATTATTTACATAAATTATTATTATATCAGACCATAACCAAAGGATCAGAATTTAAGGTGCTGGGCATGTATAAACCATTGTACAAATCGTTGTGTTTTTTTGTCCTATAGGAAGTTGGACAATGTGTTATAGTATTGTGAAGCCAGCAACTGGCTCATAATAGAAATGTTCTAAGGAAATTTCAAGTGGGGCACCTGCATCAACCTAAAATGACATGAATTCAGTCATAAAAAAAAAAAAAGGAGAAGAACAAAGGAGGAGGTGATTGAAACAATGTCTGGATGGGTTAAAAGTCTGTAATGCTCCCGAAATCGTGTGTAGTTCAGGAGGATTCTGAAGAAACGACACACGGCATACCTAGCGCCCCTGTAATATTGTTATTCATTGAGTTTGGTGATTTTTACACAAAATGGTTTTGATGTTTGGAAGAGGACTGAGTTTAAAAATGATCTGTTGGGGGCGCCTGGGTGGCTCGGTCGGTTAAGCGTCCGACTTCGGTTCAGGTCATGATCTCGTGGTTCGTGAGTTTGAGCCCCAGGTCGGGCTCTGTGCTGACAGCTCAGAGCCTGGAGCCTGCTTCAGATTCTGTGTCTCCCTCTCTCTCTGCCCCTCAGGCTCTCAGTAGCCGCCTTTACAAATAGGTACAAAGTTTCTCCAAAGGCCCTGCTGGAAGTGTTTAGTAATTCCATCAGCATGGCTATGTATTAGGTGCTCGGTGCAGGCACAGGCATTGAGCCGGTCACCCCTGGGTCAACAAAATCAGACAAGTCCTGGGGTCTGCCCTCCGGGGGAGTCCTGTGTGGCTGGTATTGAGGGAAGGGTGGAGGAAGCCCTAGGAGAGGTAGGTGAGTTGTCCAGGTTGTCCAAAGCAGGTGACAAAATTCACCCGAGGGGTCTCGTGGAAGTAGCGGGAGCCTCTGTGGAATTTGGGATCAGGAACAGAGGACGACACCTCAGAGGCTGGCGGGCAGGGAGCAGGTCCTAGAACAGCACGTACCAGCTCTGGGACCCGCAGCAAGTTCTGCCTCCCTCCTCTGGGACGCTGGGTGGGGGCACTAGTTCAGCCTCACTGGTGGATGTTGATGAAGCTCCAGGCTTAAGAAATGGTGGATGATGAGCTCCCAGGGCTCCCGTGAGACTTCCCTTTCTCGATGGTTCTCTACCCGGACGCACCGTGGAATCTGGGGCTTACCTCGCACCTACACTCAGGGAAAACCTTTCAGCAGGGGGGGAGCTCACTTTGCGCATGTGATTCTGGTGAGCGAACCCGGTTCAAGCTCGGAAGGCCTAAAGGAACCGACAGACCGTGCCCTCGCCCGGCCTCCCTCAAATATAAATGGTCTCAGCGGAGCTTTGGGGAGAAACTGAGGACCTATTAATAATGATAGTTCCTGGGGCGCCTGGGTGGCTTAGTCGGTTAAGCGTCCGACTTTCGCTTAGGTCATGATCTCGCGGTTCGTGGGTTCGAGCCCCGCGTCGGGCTCTGTGCTGACTGCCAGCTCAGAGCCTGGAGCCTGTTTCAGAGTCTGTGACTCCCTCTCTCTCTGATCCTCCCCTGCTCACGCTGTCTCTCTCTCTCTCTCCTAGAAATAAATAAAAATATAAAAAAAAAAATAATGATAGTTCCTGGGCTCCTCCCCTGAGATCGTAGGCTGTCTGTAGGCCACTTTCATCCCTCACCCGAGGACTGGCCCAGCACCCGGAATAATACTTCCAGTATTCCCTAACCCCTGAGGGTCTCTTTAGGACTGTGCCCATGACCTCCTGACTCATCTCTAGATTTGGCACCTGTAAGAGCGTGTGTTCAGGTACTAGGTCACATATTTCAACTGCTTTTGATATATCACTAATTTAATCTCACAGCTACCCTGTGACAAAGGTCTACTTGCCCCAGAGAAGGTCAGTGGCTTGCCCAAAGTCACACAGCTTAAAAGAGCCAGAGGTGCGTTAAAAAAAAAAATGTATTGTCAAATTGGCTTCCATACAACACCCAGTGCTCATCCCACCAAGTGCCCTCCTCCATGCCCAGCACCCATTTCCCCCTCTGCCCCACCCCCATCTGCCCTCACTTTGTTCTGTCTTTACGAGTCAGAGGTGGGATTTGAACCAGGTCTGTTTCAGTCCAGAGCCCAAGTTCCTAAGCGTAGCCCCTGCTATTTGATGGAAACAGTCCCGCCTCCAGGAGCTACAGGCTGAGATGGCCGCCTTGAAACAGGCTTCTAGAAAAGGGAGGGCGCATAAAATAAAGGTCTTGACCTAACCTGACGGAATGTCTTACGTTCAGTTAGCACCGCGTCAGAATTTGCAGAAGTCTGGTCAGCGCTACCCCGAAGTTGCCTGGAGCATACTCTCAAGGTGGTGAGAAGCTGTTGAATTAATAAGATGCATGAAGATGATTGCAGGGGAAACACTTTATCTATGGAGGATAATACACTCTTTGGAGGCATTTTCAAGTACTTTCAAAAACTCCCTTTTCCGCACCAATAATTGATAGACTAACCTCAAATTGTTCTTATTTGCTCATTAACATGAGGCCCCCAGGGGTTCACTATGCAACACTTTATTAGCCTGGATTGAGTAATATATTTTAAAGTAATAAAACGACATTATTTTTAAATTATTTTTTAATGTGGACTTTCCAGCCATTGACTGCCCTCTCTGATAGGTCTGAATTAGTGAGTTTTAATTGTGCGCAAAGAAGCAATAAAATAACCATTACTAAGATGATGGGTCCTTCTTTTCATGGCAGGCACCGAGCTGGGCACGTCATGCGCATCTTCCCAGTCAGCCTGAAACCCCGTACTGGGGCACCCCCTGCCCCTCCTCACAGACACAGAACTCACACTCTGAGGGATTCGACTCCTTGCCCTGGGTCCTGGGGCTAATGAGTGGGAGGAGCCAGGAGTCAATTTCAGGCTCATCACTCCTTTTCTGTAACACTTGATGGACACGGTCGAGGTGTGAGCTTGGGTGGCGCTGAACCTGTCTTCGCCCAGAAGATGGCGGTAATAAAAACGAGAAGGTAAGAAAAATAAGAGAGAAATCAAGACATGTCAAGGACACTCAGGACTCCTCGTTGCTTATCTTAAGTGCTGGGTGGGCACGCAAAGATGAGTGGGCGTGGTGTGATGTTTCCGTTTGTGAGTCAACTTGGCTAGACTATGTCCAGTTGTTTGGTCAAGCCAGTCTAGATGTGGGAATGGGCATATTTATTAGACCTGATTAACATTTAAATCTGTAGAGTTGGAATAAAGCAGATTATTCTCTACAGCATGGGTGAGCCTTGTCCAATCAGTAGAAGGCCATAAGAACAAAGATCGAGTTTCCCAAAGAAGAGGGACTCCTCGTCAGGACTGCACCATAGGAATGCTGCCCGAGTTTGCATCCTGCTGCCTTGTGGAACTTGAACTTAAGATGGCCACCGTGACTCTTACATACATTTCCAGCCTGCTAGTGTGTCCTACAAATTTTATGCCAGTACACCTTTCTATGCCATGATTAAGTGAATCACAGCCCTGCATCACTGGGGTTTTTCCATACTTGACCCCTTTGAGAAAGAACCAGAGAAACTAAGTCAAATGGTTCTCACGGATTTGTCCGGAAATGTCACTTTGGAGCCCATCTGACGCTGACTGCTGCAGGTGTCCCCGTCCAGGCTGTGGGCAGTGTGGCTCTGCGCCCTGGCTTGATGCACACCAGCAAAGTGACCTCCTGACTTCGTCCCAGAGGGTCTCTCTCAGCAAAAGTCGGAGGATCTGTAGCCACAAGGCTTCATATCAAAGGGGCTTCTAATGATGCAGAGAATTCAACTCTCCAGAATTTGCCAGGGAATCGACTTCTTCTCTGGAGTCCTTTTATCAGGCAGCATTGAAGCCACTCTTACTCTTCTTATCTTTTATTCAGATATCACCTCTATAAAGAGACTGGCTCATGCCCTCCTGTCCTCGCCTCCATTCCTCCCAGAGAGGGGCCACAGGACAGTGATCATTCCCATTTTACAGAAAGAGAAACCGAGGCGAAGAAAGGCTGCAACTAGCCTCTGATCCTGGGCAGCACCTGTGACAGGCCGGGGAAGGAGCCCTGGTAGGAGACCCCCCAGGTGCTGGCCCGTCACTGGGAGAGCACAGGGCACCTTTTAGCCTGGCCTTGCAGATTAGAACCAGCCTTGCTGCTCCAAAGAGGTCCAGGCCACTGATAGGGGAGTGCGCGGGCACGCTTTAAAGTCATGATTTGTTTTGTTTTGTTTTGTTTTTGTTTCTTACAGTTCACTCAGATCCAAGGCACCCCATTTTGTGCAGATGCTCTGCCCCTCTCTGTTCCCTTGCCCAGGAAGGACTTATATACCCTAAGGCTATTGTTGCTGACTCCGCCTGAAAAGTACTCCCTCTGGAGAAAGAGGATTGCAGCCATCAGCTAGAGAGGGAGGGAGAGACGTGGTCTGAGGTGGAAGGAACAAGCTGTGTCACCTTAGAAAAGTCACTGAACCCCTCTGAGCCTCAGTTTCTGCCTCTGTAAAAGAGTTGCCTCCTAGGGGGTCGTCAGGGGTTTTAAATGAAATAAGAAATGTTGCCATGTTGAATAGACTGTAAAGCGCCGTACCAACATTAGCTATTGTTTTAAAAAAAAAATTTTATATTTATTTATTTTTGAGAGAGAGAGAGGGAGAGCGAGCGAGCAGGGCAGAGGCTGAGAGAGAGGGAGACACAGAATCCGAGGCAAGCTCCAGGCTCTGAGCTGTCAGCACAGAGCCTGACGCAGGACTTGAACTCATGAACCTCGAGACCCGAGCCGAAGTGGGATGCGTAACCGACTGAGCCACCCAGGCGCCCCCAGCTATTGTTATTTTTGACGCCCCATAAAAGGGAGGAAAGTTAAGGAAAGATTTCGAATTGGGGAATTTTGCCTTCTCTGATCTCACGTGACAGGGAGGTCACAGTGCAGAGTTTAAGCGGTCTGCCCCAAATCGCAGGAGGTGAGAAAGCCGGTTTAGGGTTGGGGTAGTGAGGATGGGTGGGAACGAGGGGCATTTTCTGCTTGGGGCGCAGGGACTGGACCACGGTGGGACAGACGAGGGTCCCAGGAGGAGGGGCCGGGGCAGTGGGCAGCAAGGTCGGGGGGAGGCCAGGTAGGCAGTGGCTCTGATGCGAGCCTGAGGACTCAGCGCTGTCACTTGGGGGTGCCACCAGCTCTGTTTACCAAAACCGTGTAGGGGCCGCTAGTGCGAGGACACGTGGATGGTGCAAATCACTCCCGGGTGTGCCTTCTGCTCCAGCAACAGGGCGAAACACATCTGACCCAGGTCCTCTTCCCACGATCACAGACCAGGGGCTAAAGAGGTAGGGCAGGGGTGAGGAGGAGGGCAGAGCTTTCCAAGGGAAAACCCGGCGCTCTCATTCTCTGAGGTCAAGAAATGTGGGCTGTACGAGTTTTGCCATGATCAAAACTATGCCTGAGTCACTTTTGGGCAGAAGTGAGAGAACAAGGGGTGGGGGGGAGGGAGGCAGGGGTGCATACCTAGGCGGGCAACACACCTACACACATCTCCCAAAAGCTGGTTTACCACCCCAGATGACCCGAGGATTCTGGTAATGAGAGTTGTCATTCAAGACAAGCCTGACTCATTTCTCCCACGAAAGGAGGAAAAGAAAAAGTCAGCAAGAGAGAGCGGAATTCATATCTAGGTGGATCTTGAGTGCCCTGTGTCTCCTTCCTTCCTTCTACTAAAATATTTCCCCTTTGGTCTCTCTTACTGCCTCATATTTCACCATTACAGATTTATTCCGTTGGCTATTCAGTCTCCAAGAGTTCTTTTTTTTTTGGTTTGTTTACATTTTTAATTTAAAGTTTATTTATTTTGAGGTGGAGGAGGGGCAGAGAGTCAGGGAGAGAGAATCCCAAGCAGGCTCCACACTGTCAGTGCAGAGCCTGACCTGGGGTTGGTTGCATCAGAGGGGGGCCTGAGGGGCTAAAAGGGGTGAGTAAGGGAGAGGGGGTAGGGACAGAGATCAAAATCCGCACTTTATGGATGAGGAAACAGAGATTCGGACAAAGAAAGAAAGCAGTTAGTCTCTGGTGGGAATAGGCCAAACCTTATTTCCCACCCCAAACTGTCTTCCTCAGAGCTGCTCAGAAGCAACGCCAAGAAATTTGTTGCAGAGAAAACACGCCCCGTTGCCTTTCCCTCTACCTCCAGGGCGATCCAGGAAGCGCGGGCAGCACACGGGCCAGTCCCGAGAGGGCCATTCGTAAGCTGGACGGGAGCTGTGACTCTTGGGCCTGGTCCTAAATGACAGAAGCGCATCAATCAGACGAGAAACCCTCTTCCTCCCTCCCTTCCTCTCCCCAGTCTGCCTCTGGAATTTGAGAGGTCACGCCGGAAGTCGAAGTTGGGGAGGCCATGACAGGGCTCCCCTAAGGTTCTGAGTTTGGAAAAACGCAGGGAGCCAGCCAGATAGGGGTCAAGGAGGGGAGGGCAAAGAACTTGGAGAAGAGATGTCCCGGAGAGCCCCCGTCTGCCTGATGCAGGAAGATGCCTCACTCCCGGGGGTGGGGAGGAACCCCTGACGGTCTGCCCAGTGGGATGTCAGCATGGCCGTGGAGTGGTGCCTGCTGGGGCGTGAAGGCTGCTCTCTCATTATTTCTTGCTCTCCGAGTGCCAGGCCCCAGGTAGGGTTGCACCTGCAGACCCCTTGTGCCGGGTGGGACCACTGAGTGGTGAGTGTGAGTTTTCATGGTCTGTGGCCCTTCAGGCTCTTGCCCAGAAACAGCCACATTCAAGATGACTTCGGTCCTTCAGCCTGGACCCCCGGGGCAGAGGGAGTATGGAGCCCGGAAATAGCCACATTCAAGATGGCGCAGCTCCCTCAGGCTGGACCCCGGGGGCCGAGGGAGTATGGAGCCCTAGACGGCTCAAGTCTGAGACCTAAACCTTCTCTGTTACAAGCCATTTCACTCTGGGGATTGTTTGTTACCACAGCACACCCTGCTGTATTCTGACTGCCCCTCCTGGGGTGTAAGCATGGCTTTTGTTCTGGGTCTTTATGGAAAGTAGACAGAGGCGCGGACCCAGTGGGGCAAACCCAGGCCCTGGAGACATGCCTTGGGTTTCCCCTTCTGGCCGCAGCCCCGTCCCTCAGGCTGTGGGACAGGCGTGCAGGACAGCAGAGGGCACCAGAGGTCTGTCGCCACTGTCCCCACCGGGGAGCAGCACTTGCAGGAGGGGCTCTGGGGCCTCAAGCAGGGAGAGAGCTCAGGCCTTGTCACTGTGGTTGTGGCCAAGTGTCTGTAGGATGCAGACTCAACCTCGGGAGGTTTCAGAGAGCCCGGGGCCCCACCGGGGCCTCCAAAGAGCAGGCCTTCTTCTTTCTCTTTCCCTCTGGGCCTGGCTCTGTGTCCGGTGCTGTCATCAGACCAGAGTGAGGCTGAGATGGGAGCAGGGGGTCAGGACAGAGCGTAAAGGGCGCTGCTGCTACAGGGAACCCACCCACCCAGCCTGGCACGGAGCCGTGGGATCTCAGGCCTTCCCCAAGCCTTCGGCTCTTGAGGCCACAAATTCCCCCATTATACTTTGGCCATTACACACNTTATCGGGAACAGTGCGCAGGTGGGGTCTGAGAACTCCATCAGCACAGAGGGCTTTGTCCTGGGAGCCGGGCAGCTGCGTGATCACCTCCGTGTCCCCTTCCCTCCCTGGGCCTCAGTTTCCTCCTCTGTACAAAGGGGTTGGGGGTGGCCAAGCTCAGAGCGCCTTCCAACTTTATAGCTTGCACTTTTGGGAGCAGGTTTCACTGCTCAGGACCCAGGAGGCAGCCTGGCCCTGGGGAAGGCACAGGAGGGAGGAGAGGAGGGTCTCCCGGGAGGGGAAAGGGTGCAGGACAGGGAACCCGGGGTCCCTGAGAGTCACTAGGTGGATGTGACGTTTGTCAGGAGAGGCTGGACGGCCTGCATGCACTTGCTTTTCTTTAGTGTTGACGCACACCTCGGTATTTACACTTTTCCAGATCATAGAGACCAAGGTCAGGTCAAGACTGTCCCCAGAACCTCAGTTGTTGGCTCAGCGACAAACAGAAGAGGTAATGGTGCCCGAGTCTCCGGGCCTCCCTCTCTGCCTTCTCTGGGTGCTGTTCCTGGCCTCTGGGCGCTGCCCAGGCAGGAGGTCTGGCCTGGTGTCTGGATCCCTAGTCAGAAAGCCTTCTAGAATTTCTCGCAGAAGAGTTCTCAGTGCTCCTTATAACATGTGGTGGGGAGAGTCTGTTGGGCGAACGATTGTGGCATTGAAGAAGAGACTTGTTTGTTGTTATGTCGGTGAGATTTGGGGTTTGAGGGCCTCACGTCTCCCGCCTCCCAGCCCTCAGACTGAGTCACAATCAGAAAGGTACCGGATGGGGGTTTCCAGGTCTTATCCAGATCTGGAGATGATGAGCTAACTCGGGAGACATGTGGAGGCCCTTTGGAAAGTCTTGAGTGCTCCCTGGGCGAGGGGTGAGCACCCCATTCTCTGGGGACTTTCCTGTAGTTTCAGCCTCATCGGCCCCTCGGGTGGTGAGCGGGGCATTCAGGGACCCTCTAACTTGCTGGGCTCTGGAGGCAGAGCTTTCATCCTGGGAGGACTGGGCGACTGGAGAGCCTACCCAGGCCAGCAGCCATCATCAGGAAGGAGCACTGAGGTAGGAGTCCGGGGCTGGGATGCTGGCCTGAGGTCTGCCAGTATCTTGTGTGAGGCAGTGGTCTCTCTGGGCCTTAGTTTCTCCTTCTGTGAAGTGGGACTCCAATACTGCCTTCACCAGGGGGCATCCCAAGGGTAAAGTGGAATAATGGATACAGAGGTGCTGTGAAAAGTAAAAGGGTGATGGATGTCCCAGAGGTGTCCTCAATCCTTCACTCATTCATGCACACACGCATTAATTCAGCAAAAAGTGACAAAGCACTTCCTAGACGCTGCGATTACAAAATACTAAGTGCTCGGGGTAGAGCAAATGGGCAGACGTTGTGATAAGAGTCTGCCTTTGACCGTGTTTGTCTCTGCTCTGGAAAGGGTGGGGCTGATGAGGTGGTGGCCTCAGGCCCCAGGCTGGAAGGATGGCCACCAGTAGGCTCTGCTGCTGGGATTGGGTGAGGCTGGCAATTCGCCCCTCTCTCCGTTGGGGTGGGGCGGGGAGGAGCTTATACTGAGTGGGGTCAAATGTTGCTCTTCTGCTCTGTCCTCTGGACCCCGAGGCTGTCTCCGTCGCTACTTGGTAGTCAAAGTAGTGACGTTGGGTTTTACAAAGTCAAAGTCAAAGTCTGACGTGGGCAAAGATGTGCACGGGAGAGGGTAGCACATGGCCATCAGTGGGCTCCTGGATGTGCAAGATCTGTGTCCAGGTGACCTTGGATGAGGTGCTTCACCTTGATGGGACTCAACTTCTCCATCTGCAACATGGGATTCCTAGTACCCGTGCTCTGTGCCACGTGAAGATGAAGTGGGGCTGCAAGAGAATTTTGCAATATTGTAAAGACTCCTGCTCCTCCTCTTCCTCTTCCCCAGACATCAACTCATCATCACCAAAATCATCGAACCCCTTTTCTGGGCTCCTTTCTACTCCCTCCTTCCTCTCATGGACCCTTCCGTGCCATGTCCGCTCGGTGTGATAGCCAGAGAACTGTATCCCCAGCTTAGCCTTCCATGGATGGGAATGGCCACTGGCTTGCTGGTCGGGATTGGGTGACTTCTCGTCATGATTTGATTCCATTACAACTTATGGAGGTCATACCCCAAAGGATTCTGGGTCTCAGAAGCATGAAACGTCAGAATAGGAGGAAGCTTTGGAGAGAGAGTGCTCTGGCTGAAAAGAATAGGTGGGTGAGAAACTGATTGGATGATGCCCCTCAAGTACGAGTGACTTTTTTGGCAATCCTGCCGGCCCCCTGCCCTCCAGTGAATCTGGAGGGTCAAGGTGGGTAAGAGTCAAGTGCAGGGCAGGTGCACCTCATCCCTCCATGGGCATCCACGCAGATGTTCAGATTTGGGCAGCCTTGCGGAAGACTACAAAGATGCAGGGTACCGTTGGGTTTTACAGATTAAGCTCTCAGGTACAACTACCCATGAATGACTTGAAGGTCCATTGCGTGCCGCCATTTTTAAACTGGCAGAGGATGAATGTGAATTGTTGGCACTCAAGGCTCGGGTGAGAGAAAGAGATTCAGGGTAGGGAGGGTCCTGCTCATGGCGCAGCCTCTCATCTCAGTGTGGTTTAGCTGTTCTCCGCCTGTCATCAAACTCTTGAACCCGTGAAGTGGTGACAAAGAAAGCCAGCTGCTGGGGCTGGAGGTACAGTGAGGAGGAAGTCATGGGGCATACGAAAGCAAGCACTGAAAGCCAAAAAATAGAACCTAAAGGTACCTCCAATGCTTTATGTTAGTGTTTCATCTTATCAGATGGGAAATGGTATGAGTTGTCCTAATGGTAGCAGCTTGAGGAATTCACAAAGTCCTTGGGATATATTCTTTGGAAACGGCTAGTGCGCTGGACATAATAGCAGAAACTAGAAACAGTTATAGCCCCACTCAGGGGGAGACTGGAGAAATATTTTATGGAGCTTTCCTGCTTTGGGATGTAGCACAGTTGCTAAAAAAAAAAAAAGAAAAAGAGGAGGAAGGATTGGTTTAATAAATGAAAAGAGTCAGGTTTAGAGAAGAATGTAGGAATCCATTTATATATATTTTTTAAAAACCTTATGCATACATATCCCAGGAGAGACCTTGGCTTTTATTTTATTTTTTTTTCTGGAAGAAACACAGGCATCTGTTTGTGAGGGTTCACTTATGGAATCCTCACATCAACTCTCCGAGCCTCAGTTTCCCCATGTGGACAGGGAAGCTTATCGTCCCATATCCTAGGATGTGAGAGTAGTTCCAACGGGTCGCCCTCTGAGAAGCCAGCCTTGTGCCAGCCCTGGAGCCTCATGGGAACAGCAGTGATTTGCAACAGGAGGTGGGGGAGGTAAGGAGGCCTCCTGCTGCAAACCATTGTGTTCATGGGTGAGTTGTCTCTCACTTCTGGATCTTAGGCTTCCTCAGGGTAAAGACCTCATCGAAGCCTCTGGAACAGCATCAGTTTGCTCCCCTCTCCGCCCCCCTGAGGATCTTCGTCCACAGCTGACTCCCGGCAGGAGAGGGGCTTCCCAGGCACCCAGACCGAAGGCTGCTAGAAGGGCAGCCGGGCATCCTGGCATGCCCTGGTATACGTCTTCTTCCTGGCATTCCTCGTGCCTGGAGGTCTCTCTCCTGGGGGGCCAAGCAGAGAGGCCTGTTTTCCAGGAGCTCTGTTCTCGTGCGCCAGCCTCCACGCACTCTACTGGCTGGTGGACAGCCTCCTGGGAGCAGCCTAGACACCCAAAATCAATCTGCTAAAAGCCAATTTACCAAATGATCAATTCGCTGAACGACTAATTTGCTGTAGGACTGAGGATTCGTTTTTGTTTTTTGTTTTTTTTTTTTTAATTTCAGTTTTCCTGCGGCTTTGTATTGCCATTCTGGCAGCAGAATTCTGCCCGAGTGTCAGATTTCTAGTGCTGAGCCTGACTCCAGCACTCAATATTTTATAGGGAAAGGCGAGGCTGGCCCGGCCCCCACCCCTGCCCCAGAATCTACTTCTGTTCTGCGTTCTAGGTGGGCTTTCTCTTGGAAGGTAGTTTCTGTTTTCTCCCTTTGTGCCGGCCTAGCCTGGCTCTGTTCTTGGACTTGCATGATGAGAGTGGATTCCTGTTGGACTTGGGGCCCCTTTCCCAGACGGGGCTCAGGACCTTGCATTTGGGCCGTTGGAAAAATGGAAGGAAGGGATATTTTTCCCAAGCCTGAGTCTGAGATCTAGGATTCACGCTCCTGTTATTGTTATTTATCTTTCTAACTGAAGTAGTAATAAACATGGAAAGAGCGAGCATTTCTAAGTGAAAGAGCTAACCTTTCACTTAACTCGTTTATGAAATTTTAGAATCTGAATGATAGTTTAGAACCCTCCCACTGCCAGCTCATAGGACCATAACATTTGCCAATTATGCAAAACGAGCAGTTTAAGACCTCGAGTTATGGGGAAAAGTCGGTTATTCCAACTCCCAATTTTCTATACACGTTTCCTGTGTTTGTATCTCTAATCTGTATCTATACTGACCCCTGTGCCTATACCTGTATCCATCAGTGGGCAAGTTAAAAAAGTGGGTTCATCCCAAATATTTTCAGATGCCTTGGAATGGGCGATACTCTCAATTGCTAGGTTTCCTTTCTTAGGCTTTACTTACGTTCGCACCTGTTTCCATCCTTGTACCTACTGAATGCTAATTTTTCTTCTTTGCCTTTTCATCAGGCCATTGTAGGATCTTGAACAGAACACTGGGTAGGTGACTCCTGGGCAGGTTAATTAATTTCACCGAGTCTTAATGACTTCATTTGCAAAGGAGGGCTAAAAACCTGATGAGGTTTCTGCGAGTATGAAAATAGATAGTGGGTGGGAAAATGCTGTAATCATTCATGTAGCTGTGCAGATGTAGGAGGCTACTACAGCATGAGTTTTGGATAGGAAGAGCGAGTCCTGATGTGTGTGGTCCTTTAGAAGAGAGACGGCAGGAAAAAATTGCCACGGTCAGGTTAAAAAGTATAGAGCTTTTGCTTGGCTGAAGTTTTTTGCGGGCTCCCCAATCTGCCCAGACTAGATCCTTTACTGGCCTGGCAAGTTCTGCTGCTGCTTCAGCCTCCTTATACCCCGGCTTCCCTGAATGGCTCTGAGCTCCAACCGTATGGACTCTCTAGATTTCTGGAACATTCCATGACCCCCTTCCTGCCTCAGGACCTTTGCACAGGCTGGTTGCCCCTCCCCCCTCTCCCCTAAAGACCGTCGTTAGGTCTTGGCTAAAATATTACTCCTGTGGACTTTCCACTGGTAAGCTCCTCCTGGAAATTGTTCTCTCTCAACACCTGCCCTTATTAATGTTTCACAGCATCAGTTATAACAGTGGTTAATTAATTCATTGTGTAATTATTTGTTTAATGTCTGCCCTTTTGCCTGGTCTATAAACACTATGAAGTCAGAGACTGCGTCTTGTTTACTGCTGCGTGCCAGCATCTAGCACTGTGCCTGGCACATAGCTGGTGTTGGGTAAACACTTTGTGAATGAATGAACAAACGAACGAATGAATGAATGAGTGCATGAAAGTGGGGCAGCAGGATAGGGGAGAATGGATGTCTGCTGGACTCCTCTCTTTTTGACTCATTCCGACGCTCCGCCGTAGAGCCTGATTTGCTTTCCTCCTTGGTCTGTCCGCAGTTCAGGTCCTTGCCTCTGGTCTGGGCTGGAGTCCACCAGGCAGCAAACATCCCATGAGGTGAAACAGAGGGCAGCCTGGGTGACACAGAGTGAAAGGTCTGGAGGCTCTCCGAGGACAGTAATAGCTCTGGCGGGCGGAGTAGGCGGGGGGGGCTGCACGGAGAGGGTGGGACCTAAAGCCCAAGCACATGAAGGTTGGAAGGCAGCCTGGCCGGCTGTCGGCCACCCCAGCGGGACCTCAGCCAGCCCCATCTGCTGTCTGGGCTGCGGCTGGCTCGGGTAGGGGCAGTCCCGGTGAGCAAGCCCTCTTGTTCTGGTAGGTTCCCGAGTTAGCCTGGCCCCTCAGGGAGAAGGGTTGCTTGATCCTGGGCAAGCTCCTGCCAGNTTTCGTGTCTCAAAGGCACCCCACCCCTGCAACCTACTTCCTGGCCTGAAGCGTCAGGGGGGCCGTGAGCTAGGTCTGTGCCAACCCCTCCTTCCAGCCTTCATGCCACCGGGCATAAAAATATAAAAAATAAAACCAATAAAAAGTAAACGGACAAGGGATAGAATTATAACCCCTCCCCCCACCCCTTATTAAATATGTTTTATGGAGCCAGGAAAGGTTGGCGTTGAAGGGAAGCTGACCTTTATAAGAGAAGGCAGCTTAGACACCGAGAGGTGCCCCTATTTGGGCGGGGCTGTCCGTGGGCTGAGAGCTGGGCCCCCTGGGAATGGGATGTGAATGCAGCACCCTAAGATGGGACGGCCGACCCCGAGACTGAGAGGGCACCTCCTATTACATCCTAGCTCCTGTCCATGGCTGCTGCTCAGCGGGGAGGCTGGGAAGGGTTTCAGGACGGCGTTGAAGCTGTGCTTCTTGATTCCTGAAGTCACCCTTAATTTTCGGGGTGTCCATCTGGGAGCCTGGGCCAGGAGTAAAGGAAAGGTCTGAAAGGGCACTTCCTAGGCAGAGGGAGTGCCAGCTTCTCTCGGGCCCCTTTCTGATGGGCCACCTGTCCCCAGCCTCCCCAGGTCAGGCTGACCATCACCCAGATGAACAAGGATTCCTGGCCCTGAGCGGCCGACTTCGTCACTAGCCCCTTCTTTAAAAATGCCTATTGGACAGAAATACACCAGGTCGTGCTTTCTTAAGAAAAACTCAGCATTTCCTCTAGCATTTGGGGAGGGAGCTACTGAACGCATCTCTGTACGTTTGGGACCCCAATGTCCCGGAGCCTCGGCTTTGCCAAGCCAGTTGGGGCCCTTTGAGAGGAAAGCACTCTCTTAGGCCGGCATCACGGAGAGGGAACCTCACCTCGCTGTGTGCAGAGTCGATCTCCAGCCTGTCCTCCCCCGTCCCTAGGAATATAGAGCTTTAGTTCTGCTGAGACCCTCTAAACCCAAGCAGGAATGACACCCTGACCAGGATCTGCCGTCTCTCCCTCCCGCCCGTCCTGGCTTCCTTTTCTCTGTAGAGCACAGACCCAGCGGCCAAGGCCTTGTGTCGTGGACCATCCTCCTCCCTCCTGTTTCTCCATCTACCTTCCCTTCCTTCTCTCTTCTCAGCTCGCACACTCGGCTCACACACCAGTGAGCCGATCGCATGGAGGAGCAATGAGAGTGGAGAGGCCCCCAGTAGGCAATGGGGCTGCTGTAGTCAGGGCAGCCTTCCTGAAGGAGGCGACCCCAGCTGGGCTTTAAGGGAGGGACAGGGTTTGGAGAAGCAGGGGGGAGGAATGGTGAGCGACAGAAGAGATCAGGGATGGGTGTGTGGGAGGGGTGGGGTTGGGGGGTGTGTGTGTGTGTGTGTGTGTGTGTGTGCGCGCGCGCGCGCGCGCGCGCGCGCACAGAGGGCTGGGAGGGAGGCCGGCTCTGAGAAGGTCAGGAAACCAAAGCGCAGATGTTTTGTTTGACGAAGACTCCGTGTCCCGGCTGCGGTCGGTTCAGCTAAATAAAGCAGTCACTGTGATTTTGAAACCACAGTGGACTTGTTCTACTGTGATGGCAACTAATTATGGATTGTAATTGTTTAAACACAGGGAGGTGTTTTGACCTGAATAAGTAATAACGCGAAGGGCCTCTTTCGGTGTCTCCCCACAGCCGGCCCGGGAGCCGGGGCCCGCGGGCCGCAAGCACCCGCCCTGCCCCGCACGCGCGGATGGCGGGGACAAAGGAGCAGCCGGGGGCAGCGTACGCAGTGGCTCAGGGAGTGGGCTTTTCTGGACCTCTGCGAGTCGGGCCGCGGTGGTGGGGAGAGCCCAGAGGGGCCTGGGCCAGTGTCTGGCAGGGACAAGTCCCCCCCACCCCCCCCGAAGTTGCCTGCACGTGGCAGACACCGGATGTGCCGGTTGGACACAGCCACGTGACCTCATGGCGCAGAGGAGGACCCTGGGTGCCGTGACGCGAGGCCTGACTGAAGCCGCACGGCCCAGGGGAGACCGGGGGGTTTTCCCAGGACGCTCACTGGTCCATGGCACCAGGGCTGGCGATCGCCCCGCATCATCGTGCCGACGAGTTGCTTTACCTCGCCGAGTCTCCACTTTCCCATCTGTGAAATGGGAATAATGGACTCCGCACGGAGAGAGGGAATGATCACCGGGAGGACGGCAGGGGAGCATACGAGCAAAGCCGCGCAGCCCCTGGCAGGCAGAACGAGCCCCGCGAGTGGTGGCTGTCCCCATTCCACCGTCAAGCGCCACGTCCAAGTTGCGGTCCGCGGAGGCACCGCCGCAGCTACGACCACCCCTGCAGGGGCCTGTGGCTCTGCAGCCTGCTGTCCCGGGGTCCGCGAGAGGCTGCCGGTGCCTGGACCTGAACTCCTTTGAACCCTGAGGGGGAGGGGGCTGTTCTCTGCCTGGGCCGGTTCTCCCCTTACAGCCGTCAAATCCTCTGTGCGCCTCTTGTCTGAAAACCGAGTGGGGCTGCGGCCTCGAGTGGCGTGCCCTCTCCCTGCCCCCGTGTAACCTAGCAGAGGCTCTACTAAATATTTCAGGGATCCGAACGCACGCTGCTCACTTTACAGCTGGAGAGGCTCCGAAGGGGGTGTGACGTGTCTGCAGGGCCACGACCAGAAGCCCGGTCTCCTGACCCCACTTGGGTGTTCTCCCTGCAGACCTACCAAACTGCGATCAGAGCTGCCCTCTCTCGGGTTGAGCTCCTGGTCCTCTGCCTGGAATTCTTGCCCAACCCGTTTGCTTATCCGGCTTCATGTATCCTTTCCGCCTCGGGCTTCAGTGTGATGGCCTTGAGCCCCGACCTTGACCTGCTTGGACCCGTCTGTGTTCTGTTTTCACAGCATCCTCTGGGACCGAGACTGCTGGTTCCTTCCTGATCTGCAGGATTCCCTTTTCTTTTCTCAACTCCCCATTTAACAGGGAAGCAAGGGGTATGGTTGAAAAGACTATCCCTTACAGGCTTCCTGGCCGGGAGGAAGTTGCCGAGCAAGGTTTCTGAGAAACCCACAAAGAACTATTTCTTCTCTTTGCAGTTTGCGAAACGCACCCTCCTTCATTTCGCCTGGAACGCAGATGCGGTGGCTGGAGCTCTAGCAGCTGCCTTAGCCTTTCTGTTAAGGAAATCAAGGACCCTTTTGTGTCGGACCAGAAGCCTAGCAGGAATGTGGGCCCCTGCAGGCTTCGTGGGAGTCATCCCTCCAGCCCTAGGCTGCCCACATCTGGGCTTGTTTTCTGTAAGAGATAGAGCCCTCACTTGTTTTCATCGCTGTAATTGGATTTCTATCCCTGGCAGCCAGGCCCCATCTCAACTGATAGAACACTCTTTGTGGCTCTTATCATAGTCGATGCTAGCTGCATGCAGATCCTTTCAATGCCTCCATCATGAAACAGTGGGCTCAAAGAGGGCGGGGTTCTCTCTGCCTTGTTTACTCCTGTGTCTTTAGCGACCAGTACAGTGCCTGCATTAGTAAAATTTTTTGGAATAAGTAAATCTACCCCAGTGAGTCCCTGGTGTCTAGCTAGGGGTCCCACAGGGTCATTTAGGAAAAGAGGGGCTCTGACCTTTGTAATAATTAGGAGAAGCAACTTTAGCTGCCCAGGATGCTAGCAACTACCTTCCCTTTCCCTATAAATTGGGTCCCCAATATCATCATTTAATAAAAATATAACTTGGGGGCACCTGGGTGGCTCAGTCAGTTAAGGGTCCCACTTCAGGTCATGATCTTGCGGTTTGTGGGTTCGAGTCCCGCATCGGGCTTTGTGCTGACGGAGCCTGGAGCCTGCTTCAGATTCTGTGTCTCCCTCTCTCTGTGCCCTTTCCCTGCTTACACTCTGTCTCTCTCTCTCTCTCTCAAAAATAAATAAACATGAAAAAATTAAAAAAATATATATATAACTTAATTTTTTCCCCAACCTAAAAGTCTCCTGGAGAAGACTCTCTTACATCTCACTGCCTTTAACAGCTACTAGAACATACATGAGGAACGAACCAAACACACAAACAAACCAGTTTTTTTTCTTTTCAGCCTTGGTTTTATCCTGGTACTTTTCTCATAGGTAGGCTCATCTAAAAATTTGTGTCTTCTCCTCTCCTCCAATATCATAATCGAATTTTCCCATCTCTTAAAGACTGGACTGCATTCTACTTTTTCAGTGGATAAATGGCAACGTGGTTTCTACCGAGGGGAATGGCTTCGCCTGTCCCCTCTTGGTCCAAATGACGTTGTCACGGGCACCTTTGTGCCCAAAGCGTTTCCCGCGCTGAGGGTTATTTCCGCAGAGGAGCTTCTCAGAAATGGGAGTTATTTGATCACAGGAGATCAACGTATCCCAATGTCATCCTGCAGAACAGGAGTCAATGCAAAATTAAAGGGAAAGAGAGACTTGGTCCTTTTACTCTTCTCTGGGCTCCATTTCTCTAGCTGTAAACTGAGCAGGTCAGATTAGAGGGCTCCGGGTTTCCTTACCGATCGGAAGTTCTGCTGATGGCCGGGAAGGAGGCCTCTGACATTCTTCGGGGCGTGAGGTCATGGGATGAAGGAGGGGTGCAGAGACCTGGATATGTCAGCCAGTACCTCGGTTCCCCCCACTGGAGATGACCCTGACTGTGGAAGTGAGTCCTCGGAGCCTCTAGGCCTGTTTACTGTGTCTCTCTCACCTTCACACTTCTTCCTCAGCTCCCGGAAAGTTTGTACGTTATTGTAGCTTTAACCGTTCCAGAGAGGAAGGAGGGAGGGCTTCAGGTCCCCACCGAGTCTGGGCGCCTGCAGGGGGTCTCCTCTGGGGCTGAGGACTCCCCTTTGAAGGCAGATGTAGGAAGAAGGCAATGCTTACCCTGAAGATGGACCTCAGGACCGGAACGTCAGGCCCTGTGGCCGGCCCCCGAGGGACCTGAGCACAGCACAAGGCATTAAGTCACTCGTGCGAACAACGCGAAACGTGCCTTCGCGAGGCTCCCCAACCTCCCCTCCGGACTGTATTATTGTATATATTCGTCTGTGCTCCACCTGACTATAAGCTCCCGAGGACAGGGTTTCTCTCTGGTGTGTCTCTGCATTGGGGTGCAGTAGGTCCTTGATGCTGTTTTAAGTGACCAAGAGACTGGGAATGCCCGAACGGGATGGGAAGGGAAGCTANGACAGGAAACGGTGGGGAAAGTCCTGGGCTGTTTGTCTCGGTCAAGGCAACGTGAGCTGAGCCAGCCCCAAATCCCTGCAGCCTGGTCCTTCTTGTGTGTGCAGGTTACAGGCCCCTGATGGGTGGCCACGGGAGGAGGAGAAGCAGGTGCAGAAGGAGGAAGCCGGGGCCTTTATGCATTTGTCCATCACAAAACATTAGCTCACGTATTCACTCATTCTTTCACCCAATGTTTGCAACATCCCCTGGGTGTTGCGTTTTGTGTTAGGTCTGATGTTCAAGGATGGGAAAGGGAGCTATGGCCCCTGGACGGCCTGGAGGTACGAGGGCAATGTTGGTCCCTAGGAAGACAGTGGGGGTCGGCCGGCAGGGAGGGTTATGGGATGGGTGGGGCGTCCTGGCGGAAGTGGGCATGACTGGTGGGAGGGGCCTCCTTCGTGTCGCTGGACCCCAAGAGCAGGAGTGAGGCCTCTCACTGGGGGAGCAGAGCAGGGGAAAGCAAGCATTCCAGGGAGTAATAAGTGGGTGTGGCTTTGAGGGGGGTTGGAGGCCATGCATGGAACACGAGCCTGGGAAATACTGCTCGCACGTAGAAAAGTGGCAGGTGAGGGGCGCCTGGGTGGCTCAGTCGGTTGAGCGTCCGACTTCAGCTCAGGTCATGATCTCAGGGTCAGTGAGTTCGAGCCCCACGTCGGGCTCTGTGCTGACAGCTCAGAGCCTGGAGCCTGCTTCCGATTCTGTGTCTCCCTCTCTGTCTGTCCCTTCCCTGCTTGTGCTCTCTCTATCTCAAAAGTAAATACAGAAACATTTAAAACAATTAAAAAAAAAGAAAAGAAAAACAGCATAAGAGGTCAAACAGTAAATTACAGGCTGAAATGCATTCTAGGGTCGTGTCGATGTAAAAATGATACCTGAGGAGGGTAATATTAAAAAAGAAAGAGAACTGCTGACTGCATTGATGTCAAGCCTGAGTGATTTGTTAGATGGTTTTATGAAGTTTAATCTTACTATGTTTGTAGTTATAATAATAATATTATTATAGCAATAATAAAATTGAGAAGTAGGACAGTTCTAAAGCTTATGGGGATGGGAGATACTTCCCCGCGATCCTTTATCATGTAGTAGAAGGTACCCCCCCCCCCTCCAGATTGGATGGGATGGATGCCCTCCAGGTCTCCTGTGCTTGAGGTCAGGGCAGCTGTGAGCCCTTCAGGGAAGTTTTAATGCTATAGTTGGCCCAGCTACATTGTCATTTCTTTTCAAGATTAACTGGGGGGGGGGGGTTTTTTCCTTTCATGAGCAACGATTAGCTATTACCCCTCCACACTTAGCAAATTAAATCTGAATCTTGTCCCGACACCTTCTTCTGACTGGGTTGTGGCGGTAACTGGTAGATCCTAGCTGCACATCAGAATCATTCCTCTGTGGTGACGGGAAAATGGAAAAAACCATGTGCTTACATTTTCTCTGTGGTCTTGTAAAATTTGTTTGTTCCAACTTATCTTTGCTGGGGTTGGGAGATAGCCTGATGGATGTTTGTTGAGTGACTAATTATTGACTGACAGGGTATCAGCTTCCATTGAAGTAGGCTGAGCAAGCAAAGCACCACGCGGAATGATGTCTACACCCCGCACTCCTCTGCTGGTCACTGAACCACGTTTCTGGTTCTTACTGTGTGAAACGCTAAAAGGAAGCACTGACGTTGGAAGACATGGAGATACCAGGAAAAGGAGGCGTCAAGTTGGATCTAAGGGGTGAGGAAGAAGCAGTCGTGATATACTCAGTGGTAAATGAGTACAGTCGAGAAAACAGGTGATTTCTTAACAGATGTCTTGGTCAATAGCTGGTGCAAGAAACAGAACTATAAACTTGGTTCTTGGTGATAATGACGACGACGATGATGAATTTGTTGGAAGGCTATGGAGGGATCTTGTTGAATCCAAGGGCAGGGATCACACATGAACACAAGCGGCTCAAGGTGGAACTACTGGGAAGTTATGAGACCCAGATAGCTGNCACGAACCTCGAGATCATGACCCAAGCGAAAGTCGGACGCTTAACCGACTAAGCCACCCAGGCGCCCCTAGGTCTGTTCTGTTCTTGTCTGTGAAGATGGGCCTCCTCCAGGTGTAAACATGCTCACCTCCATCAGACTTAATCTCTCCCATCAGCACCAAGAATCTAGACCTCAGTTCCCAGAAGAATCTGATTGGCCAACGGCCAGCCAATGGGGGTGCCTCTCCTGAGTCAGGTGTCCATCTCTGTTCGCACAGGGTGGGTTTAGGCGCAGGGCAGCAGGGAGCCCTGGTAAGGGTGGGAAGGCATTCCTCAGGGAAGGTACAACAGACTGGGCAGGCCCATTGGCTAACACGTCTGCCGGGGTCTG
>NW_027527920.1:4852514-4903644 GCF_008692635.1 Crocuta crocuta | reverse complement strand
GGTGGGGGGGCTGGGGACAACTGGAATGACTTGGTGTTGAGTAAAAGTATTCAACTAGGTACAGAAAATACCAAGCACGTGCCTTTAAAAATGAAGAGCTTCCAGAGCTTGGTGTCCAGGTCATCATCAGGGCCGACCTCACTGCTGATTTCTGGGGGGATCCCTCCTCATTTCCCAAGTCTTTTGAGAGAGCAGTTAGTAGGAAATGTTAACGACCAATTTCAGCAAATGACCATTTTGGTGCGCCCAGGCCACGAGGGCTGGCCAGAGCTAAGTTCTGGAATGCCCCCTCGATGGTTCTGGCGACTTGTTTAATGCTGGCCTAGAGACATGGAACGGGCCCAGAGCCAAATGCACAGCTAAGCCTAGATTTGCTTCACTGCGGGCAAGGAAAAGCCGCCTCAAGTACTCCGTGCGGATTTCTTGTCTCTGAACGCTCTGTGGCTTGTCCAGTCTCCCCGTGGAGCCGCCGGCTGTGGCTGGGCGCGTGGTGCACCACGTGTGAGGTGGCCGTGCCCGTGACCCTCCCTGGAGCGCCTCAAGAGCCTCCATCCCACACTGGGTTCACGGTTTTGTTTCTGTGCCTCTGGGCTCCCTCTCTGGAATGCGGGAGACATTGCCTTCCTCTTACATCACCCATGTGGCTTGTGCAGGCCTGGCTCCTGGGTTCTGTCCCTTGTTCCCTCTGCCCCTCGGGATGACTCTCAGGAAGGGCCTGACATCCATGCTCGCCCCAGACATGAATGGAGGTCACTGTCCTTCTCGGGGACTACATTTGAAAGCCTTCCGCTGTGACATGTTCAATGTTGGCTGCCGTCAAAGGGACTGGAGCCCAGCTGGCAGGGAGAGTGCTTTCCTGAGAGCGGGTTGTTGTCAGTGCTGAACTAGTGCCCAGTGGCTGTGCTCCCTCTCAGCAAGGACCCAAGATGGAGGCTATTTCCTTAGGTCTTCGTCATGAAAACATGGCGGCCACATTAGCTGGTCCACAATGGCCCTCCCAGTTCTAAGCTTCCGGTTCTCATGGGCGCAACATCTGGCACCTGTATGAGGCCCCCACTTATTGGGTGCTTGGCTCTTGGATGGATTCGCTGCTCTGTCACCCAGAGCCAATGAACCCCAGTCCTTGAGGGCCTTTCCTTGCATATCCCAATGGAGGGTTTGGCTTATGGCCTGCGGCCGCCTCACCATCATTATTCGCCCGCCCCGCCCCCGGGGGGACAGCCTCGCATGTAACCTTTATCAGTTGCTCAGGCTTCCCCTGAGTGTTGACTTAGCCAGAAGGCAGGCTCCCTCTCTAACCTCGGTGTGTTTGCTCAGCGGCGGAGCGGGCGTTAGGTCCGCTTGACTCCGGGAGCACACAGGTTCCTCTGTCTCTGCACGAGCGTCCCACGGAGGGGGTGCGGCTGGGGGAAGGGGAGGGGTGCCTCGGAGGGAGGCAGCTTCCTGTTCTGCCGCCGGTTATCACAGGCTGTTCTAATGCTGCTCAAACAATATTGAGAATAACCCCGGCTCAATAGCACCAGTGTTAGGCTGCAGAGTCAATATTGGCTGAGCAAACACGGCAAATAAGGAGTTGCTATTTGCGTAGCTATGAGTACTTGTGTGCTCTGGCTGCCTCGACAGGGCCCTTGGAAATGAAGGGGAAAGGAGGTGGGGTCTGGAGGTGGAGGGGACACGCCCGCTAGAGGGCTGGGCCGGGGCTGTTCACCTCTCAGCAGCTGGGGCCCCACGGTCTTTGGTGCTGGGCTTTGTGGAGCGTGGAGCGCCGTCCCTGGCCTTCGCCCACGGGATGCCAAGAGCACCCCCTGGCCAGGTGTGACAAATGTCTCCAGACCTGGCCAAATATTCCCTGGGGGGCGTCTCCCTTCCCCGCCATGCACTAGCACAGCCCTGGGCCTGGCCGAGGAGCAGGAGGGTGTGAAGCGATGGGGGTGGGAAGGGCCTTGCTTGGCCGCTCCTGTGAGCCCCAAGAAAAGCCAGGCTCTTTAAGAAACCAGTGCAATATGGAAGTGCCCCTTTCATTGAAGAGCCTTTCCGGCCCCTGGCTAGGGGTGGGAGTGGGGGTTCTGCGGCCACCTTCTCACCCTGTCCTGGAGACAGACAGGTGGTAAGGTGCTCTGATGATCTTCGTCTGTCTCTCTCTTGGCGAATTTCTGGCATGTTTCACTCTGGCTGGTGACCTTCTCAGTCACACACGCCTATTTATAACAATCTGTCCCTGGCTCTGCGTCCTCCTCTCTGTCACCCAGGGTTGTCCTGGGCTCTCTCAGGTCGTGTAGTCAGCCAAGGCTGGGCCTGGAGGGAGAGCAGTGCCGGGGAGGACCACAGGGCGCGCCGGCCACAGAGGCGTCCTCGGGGACAGGCTGCATCACTTGGAGGGTCCCATCCAAGCTCACTCTGGGTCCTTCTTCAGGAGGGCAGGAGAGAAAGTGTTTATAGTGTGGGGCAGGGACGGGGTGGGGGTGCTGTCTGTGTTATAACTTCCTCTGGGCTGCCGGGCCTGACGCTGGGGCCGGAAGATGGCCACATGGGATTGCCTGGAGCCTTCCTCTCCGGTCTGGGCTCTCAAAATGCCCTGGCTGGGGTGGATTCGGGATGAAGATACTGACTCCGAGAACAAAAGGGTGGGAGGTGCAGATCCCTTCCTGCAACTTGGCCCCTCCTGGGACCAGGGGCAGGGCCCATGCCTGAGCGGCTGTGTGGCTGCGGGGTCCTGACTGCCACGGCCATGGGCTTCAGCCCCAGGAGGTGGCATCTCAGGAGGAAGGGAGGCTCCCGCGTGCTCAGAGGTGGAGAAGGAAGGAAATGTGTTGATGGTCAGGAAGGAGGGACACGGGCAGGTAGAGGCGGGCAGCCGTGGCATATTTAAGCAGCTAACGGAAGGCCGCAAGTTTTGTTTTTTTTGTTTGTTTTCTTTTTCTGAAGCTAACAAACGCTTCTCCGTGCCCCACACCGTCTGTCCTCCCCGCCACCCCCTCCCCTCCTTCCTCACGCCTCTGTTCCTTAGATAGAGTTGAAAGATGGTATTCGAGAAACTGCCACATATATTCGCCCCCCACCCCCACCCCCCCAAAGGTCTTTGCCCGCTCATGTGTGGTAGAGCAATGGAAGTCTTTCAAAACTCTTGAGAGACTTGGCTGGGGGCTGCTTGGTATGATCGGACCCCAGGCTCAAAGGCCCAGTGATTGGACTCCTTATGAAGCCACCTGGTTTGTGGAGCCACGTGGGGAAATGCTATTTGTGTGTGGAACGCCTTGGGGGAGAGACTTGGGGTGTGGCTCACCCCAGTCACAGCCTCCTTGTCCCGACCCTGGCCGGTCCCCTTCGCAGCTCCCGGGCAGGTGTATTTCTCTTGCTGCTGGGGAGGCCGGGGGCCCCATGAGCAGCTGTGACTGCGATGGAGAAGCCTCAGGGGCCGCCCCGGGGCTGGGGAGGGCGGCTCTGGGTGCTGCGTGTGGCCCCAGCCAGAGGCTCTCCTTCTCTCTCTTGCATCCTGAGAGTCTGTGCCAGATTTCCTTGGAAGAGAGGCTTCTGCTGTTGAAAGACAAGGTTGCAGTTGTAGTGGAAACGGATCTGGCTCTCAAGCCAGGGGCAGCGGAGTTCCGGTCCGGTTTCCCCGCTCACTGGCTGAATTCCCGTAAGGTGACTTCACCTTTCTGAGCTCTGGTTTGTCCCTGCTGCTGCAGGAGAACAGGAGCGTTCTGCCCACAGGGCTGTCGTGGGGATTAAGGGAGACAGTGCAGAGGTATGTCAGAGACCTCCAGGAATGACTGTCTTCAGTTCCCTTCACCTTTCCCCTCCCTGCTCCCCCCTCCCCCAGCTGATGGCCCAGCCCAAGGGCAGCCCCCACCCCCAACCCGGTAGTCTCCGATGACCCCGCCTCTCAAGCTGCTGATCACACGCTCCCTCTTTGACAAAGGAGAGTAATGGAAAAAACATCAGTGGCAGCAGAATAGAAAGCCTTGGCTTTGAACTCTGACGCAGCTTGGTGGCTGCCAGAGCCCAGGCCAGTGACTTTGGTTTCCTCGTCTGTTTAATGGGCCTGATGATGCTTTCTTCAGATGTGACAGGAAAGCGAGGTATGGTGTGGGAAATGTTGGTATAGTGCTGAGGCCCCCCTTTGGAATTTGTTTACAGAACAGATTTCAGATTACAGAACAGCCGGCCCGGCCGGCTCAGTAGGTAGAGCATGTGACTCTTGATCTTAGGGCCGTGAGTTCGAGTCCCATGTTGGGGGTGGAGCCTACTTAAAAAAACGTAGCCGTCTTGGCACTACTACCAGGGGTTCTGATACAGTTGGTCCAGGGCGGAGCCCGAGAACCTGCATTTGAGATCAGTGGGCAGGTGATCGTGATGTAGGCGTGTATGTGATCCCGGGGTCCCGGGGCCTCACCAGATGGTGTGGACCTGGGAGGCCACCACTTTGCACACACACCCTCTTCTCTCCAGCTTCTCGGGCAGGACCACCGGCTGCGCTTCCCAGAGTACTTCTGAGATTCCTCCCAAAGTGCCACATCACGGTGCCGTCACCACGTCACGGCGCCTGGCCTGCTCTGTTCCCCACCCATCCATGCCCACCTCTCCCGAGGCTGCTAGAGTGGTCCTCCCTGTCTGTGATCCATGACGCGGTGTCAGCTGGGGTGAGGTCCAGGGCAGAGGATGGGGCTGCAGCTCTGTGCAACCTGTCGGGGAGAGGTGGGCATCCCCCACCCCCTCGCAAACTGCACAAACGCTACAAAGTGCCTTATCTACTAAAAGCTCCTCAAGGCTCCTGGCCAGCATCCTTCCTGCAGTGGAAAACAGTCCCGGGGCTGGACGGGGACGGATGCCAGTCCTTGTGCGCCAGATGCTGAGGTCCTGATGCGGCAGACGTGGTTCTCCCCTCCTTCGAGGCCCGTGGCTGCGGGCGCGGGACTGGGCTCAGAGTACGAGACCCGGAAGTGTGGGCGGACTGGTGGGAAGCTCCGGGCAGGCTCCAGAGGCTGGTCTGTGGGCTCATCTCTGCTCTTTCCTCTTTCCCACCGGTGGCGCTGCCCGGGGACGCCTGAGGCTCCGACCTTCAGCAGGCCTCCTCGTGGCCACCACCCCCACGAGATCGCACCCCCACAGTCATTCAAGGTTTGGCACCTGATCCCAGTCTTCCTCTTCCCAAAGGCCTGCTACCGTCCCAGGGGACATTGGGGGCCTCGTGAGGGACATTGCTGTCACCCACACTTCATATGCTTCCTACGACGGCTGTTGCAGCTGCTGCATGCTACTGTCATGCCCTCAGCTCTGCCCTAGATGTTAGGGATTCCCGGGGCTGGCTGACCATCAGTGCCCTTGGGGGAGCTATAAAACACAGATTCCCCGGTCCCAGAGATTCCAGAAATGAGACCCAGGAGCCCAGTTTGGCTTTCCGGTGATCGGCCAGGTCGGGGACCCCTGGAACTTGTCATCCTCTCTTGTGACGCTTTGGGATTCAACCTGGCAGCAGCCAGCTCCCTCNTGTACTGGACTCTTCTCATCAAGTCACAGAGGCTTTCAACACTTCTCTTTTCCTCCTGTCTACAAGTTTCCTCCTGTCCAGACAGCAGCAGCCGCACCTTGACCGTGTGCCCATGCCCTGTCCCTTGTCCCTGCTTGCCTCCCCCTAACCCTGTCTGATAAAACCAGAGGTCTGTCTCCTTCACTCTGGACGTGAGGAGTGCTGGACGCCCACACCCCCGGAAGTTCATGGGGTACCTGGCCATCCTCCCGTGAGCTGGCCGCCCCGTCTCCCGTCCCCTCCACGGCCATTTCAAGCTTCCCCTGTTTCCTCAGTCCCCCGTCTCGGCACCCATCACCTTGTGCACCTGCTAAATGCTGAGCAAGACCAACACGGCCCCTGCCTTCCCGGGGCGCACAGTCTAACCTGGGAAACAGACAGACGGCCATCGGCAGTGCTCCTGACGAAGGCCAAGTGTGATGTCCGGCCTCCTGCCCCACGGGGAAAATGAGGCCCTCAGGTGGCCCCTGCGGTCCCCACAACCACCTGGGCTCTGGCCCTGTGCTTGCCGGTGGGGCGTCCTCTGTACTCCGGCTCCCACATCCAGGGCGTCGGGACCAGCTCCCACACGTTCAACCTCTTTTCTCTGGTGCCTCATCCCTTTCGGCTCCGTCTCTTCCCTTTTATTATCAGTAATAATATTAACTGTTCGCTGGGCTTTGTGCAAGTAGGTCTCCTTGACACGATTACTCACAAAGAACCGGCCGTAAAAATCAAATGGCCTTTTGAAGGCAGGGGATGGCCTGTCAGAGAGCAGAGAAACAGGGCGGCTGGGCGGGCGGGCCGGGCAATTGCCGCTTGCTTGTGGGGAGTTCTCCTGTTTCTCACAAGGACTTCCTGGGACAGGTGTTAATCACCCCATTTTGCCTTTGAAGAGGGAAGTTGGTTTGTCTGAGGTTGGAGAGCTGCTGTGCCTGTCAGAACAGGATTCTGTGTTATTCTAAGTACAAAGGGTGTTAATTCAGGGAATTAGCACCTTAGCAGCTGCTGGGAGGCTAGAGAGTGAGTGAAGGGCAGGAAGTCATTGCTGAGGGTCAGCCTGAAGGTGCCAACATGGATGGTCCCCTGAAACTCCCCTGGAGGCTGCGTGGAGGCTGCGAGCAGCTGGGGGCAGGGGCCGGCCTTGAATCTCCCATCTGCCCAAGGGTCTCCTTCCAACCGCCTCTGGAAGGAGAATGGCCTCACTCTCCTTAGCCTTCGAGATATCTCATGAGTGTCTCACAGGCAGAATCTAGCCTGGGACCCTGTACAGAAGAGGCACCCGAGAGCCCCAGTGCCGGATGAGTCTGTAGAACAGCAAGGTGGCGGGATGCCAAGGTGAACCCCCTGACAGCCCAGCATGGCTGTTGCCGGGCAAAGCTGGGGTCTGAACTCAGATCGGCAGCTTTCCAACCCTCCGCTCCATTTCCTAAACCACGTCCCTCCTGTCTCACTTCCTTAGAAGGGACTTTGGTCCTTCCTGCCCCCGGCACTCTCTAGAATTGTCCAAAACCCCTTCAAGCATCAGTGGGCATGGACTACAGACTACACATTTTAGCCACATTCCCTCTGAAATAATACTTTTTGCTTTAGAATTAAATGTCCGAGGTGTCAGTTTCCATCCTGTGGTCTTTTTTATTTATTTTATTTTTATTTNATTGTTTCTCATGGCCATGTAGTATTCCATGGTATAGATAAACCACATCTTCTTGATCCATTTGTTTGTTGCATCCTGTGGTCTTTTTTAAAAATATGTTTTATTTAGTTTGGAAGTGAGCGCTTGAGTGGGGAAGGAAGGGACAGAGAGGGCGAGGGAGACAGAGGACCTGAACTGGGCTCAGCGCTGAGAGCAGTGAGCATCGTGCGGGGTTTGAACCCACGAACCTGAGCTGAAGTGGGACACTTAATGGACTGAGCCACCCAGGTGCCCCGATGACTGGATTTGTTTAGGCGAGTGTGACCTTGAGGTTCATTATGTAGGAACAGAGCTAAAGAGAAAGTTGTGTCCCTTCCACGACAATTTTCCACGGGCCTTGTCATCTTTTCCCTGAGTAGCTTTGGCCGTCAGGACTGGGGACACCTTGTTGACAAGGAGCAGTGTCCTGGTCTGGGTGGGGCTTCTAGAAGGACTCTGAGTCCACAGTTTTGTTCTGTCTTCCTTCCCTAGTTTTTGCTAGTATTTGTGTGTGTGTGTGTGTGTGTGTGTGTGTGTGTGTGTGTGTGTTCATTTAAGGGAGAGAGACGACACTGGATCCTAAATTTTTCTCAGCAAATTGCAAATATTATGAGATGTATTAACACTCTGGGCCAAGACAAATGTAATTTTGGATTATTAAATCCACATGACAAATGAGTGCCTATTAGTTTTTATTTATCTTGACGGAATTAACAGGAACTAGCAATGGAAAAGGAAAATAATTGTCTTTCTGCTTCTTTGTAGAGAGCAGCGGATTTAGAGAGAGCCCTACGAAACAGCGACATACAATCATAAAGTGCTGGAACTTAGAGAAACCCTTACTCGCCCCGATTTAACAAACACATATGGAGTATCTCCGAGGTCTTGGGGATTCAAAAGCACGTAAGAAACTGTTCCCGTCTTCAAGGGCTCAGAGGCCAGTAGGGGCACTGACACATCCCCAGTCCCTTGTAACAGTGGAAACTCGGTCAAGGAATAAAGGTTAGAGTGGGCGTTCATGAACTCTTTCGAGATGGAGAGGCAGCCAGGGAAAACTTCCTGGAGGAAGTGATACTAGAGTTGGGTTTTGTTGTATGAATAGGAGTTTGGCAAAAAAAAAATTGGCAAAAAGGTTCCTTCTTGTCAGAAAGAAGAACAAGGGCTCGTGAAACCAGAAGGCAGCAGTCTGAAGGAATAGAATGGAGAGGGGTGAAGGAGAGGAGAGACCCCTTTGGGGGTGCCGTGGAGGAAGCCGGCCTGGATGCAGGAGACGCTTGTGAGGAAGTCTGCAGCGGACGGGGGATGAAAGCCAGGCAGGGGTCACATGAAAGGAGAAGAGGTGATGGACTGTACTAGGTTCTTTTTGCTGCCATAACCACTTGCTGCAGATTTAGTGGCCTCATACAGCACACATTTCTCTTACAGTTTTGGTGGCCAGAAGTCCCAAATCAGCTTCACTGGGCTCCCATCAAGGTTCCGGTATTGGGGGCTTTCCTTCTGGAGGCTCCACGGACAATCTGTTCCTGGGCTGCTTTCTTCTAGCTTCTAGAGGCTGCCTCAGTCCTTGGCTCGTGGCCCCTTCCTTCCTCTTTAGTACACATCACGCCAGTCTCTGCTGCCATCATTACGTCTCCTCTTGTCTGGCTCTGAGCCTCCTGCGTCCCTCGTATGAGGATGGTCGTGGGGGTCCAAGCCCCCCATGGATAATGCAGGGTCCTCTCCCAACTCAAGGCCCTTAACTTAATCACGTCTGCAAATTCCCTTTACCATGTGAGTTACTAGACTAGGATGTGAACATATCTGGAAGGCTGGTGTTCAGCCCACCACACGGATGCCAGGGGCCCTGGGGAACATAGCCAGCACAATCTGGGGGCTGACGAGGGGGCGATGGGGAGAAGGAGCGTTCGGATGGCCCCACTGGGCAACAAGGGGATGGTGAGGGTACCAGCTGAGAAAGGGGAAAGAAGGAAGAGCAGATCTGGGGAGTAGAGTGGGAACGGGGTGGTGAACCGTGAGCTCTATTTCGAACACATCGAATTTGAGCTGTCCGGAGGGCCATCGTTTCTGGAAGTCAGCAGGGAGGTCTGGGTGCGAAAGAAATCTGAGCCGCTAAGGTGTCGTTGGTAATTAAAATGAGCGGCATGGATAAAAAAACTTGGCGAGAGTGTATCAAAAGATTCTTGAATTTTATGCTGCATCAGAATCACCTTGGGTTAAACAAGTAATGTTTTGGGATAGGTATGTCTCAAATACGGTGTACCTCTGGGCATCTGAATTTTGCCTGCCAGCGCTACCTTGGGAGCTGGTTAAAAGGCACATCTGTGGGCTCCATTTGCAGAGATTCTGGGTCGTGGATCTGGGGGCGAAGGCTGGGAATCGGAGTCTTGCGCAGTCAGACCTGTAGCGTATAGGGAAGGAGAGAGCGGTAGGAAACGGCCAGGCACCGGACTCCAGGGTTCTCAATGCTTAGGGGTGACAGCAGAAATAATAAGTCAGCAAAGGTGCCCAGGGAGGAACGGACTGAGCGGTGGGCAGGGGACCTGACTGGGGACCAGCACCGGGAGGAGGCCACTGAGCGGCAATGTGGGGTCAATGGCGTCTCCAGCAAATTCCTGAACTTCCACCCGCACTCCCCGCGGGTCCACCTGCATCGTCCTGTGACCGCAGGCTGTTGAGGGAACACAGTGACAGCGCCTGCTTGTCTCTGCTTCTCTGCCTGCAGGCTTTCCCCACTTCATCCTGGCCGCAGGCAGGTGCAATCTGGAAGTGCCCCCAGGGTAACGTTCACCAGTGGGGGATGCAAGTTGGGGGGGAGGTCAGTGCCCCAGCATCCCAGCCTCAGGGAGCTCTGTACACTCAGGTCCTCAGAGGGACGCCTTGGCCCGTGGATCTCAGCTGCCCGCAGTGGTGACCTGCTTAAGAAGTGTACAGGGGCCTCTTTCCTGCCCTCCTTGTCTGGCTCCCCGCCAGCCCCCGCCCCATCCTCACTTCCTGGGGTCACCTCCCAGTTATACTGCAGGTACCCATGTCCTTGTTCACACCCTGCTTCTGGGGGGAACCCAAACCAACACTGTGGAGATGGCCGTTCCCATGGGACATGGGAATGAGCTGACAGCGACACGGGACCAGGGACTGTCGGCCTCGGCAGCAATCTGGCACCAGCCCATTTCACAGATGAGAATGTGGAGGCCCTGAGGAGACAACGGGTTTCCTCAGACCACATAGCACCAGCCAGAGCCAGCTTGCCCAGGAGGTGCTCAGTACACATATGTGAAAGGGCAGACTGACTGGCTGAATGAATGAATGAATGAGCGAATGAATAATAGAGCTCGAGCCCAAACATGGCTGGCTCTCAGCTTAAGCTCTGGCCTCTTCTGAACCACACCTTCTGGATTCTTTCTACCTCCATAATGACGACAATCCTAGGTGGTAGAGGTGGGGCGAAGAGCAGCCGGCCTTGAACCCAATGTGCCGGTAGCTTGGAGCGAAATGGCTCCTTCCCTCAGCTCATCCCTCTAACCCAGGAGCCTGCCCAAGTGCTTCCCACTTCTGGAATCTTCTGTGNTCCTTTTGAAATACGATGTTTGCTTTTCCGGTCTCAAGTTTTATCATTTTCTCCAGGAAAACATTTGTCTTCCCATTACTTGAATTATGCCTCTCGGGTCCAGTGGGGAGGCCTTGGAGGAGAATTTGTCCTGTTTTTTTGTTTGCTGTACTTGGAAGACAAATAGCCTTGTTTGACTTACCTGCATTTTCCCAGCAGGTGGACCCCTCGGAGCAAACACAGAGTGAACCCTCCTTTGGGGCTCTTAGACGTGGAGT
The DNA here is from genome assembly GCF_008692635.1 of Crocuta crocuta. Taxonomy (NCBI): domain Eukaryota; kingdom Metazoa; phylum Chordata; class Mammalia; order Carnivora; family Hyaenidae; genus Crocuta; species Crocuta crocuta. The sequence goes on along the minus strand of NW_027527920.1, from coordinate 4,892,641 downwards.
TGATTGTAGAGCATTTAAACCAAAAGGACTTCCCTCCAGCCAGGCCGGGGTGGGCCAGGCCAGCCTCTACGCTTTACCTTGAAGCATGTGTTCCTCTCGTCAGATGAGGTGTCTGAGCTGGGCCTGGCCCCTTCTGGAGTCCAGAGAACGTTCTGTCTTCTTCATATAGCAGCCCGGCCCCCTGAACGCTTAAATGGATGGATCAAAGAGGGAGATGTGGAAATGAAAGTGTTCTGGAGAATGACTAGTTGGGGGTGAAGTGAAGGGCTGTGATGAGGAAGAAACTTGACTTTGTTGTCTGCTAGGGGCCCAGATTCGGAGCCACCCAGAGCTGGTTCACGGTCAGTTATGGGCAGTCTCTTTCTGTTTGTGTTACTAAGGGTCGAGCTGGTACTTCATGCCGGAAACGTCCAGTGAATGCTTCCTGGATACCGGCACCATTACGGGGTTAGGGATGCTTCGCTGAACCAAAGAGGTGTTAGACCCTGCCCTTTGGAATTTACACTCACTGAAAGGCAGATGGATATAATACACAGAAAAATATGTAGCAAGTTCGAAAGGGGATGGAAAAAAGAAGAGCAGGATGAAGGCGAAAGGGAAGGTCTTGCAGGTGAGGGTACAGTAGAGATGGCGGTCAGGGTGGGCCTCGTGGAGAAGCTATCTATCTGAGTGGACATCAAGGAAGAGAGGTGCTTAATTCCGGGCACGTCTGAATCCAACACCCTGATGCAAGCCTCCACCCACTCTTTCCCGGTTGAGTGAGGGCAGAGAGCTGAGCACATAATAGTGCTCAGTAAGGGTTCATTCCTCTCCCACCCTCTTCCTTTTAGGGTCTCCTGGGCATTCATCCATGGATAGGGCAGATGCAAGGGTGGGGGTCCTGGAAGGAGGTAGCATTGCCAGAGCAGGGCGTGGGCCTCAAGGGTCCACCCTGGGGAGCAGATGGTCCCCAAGATGGCCATGACCGACCTTGAGAATAGAGTTGACTCTGGTTGGGGACTGCAGTTACACAGGGAGGGATGGGTCCAGGGAGGGATGGGTCTAGGGAGAGAAGCTAAGCTCATGGAGTGAGGGCCACTGCACTCCCTAAATTTGCCCAGAGGACAAACGAATGAGCCATTTCCTGAGGACCGGTGAGGAGCCAGGCGCTTCAAGTGCCTCCCCCTCCCATGCCATTCCCACAGCTCATTATGCCCACTGCCTCTGAAGTAGGCGGTGCTACCTCCATCTCATAGCTAGGGACGCAGACTCAAGGGACGCATATGTGTCTCTGCCTAGCTGGGATACAGATCTGGATCTGTCCAATTCCCCAGACCAATGTTTACCTCACAGTCATTATCATTACCAGCTTGCCCATCAGCACAACCACTAATGGCCTCACTGTCACGGCCGCCATTTTCATCTCCACCACCAACAGCGGCAATATCAACATCACCATTGACATCACCGTCAATGCCACCAATGTCACCATCAGCCGCGTCTGCAACAGCCTTTGGGACCCTGTGATCCCAGGCAATAGAGCCACGGTCTAACGGGTGTCTAGGCTTTGGGGAAGTCAAGTTACTTCTCTCGGCGTCAGCTTCCTTAACTACAAAGTGGAGATAAACGAGTCTATCCCAGAGGGTAGGTGAGATGCTGAAATCAGCGTTTTGGTTCCACTGACAGCACTCTTGTCTGGACCATGGGTGACTCCACAATTGCCTCTTGGCGCTCACTCCCCCCAGGAGCATCAGAGGTATTCGGCCACCTCCCCCACTGTTGTTCCTGCTGGCTTTGTGACACTCACTTTCTGGGTTTCCTTCTAACTCACAGATTCCCCCCTTCTTTGTTGGCTCTGTCTCTTTTACTGGGCCTCTAAATATTAGAATGTCCCAGAGCTCAGAGATAGCCCCCTCTTTTCTTCCTCCATGCAACCACTGTGCCTCCCTTGGAACACCGCGATGACCCTGACGTCACCAGGAGACGGTCGGGGAAGTGGACCTTAGGGCAGGCTGCGGAGCCTGAGGAAGAAGGGTCCCTTCCTAGCCACTTGTGGGACTAAAAACAATCTTGTCAAGGAGGAGATATAGGGCCCATTCTTAACAGACGTTTTTGCAGGAGTTTGAGGGGTCTCTATCTCCCCCTAACCTTTCTGTTGCTTCCTGGCTCTGCACTGTATCAGGTGATTCAGAACGCCTGGATTCCTTCCACCCCCAAACATGTCCACTCTGAGATGTCAGTGACAGAGAACCTTCTAGAGAGTGACCCCCACCACCCGGGAGGGGGGTTCTATTTAGCAGGGAACTAAGCAGAGAGCTAAAGAGAGATCTCCAGTTGGTGGCTGGGGATATTCACAGGATGCTTTCCTGGAAACCAAAATAGCACGCCTTTGGGGGCTACTGTTTCCGCCCCCACATTGGGCCCATCCTGAAACAGATGGTCCCCCGTTGGGCTGTTCTTGCACACACGAGCAGAGGTATTCTTTTCGGTCCTCTTGGCCCCGGGAGCATTTTGAATCAGACGCCAGGAGAAGCAGATTGCCAACCCCTTATTCTGGGGGTTGTGGGCGGACGACTTTGAGAGGAGATCTCTTCCAAGAATGTGTTTTCTCTTACATCTTCGGGATGTGGTGCACTTCACTCTCTGCTCTTTTGAGGCTGGTGGGAGTGTGAGATTGCTTCGGGGGTATGGCCCGCACTGCCTGCCCCTCCCCCACCCCCAGTAGGAGAAGTAGGGGCTGGGTAAGTCACAGCTGGCATCACCCTCGGTGCCCCTCCCACAGGGCTACCCCACCGGTGACTGCACTACTGTCTGCTCCCCAACGCTAGATCAACCTTCTTAAGATGGCTCTGTGCCATTGGCCCTTCCCCTGCTGCAGAGCCATCCGAAGTCTCTCATCCCCCCTAGAAACAAAATCTCAGTCTTCAGTCCCACCTTCAAGATTCGTGCAACTGAGGCTTCATTGGCTTTTCCAACCATGACCCTCGGTCCGGTTCCTCCTTTACCAAATTTTTCCCTCCAGACAGGCAGACATCATGGCGGCCTCCTCACCGCTCTTGTGGCTAAAATGCCTTCTCCCACGCTCTTGTTGCCTCTCTAAACTTGTCCTTCCAGACAGGCCCAGCCTTGCAAAGGCCTGCCTCTTCCCTGGGAGATCTTCCTGATCCTTCTCCTCATTCACCCCAAGCCCTAGAGGACCACCTGTTCAGTCTTCTGTGACTGACCACCCATGACGTCCCCCACTGAGGAGGGTTTGTTGACAAAGGACCGCTTGCCAAGGTGTTGTCGGGGAGTGGCAGAGTCACAGGAGATAACACCACCACGGTAGGGCTGTTCCCACCCCGAGGCCTGGAGAAACGAGGGGAAGAGACTGTAAGAAAATCTGTAAGGAGAGAGTCTGAAGAAAAGACCCAGGCACTGTGAGCTTCCAGGGGGAAGCAGAGTGAGGGAGGGCGGAGAGGAACTTAGAAGGGCAGGGGAAGGGCATTACAGCTCATACCTTAGATTTCCAGTGTGTAAATGGTGATAAAAAAAAACATCAACAGTCACTAGTAGAAAGGTTCTTAGGGTCAAGAGGTTCAACTTGATTTCACAGATAGGGGGACGAAGCCCCAAGTAGCTTCATGCTGGTCTCAGGCCACACAGTCGGGTAGTTTCAGAGGGGAGACCAGGGCAAGTGTGAACCCATAGTTCATCAGTAAATGGGTTCTTTGGAACAGACTACCCGATATGTTATTCCCTGATGAGAATGAGTTGAAGGCCTATTGACCATACTGGCATGCTTGTTCCCTAATGGGGTTGAGTTTGCAAGGGGCAGTTGACAGTCCTCCGGGGAAGAGATTCATCATGAAGGGCGAGGCTGCTACCAGTGTGTTCACCCAAGTGTCAAGTGAATTGAAGTTCAGAACACAGCATGGTGACGGTTTTTCAAGCCTGTTTTTCACCTGACTCCCTCGACAAGCGCCTGAGTCCCACAGAGAACTGTGTGTGTGTGTGTGTGTGAGTGTGCACGTGCACACACTTACTACTGGAGGGGGTTCCATAACAGAATCTGAAAGAGCTGTTTTAATAAATTCAGAAATACGTCGGATTCCAAGGGGCGCCACTGTGGGACCCCCCTATAACAGACCGTGGCACGAAAAACCAGAGAAGGGTCCTCCCTCACCCCACCTCAGACCTCACTTTGTCTCTACTCTCTTTCACTCAATTTCCCCGTGCTCTTGGATGACAAATGAAGACAATGGTACAGCGTGTTATAATTTTGAGACCTTCCCGTTTCTCACTCTGAATCTCACAGCAGGGACAGAGCCAGGGCAGAGACTACTATGTCCAAATGTCAGATGAGGAAATGAATTCAGGGAGGTCCCCGAATGGTCCAAGGTCCCACAGGTAGAAAGTCGTGGCACCGAAGGACTTGGCTCTGAAGACCACGCCCTTTTGACTGTAGCGTATTTGGCTCCCTCCCTGGCCAGACACCGCCTTCCTCTGAATCTTCAATTCTTTTTCTCCTTCTTTCAGCCCGCCTCCTCATTTCCGTCTTCCCTTCTTCATCTCCCGACTCCTCATCCTCTCTTCTCTATCTCCTTTTTCCTTCTCTTCTTCAACAAAGCTAAAGCTTCTCTCCAGTCTGATCGGTCCAAAGTGCGTGCGGGTTTCAGGAATTTTCTTGCCTGTTCTTGATATCAAGAGTGTCTGTAGAGAGATGGCTTTGCTAGGAGAGCTTCTGCGTCCCTGGGAGCAAAAACTTCTGCTCAGGACTGGCCTTGAAAATATTGCTTTTCTGTTTCCTATGCCAACCAAAGTGTTGTTTGCAGACGGTCCCTAAAAATCACAAGCTCTGTAAGTCATTGGGCAATGTTTCCTTGAACCAATTCGACTCTGACATCTGCTTACTGTTTAATTATCTTCTGACTGAGGAAATGGAAAAGTTGACAAGGAGCTTGACCCAACCAGAATTGGTTCCTTATCCCAACCCCTACCCTGTGAGCATATTTGTAAAACAGCACATCTGCCAGTATCTCCCAGTCTCTCTGGGGCACTGGCAAAAATAATTCAGACAAAGATTTATATTCCATCAACTCAAGATGGTTTTCATACTGTTTTCATGTTTAACTGATTTTGAGTGAACGACAACAGCCCTTAATGTGGTTACAAGAATTTGCCATTAATTTTCACTTAAAATTGGGTCCAGCCGGTAGATTTGCCTACATGTATCCCAGTTCATAATGATTTGCCGTCCAGAAACATGGGCTGCTTCCCACTGGCTAATTGGCACAGTGGCTTGCGGGGGGCGGGAGGAGGCATTGGTCTCTTATTACATGTGAACAAAGATTAAGTTCAGAGTATCACTCCTAGTTTGGAACTCTTTGCACATAGTATTTGAGGCAGGTGGCTGGGAACCTGGCTGAGGGCCACCAGAAGGAGGTAGGCTTGGCGTGCTAGGCTTTCCAAAGATGCCAGCTCTTGCTCCCAGCGGGAGACAGGGCTGGGTTTCCAGGGCACACAGGAGTGTGGTGCAAAGTCCCAGAACATTGTAAAAACTTTCTAGCGTCTCTTGGCCTTGGCTTTTGGGTGCGTCGGGGGAGCGTCCTAGGATCTTGGTGAAGTTTCAAGTCTTTCCTCCTTTGGTCTAAAATGCTGATGGTGGAATGGACCCTGACGGAAAGACAAGAGTTGAGGCAGAGGAGTGGGATTCTCTACTTTGGGGGACGTCATTTTACCCTGATGGCATCCAAGTTCTGCTTAATCAGTGTAACCATGAAATGCACTCAGTTATGAATATGAAATGAAATGGAATGTCGGGAAAACAGGCTTAAACTGGAGATAAGCTCCACCTGTGAAAAAAGGGGGCTTAGACCACATGCAAGAGGTGGGGGCCATAAGTAGGTTTCATACCCGTATTAACTCTGAGAAAAAGAGCACACTCCTGGAGTATAATGTCACTACTTCCGAGCTTGGTGAAAAAGCTCTCTGATTGATTATGATCAATTATCGATGTCTGTCCTGGTCACCAGGAAGGGAATGGCAGCACCCGTGTCACATGCATTGATCGTTCTGGGATTGGATGACTTTCAAGGGCCTTTTGATTCTATTTTTTAATAAGGAATAACTGAGAAGTGAATCATGCTAACTTCCTTGTCTGACAGTGGAGACCTAGAGAGCCAGACCGGTAGGCCTTAGGCAGTGCTTCTCAAACTGGAATGTCCACACTGGAATCTTGTCGCAAATGCATATTCTAAATCAGGAGGCCAGGGGTACAGCCCGTATTCTGCATTTCTAACAATCTCAAGGTGACGTCGATGCTGTTGGCCTCTGACCCGCGCTTTGAACAGCAGAGGGATCTAAGGCAGTGCCTTAGATCTGAACCTGGGATGGGGCCCCTTCACTGTAGGCTTAATTTCAACGCAGCCCCCATTCGTTAAGCACCTTCTGTGTCTATGCTTTTTTTCCCAAGGATTTTTCACGGGTCATTTAATTTATTCCTCTAGACAGCCTTTTGATGTTGGATAGATTATTTCCAACCCCCGCCACCCACTTAAAAAAAAAATTTTTTTTTTTTACAGGTGCAGTGGGTTTTGGTGCTTAGCCCAAGGTCTACGTATAACAGATCTGAGACTCACACCCAAGTCTCTCCTTTGAGTGCCTAATTCGCAAGCCTAATGGAAGAGCTAATGTTGTGAGAGCCTTCAATTCAAATGGGGCAGTGCTTGGAGCTGCGCCAGGGGATTGGACTGATGCCAAATGTGTCCTTGGATCATGTCAGAAGGCCACGTTCTGCCTCAGTGGCCCCTGGCTCCACCATTTCAGACAGTCATTAGGCAGGCAGGAAACATCCCGTGATCCTGGGTTCCTGGGAAAGAGCCCTCTTTGACCTTATGAAGGTTTTGGAGTCCAATAGACTCAGGTTGAAGTCTGGCCACATTATGTGACTTTGAGCAAGTTACTTCACCTCCTTGAGTGAAGGCCCCCTCACTTGTAAAAAGAAGATGATAAACATTTTCGCCTTTCAAAATCGTTGAGAAGATAAAAATCAATAACGTAGTAAAATGCATGCATGGTCTGGGGCACAGAGCAGATAGAGCCCTCGATTTACCCCGTCTGCCCTTCTGAACAACTATAATAGCTTCGTTTTTGCTCTTCACCACCCAGTTAGAACCATTCTAGATTCTCTTTCAATGTGATGGCATCATCAGTAAAAACCGTTTCCAGGCAGAAATTTAGTGTGGCGCCTTCCCCACATAACAATAAAATAAGAAACTATATTAATTACTAAATACGATCGTTCCTGATATAACAAAAAGGAACCATTAAAATAAACTTCAAAACTTATACTCTAAAGTAATACATGTCAGCACCAAGATACGTTCAGTCCACACAGACGGATTTGGAAATTAGGAGCACACTTTCAGTGCCACCGTCAGGATTGGGCACTTGCGAAAACATTGGTAAGTTTTGCAACTTTTGCTGCCTTGTTTCTGCAGAGAGTGGTGTTAATTCTGTTAAACATTGTTGTCACAGAGAGTCCCTTAAATAGTTTTTAATTGGTGTTGATTTAGAGAAAGACTTCTCTGCATTGGATACCAGGGCAGGAATTGTCAAAAATAAAATGAACAGATAACAGTCTGCAGAAAAACATGTGAATGTGTTTTATTGTCCCGTACAAATATATGGATACTTTGGATTTTGTTAATGTCACTTGTTAATGATTCCCACAAAGCAGTAGTTTAATAGGTAATGCCTCTAACGGGTCACTGGAACCTTCTGGGTGTTCTCCACATCGGGCTTTCGAGCCATGTGGATTCACTGGGATGGCGGGGAAAAATGCAAACAAGTCAGCCATTGCACCTGACCCTGAAATTTTAGTTCTACTTAGGTAATTATTGTTATCAATGACCTGTGAAGAAAGGATAATATAAAATCCTTTCCAAAAAACTGCTGCAGATCAAAGTAGAGTCATCCTGACACTCAGAAAATAAACAAGTATAAGCAAATGATGTCACAGTCTTTTTGTTATTGTGGTATCCTGGCAAAATTTCAGCCAAAGCACTTTTCCTTCCTCCATCCCTCTTTCCCACGCTTCCTTCCTTCCTACCTTCCTCTGAGAAATATAGTCAGAATTTGTCCATCCATCTTCTTAAAAAACTTTTTAAAATATTTATTTACTTTTGAGAGAGGGAGACAGACAGAGCATGAGTGGGGGAGGGGCAGAGAGAGGGAAACACAGAATCCCAAGCAGGCTCCCGGCTCTGAGCTGACAGCACAGAGCCCGATGCGGGGCTCGAACCCATGAGCCATGAGATTACAACCTGACCCGACGTCGGAAGCTTAACCAACTGAGCCATTTGGGCGCTCCCCAAATCTTCACCCTTACCTTAGTATTCATCCCTGGCCCCCCCCTGCGTTTTGGGTCTCCCTCTCTCTCTGCCCCTCCCCTGCTCATGTTCTGTCTCTCTGAAAAATATATAAACATTAAAAATGTTTTTTAAAAAAGGGTGAAGATTTTGAGGGTTTCAGGCCTGGCTCGGGGAGTTCAGGAAACATGAGCACAGGAGTTAGCAGAGAGAAGCTGACGGTCACAGTCAGGAGGTGCTGGGCTCACAATCAGGAGGGGGGAGGGGGTGTCACCAACACCAAGGGACCAGAGACAAGGACTGACATGGGATGTGAGTTGGGAGCACAGGGCCAGTGGCAAGCAAGTCACCATCAGGGAGACATTGGATCGGGCAAGGAGGAGGCTTAGATGCAAGGTTAAAGAGGGTTCCAGAGCTGTGGTCTAGACTTGAGCTGTCCAATAAGGCAGCCACTAGCCGTGCGTGGCTATTTACATTAATGGAAATGAAACGAAATTAAAAATTCTGTTCCTTGGTCCCACGAGCCACCTTTCAGAGGCCCTGCCCTGTCGGCCAGCACAGATCAAGGCCACATCCATCACCGAAGAGTGTCCGGCTGTGCAGCCTGGTCCAGGGCATCCTGGAGACGTTCGGGTCCCTCAGGGCCAACAGAAGTACCCATTTGCTTGCTTTGATCTGTTCTTACCTGTCCCAATACCAAACAGACCTCGCTTCAGATCTTCATGTTGCCAGTGAATGATTGCGTGACGAGTCCCCAGACCTCAGTTTTCACATCTACAAAATGAAGATAATAAGAGAGGACTAACTCCGTTGAGGACTCAAAGTTGTCCTATGGATACCTAGGAGCTGTTTCAGAAATATGTATTAGGGGCACCCGGGGGGCTCAGTCGATTAAGCATCCAGCTTCGGTTCAGGTCAGGATCTCACGCTCTGTGAGTTCGAGCCCCACGTCAGGCTCTGCGCTGACAGCGCGCTTTGGAGTCTGTGTCTCCCTCTCTCTCTGCCCCTCCCCTGGCCACACTCTGTCTCGCTCTCTCTCTCAAAAAAAATTAATTAACATTAAATAAAAATAAAAATTAAATAAATACATATTAGTTCCCAAGCTCCCATGTAACAACAACGATATTAAGTAGCATTTATTAAGAGCTTGTTCTGTTAAACAGCTTCTTGTGACGTCTTCATGCCATCGTCACAGGAACTCTAAGAAGGCGGCATCACTGTCCCCATTTTGCAGATGAGGAAGTGAAGCCCCAGAGAGGTGAAAACCCCTGCCTGGTGTCATGCAGCGGTGGAGGTATGTTTCTGTGTCCTTGATTAAAAACTGTCACATGTTGTTCTCTTCCGTTTCCTGTCTTGTCCAACCCGCCCAGGCTGGCTGCCTGGCAAGGGCCCGGGCTGATGCTTGGCTGCTAATTGGCACATCGATTCTGATAAACGGTAAGAAATACATTGAGAATTTCTTCCTCCCCGATGATTGACTTCAACCTTTGCTCCTCAATGGGGCCGTGAAAACAAATCAAATGCAGAGCTAGTTGAGGACTTTGGATCCAGGAGATTTTAGAAGCACCATGATCTTAGGTGGAGAGCCAAGAAATTGGTTCTTTCTTCAGTGGGGAAAATCCATAAAGAGTGTTATGGGATGAGGCCCCAGCGTTCAATGTCATAAGCAACCTTACTCTGGAATCTGGCATGTCCTTGGGCAACTCATTGATTCTCTTGGAGTTTCAGTTTGGTCACCTGCAAGGGACAAAGTCCTGCCTCTCCCATGGATGGTTTGAGGTCGAATGGATCCATGACCCAGTGCCTGGGACATGGAGGCACCTCAACAGACATACTCTCATCCCCCCCAGGCCAGGAAGCTTCTAGCTCACGCTGATCTCTTTGTTTAGTGAAGGGAAAGGAAACTTCTAGTCTTCTGGACCACACATTCAAAAGTAACTAAAGTTGTGCCTTGGGAATTATACAAGTCAGGTTAACTTCTACCTTGGTTGGAAATCTCTTGCTTCCTCATGCATATATTCAGATACACTAGGACTACAGACGGACAGACTCCAAAGCCCGATCCTACCTCCCAGCTTCCCCAGAGCTGAGCCCTAGGCTCCCTACCTCCCAGCCCAGCAGGTGACCGGAGTGTCCGACGGCTGCCTGCTGGCTGATGACAGGAGGGAGGCCTTGGGGCTCCTGTGAGGGCACTGAGAAGGTTTCCAGGAAAAGAAAACCATGTGGGAGCTGGCGTGTCCTCGGGTGGGGCAGGTGAGGAAGGCTGGACAGCTTCTGTGTTCCCTGACATTAGGTGGCATCACCCTGAAGAGGAACCTGAGCCTCACGGGTGCGCCCCGCACCAACCTCACTGACTCTTCCTCCAGTCTTTCCCCAGGTCATCTCCTCTGGTGAGTCCCAGCACGAGCTGGTTTTTCCCTGGGTTATCACTCAGGGGCTGTGGGGCATTCTGAGCATCCTGAGGTGGAAGGCACAGAGGTGTCTGGAAAGACCATGTGACTAAGTCGTAGACTCGGCGACATGATCTCCAGGAAGGTTGGGGTGCAGCAGTTGAGCGTGGCAAGTGCTGACTTTGGGCTTGGACCCCCCCTGGCCTCCAGTCTTAGCTCTGCCTGTCATGAGCTGTGGGGTCCCCCTCAGTTCCCTCCCTTCTTTGATGTTCTGGAGTTATCAGAATGCCAGCTTTGGATGGGGGTTTTCACAGAAGTTATGCTTTCTGCTTCTCACAAGCCTGATGTAGGGGGACAGTATTCCCATTTTATAGGTGATGAAACTGAGCCTTGGGGAAATGAAAGGGCTCCATCTCCCTCTCCGCTTCCTTGTCTTTCCTCCCACTCCCTTCTTCCCCCTCCCCCTCCCCCTTCCTCTCCTCTCCTCTCTCCTTCTTCTTCTTCCCCCTTCCCTCTCCTCCCCTCTCCTTTCTAGTCCCTCCCACTCCTTGACCTTCCATCCCCACAGCCAGCTGAGTTCCATGCCACGTACCTCTGGACTCCCTTGTCCCGAACTCTACATTTACCACGGGGAAGAGACCTTGCTGTAACTCACTCGTGGAGGCGGGGCCCCCTGGGTCTGACGGGTCATCACCACTAGGCTTGACCATCACCCAGACCTCCTCTGAGCAGGAAGATCAGGGCTTTGTGCTCTGGCGGGGACATAAAACAAGGCAAGGGAGAGACGTTTCAAAAGCAAGCATTCCTGACCTTCGTCCAGACCTTGGGAACATTTTGTTTCGAGAAAAGTCCAATTCACACCATGGGTTTGGGGCTGAGGAGGCGGGTCCTCAGGCTCAGTAAGTGTCAGTGCACGCTGGACTCGCGACAGAGGCAGGTGAGCCCGCGGGGGAGGCTCTGCTCCACGAGCTGTAAAGGACCCTGGGGAACCCCCCAAGGAGCTTTACTCAGGCCCTCTACCGGCAAAGAGACATAGAGGATGTCCAGGGACCCTCTTGCTTGTCCCTTCCCAAGTTGAAGGCAAGCTGGATATATGTTTATATGATACATGATATATATGCCTTCATGATATAAGCTGGATATATGCATACATATGCATACAGGGGTCCTGCTCTGATCTTCCCTCCTTTAGCGACTCCCTGGGCCCTTGGGGGGCCCTCAGCTCACAGGCTGTGTTGGTGGGCGTGAGAAAGCCAGCTCTACCCCCAAACTTAACAAAATGTACACGCCACCCCATGCAGTTTGTTTCGAGAACCACCCTTGGAAGTTCCTCCTGTCATAGGGCCATTTTCTTTTCTTTCTTTCTTTTTTTAATGTTAGTTTTGAGTGAGAAAGAGTGTGAGCAGGGGAGGGTGAGAGTGAGAGGGAGACACAGAATCTGAAGCAGGCTCCAGGCTCTGAGCTGTCAGCATAGAGCCTGACGCGGGGCTCGAACCCACGAACCGTGAGATCATGACCTGAGCCGAAGTCGGACGCTTAACCGACTGAGCTACCCAGGCGCCCCCATAGGGCCATTTTCTAACAGCCGCTGGTTACGTTGGCAAAATTTCAGGACCTGCTCCTGGAAACTCCTTTGGCTACAGCCCCAGGATTTGTCTACTCTTTCCCCAGCTACTTCTTTCAAAAGGAACAATTCTTCCTTAAAAGTAATAATTACTTATTCTTAGAGTTATGGACGCTGGCGCGGGATGGGGAGGAAAGTGGACAATTGAGGAGTGAGCCCAGAGAGGGGAAGGGACTTGCCCAAAGTCACACAGCTTGTTGGAGCAGAGCTGGGGCCAGACTTCCCCACTCCCGGGTGAGTTCTTCAAGTTCATGGCTTCCTTCTTGCCTGCCTTCTAGGCGGAAAGCTACACCTTCTAGAACCCCCTTGGCTTCTCAGACCTCACTGACAATAGCAACAAAAAGATGGGCAACAAACCAGAAAGTAAACCGCCCAGGATTCTCCGACCCTGAGCTGAGAAGCCTTCACTGCATGAATCCGAGAGAGGGCTTTCCCCATGGCCTGCAACGACCAGGGCTGTTTTATAGGGGAATGTAGTACCCTTTGGGATTATATCCTGCCTTGCCTTTGGCGGGGCTTTGCATTTGCACACTTAGGGCAGCGTACCTTCAAGAGCACCTGCTCTACGACCCAGCAATAGCACTGCTAGGAATTTACCCAAGGGATACAGGAGTGCTGATGCATAGGGGCACATGTACCCCAATGTTCATAGCAGCACTCTCCACAACAGCCAAATCATGGAAAGAGCCTAAGTGTCCATCAACTGACGAATGGATAAGACGATGTGGTTTATATACCACGTGGCAATGAGAAAGAATGAAATCTGGCCATTTGCAGCAACGTGGATGGAACTGGAGGGTATGATGCTGAGTGAAATAAGTCAGACAGAGAAAGACAGGTACCATTTGTTTTCACTCATATGTGGATCTTGAGAAACTTAACAGAAGACCATGGAGGAAGGGGAGGGGGAAAAAGTTACAGAGAGGGAGAGAGGCAAACCATAAGAGACTTGTAAAGACTGAGAACAAACTGAGGGCTGACGGGGGGTGGGGGAGAGAGGAAGGGGGCTGATGGGCATGGAGGAGGGCACTTGTTGGGATGAGTACTGGGTGTTGTATGGAAACTAATTGGACAATAAATTATATTAAAAAAAAAAGAGTGCTGGCCCTGCTGTTTGTTTCCCTTGGGCTGTTGCCTTAAGGCTCTACTTCCCTCAGGTGGAGCCAGGGACTTGACTCCCTATAGCATGGCAGTCCTGCCCATGGGCTGGGGGGTGAGGCTGCCTGGGTCGGCCGCAGCCCATGCTGACTGCTTGGAATGCCTTGTGGGGAGGGGGGTGGGTGCTGCCCATGGCTCCCGTGTACTTTCTAGAATGATAATAGAAGTTCTGGCAACTAAGGGCAGAGATTGCTTTATTCACCAGAAGTCCCCAGCACCTGGCCCAGGCCTGGCTCAGAGCACAGGAAAGATCTGTCAAATTAGAACATATTTCCATATACTTCGATTCAACCCAGGTTGATCAACCCCCTGACTCTTCCATTTGCTTCCCTGTTTTTGCTCGATCTGTTCGCCCTGCCTGGAACACCTTTCCATCAACTTTTGAGGCTCAGAATCTTGTTGGCCTTCAAGGACCCATTCCATCCCCTGCTAGACGGTATGGTCCTTAAGAAAAAGGTTGAGTTCGCTGGTGCTTGTATCCCTATCCAGAAGGGCCTCGGCATGTGTCCATTGCAGGAATGAATGAATAAATGAACAAGTGGAACTCGGATTCCCACCCCCCCTTTATTTTCCCATCTTGATTCCATTTGATATCCTTCTCAGAAGCTGCCCCCACCCCAGCCTACAGAACCCTCCCCCTTTCGTTGGGCTGACTTCCTGGGTGTATACTTTTGACTCTCCGGTCGTTGTCTGGCTCCAGCGTCCCAAACAATGCGTGGCTGTGTGAGACAAATGCTTCTCACCGTCTTCTGACATTCTTTGCCTTATCGCCCGCAACTAAACTGTGTGTCAGAGGTCCTAGAAGCAGGGATGTGGGGCAAGCTAGCCAGGGGTATTCCAAAGGGGCCAACTGAGGCAGGGAAAGACAGGTGGGATCACTAGTCCAGGCAGCAAGTGAGTCAAGTCTTGGAAATAGGCCTGGACACTGGGGGCATGAGACCATGGGCTTTAGAGCTCAAGTCTAGTTTTCCATCTAGAAGGGACAACATTTCTGAGCACTAGCCTTGGCAGAGAAGGACAGCTGTGCCAATAGAGGCAGTGAATTGTGGCACTCAGTTGAGATCGGTTACCCTCTGCTGGGCCTGAAGACTCGTGGCCAACAGGGACTGGTGGTGGCCAGAGGAAGGCCAGAGGAAGGCCAGAGGCCTGGAGATGAATCCTGTTACGAAAGTCGTCAGTGATATCGTAGGTTCCTTGAGGGCTGGGTCATGTCACCACCATATCCCAGGGTCTGTCAAAGTCTATGGCATTAGGCTTGGAAGCCTCCATCTTTACCAGGCTCCCAGGGTCTTGATCAGACCCAGGAAAATGTAACCATCACTGCCTCTCGCTTCTGGGAGTTCCCACAGCCCCGAGCTGTGTGTTCAGGCTGAACACATACTAGATACAACATAAATATTTCCTATGATTGAAATCAGCCTACGTGTTATGTGGGGGCTTCTCTGCCTCTTGAGATTCAGGTAAGAGTGACTTTGACCCCCAAAGTTCCTTCTCCGTGGAGCTGCAGGGACCCGGAGGTGTCTGAGACTCTTAGGACACACAGTCTACTGGCTCCTGCCGTCTCAGGCTCTTCACGCCTCCCGTCTTCATTTCACAGCACATGGACCCAGGCGGCGGGCTCAGCCACTTCTCATTTTCCATGGAACAGCTCGCTGGCACAAAGCAGTCGTGGGTGAGGCAGATTTATTTGAAGCTACAGGGTGGGACGGGGGTGGGAATGAAGGAAGGATTTACATCACAGCGATGCAAACAACTTCAAGTTGAACATCAGGTGTTTCCATTCCTAAGATGCTCCTCTGGCCACCCCGCCACTCCAGGTAGCTATAGCCTCCACCCACCTTCTGAGCCCCAAGCCCCCCTTCTGTGATTCTCTCCCCTTTCTCCTTTCTTCATTTTAAGCAGCCCCTAGTTTCTTTCTTCATTTCCTGCAGGGTAGGTAGGCCTTTGTCTTAGAGACCTTGGAGTGGACACACACTCATGCCTTCAGACCTCCCCATCTGCTCTTTAAGGTATCTCCCCAAACAGAGACCTTTTGCTCCTTAGAGGGGTTCCCCTATCTGCGGTAGGTAATAAAGCTTCATGCATTGCCCGTACGCAGAGTACAGAAGCTGGAAGGGATCCCGGAGATCATGAGTCAAACTCAAGTCAGACAGTTCCTGGCCCAAGGTCCCTGGCAAGTAAGATGAAGGGTAGATGCCAGAACCCCGGCCCCTGCTTCTCATTCTCCCGTGGATTAATTGATTCCATGAGTCACTCAGGACTCCAGCATACTCTTATGAGTGTTGGGATCAGCAGCGGGCTTTGGGGCAAGCCCACGTTGTCCAAGTAGCCTTCCTGATGACCCCTATGGGTGCTTCTTCATCACTCCCTGACTCAGAAGTTCAATTCCATGAGCAAAGCCCTGTGGTCTCGCACCAGTCTTGGGCTGGCTGACAGAGCCAGGATTCTAGCCCTACATCTACCATTAAGACGTTGCTTGATCTTGACCCAGAGTTGTCTTCCCTTTGGGCCTCAGTTTACCCACCCTTACAAAGAGGGTTGGGTCTGGTACTGTCTGAGCACTTTGTCGAAATGTCTCAAGTGGCATTTAAAAGGGTGGCACACTTCAAGAATGTGTGTGAGCGTGTGCGTGTGCGTGTGTGTGTAGGGCATTCAGGGCCTTTTACCCCAATCCAACTGGAGGCAACTCCCCTTATATCTGTTCTAATGACTTGGGGTCTCCTGAGGGCTTCTAATTAGGAAAAGATTTCCACTGCTTAAAAAAGCACTTGAAAAACTCTGGTGTAGCTGACTTCTGGGATCCAAGGCTCTGTGGAAATATGAGCCTTCATGGCTGTGGTAAGAAGGGCTATTCCACAGGGTTCCGCATGGCTTGCCTTCCACATGGCCACCATTAGCAAACTGGGACGTCCATCACAAGGCAGCTGGGAAGATGGGGGGGGTGGATGGGTGGATCCCCATCGTGGGGGCTGTTTTGGGGACTTTCTGAGTGTTGGTAAGTGTGAATCAGGCCCCAAGTTTTCCACTTCCTCTCCCAATAGACTCTTTCATCAGCGTGTATAAATGTGTACTTCAGCAAAATGCAGATGCAAACGTTCCACGGTCCAAAGGGGTGTGGGCGGGAGCGGAGGGCCGGGCCCAGGTGGGCACCCGACATTTCCACCGTAGGTGGCACAAAGGTGTGGAAACCGATCCCTCCTGCAGCCCTTCCCAGGAGCAAGTCTCTGGCCGGCCCATGCGCTCCACGATCCTTGTCTCTCCTTGTTCTCAGTGTGTGTGGTTTGAGGGCAGCCGGAGAGGGGGGTCAGGTAACATCAGTGTGGAGATGGGCTCTCCTGGCCAGCAGTGTGGCCTCGGTCCCCACTCACACACAGACATAGCCTGATCCACCATCAGTTTCTTTTGGCCTTATGCCGAGATTGAGTGTCACAATAAGGTGTGTGTAGAGCACCTCAGAGTTTGCTGGAGGATTGGAGGGCCAGGCCTCCCTGTGTCTGTGGGTCGTCCTCACACCCACAGTGTCCCCCGGAGACCATGGCTTCCTGTGAATAATCCCTGGGAATGTTGCTAGTGAGTCTAGCCTCCTCCCCAAGACACAGGGTAAATACACAAAAATCAATCTCTTAGTTACCCACCGTCACCAATTTGAAGATAGAAGCAAACAAAAACATGCTCTGCCTCCAAATGATTCTCCATGAAAATTACGTGAAACACTCATGAGGAAAGCCACAAAACTTTATGAGTTTTGGGCAAGAACATTTTTGAGGAAGCAGAGAATGAGACCAGTGTTTGATTGGGAAAAAGGAACGACGAAAAGACATTCATCTTTCCTGAATTAATAAGTCGATCTGGCAAAAAAAACCAACAAGAATCTCAACGGAAACTTTCGGTAATTTGAAAAGGCAACTCGGAAATGAATCTGAAAGAATAACAAACTAAAAATAGCTAAAGTATTCTTAAGAACATGAGATGTGATTCGCTTTAACAATGTTCAATCATAGTTTGAAGGTACGGCAATTGTACAGTGCGGCGGTGGCTGCATGACCAGCCGGCGTGGGCAGCACAAAACCAGCTTCACTATGGGTACAAAAGCAACATGAGATAGAAGGACGCATTACAAATCGATAGGAAAGAGTCAGGTCAACAATGGGTATTGAGAAATTGGGCTATTTGGGAGATAATCATTGTAGATCTTTATCTTTTTCTCAAGCACACTTCAGGTAATTTTAGCATTAGACCAAAGAAGCACCGTAAGGAAAGAAGAAAACATAAGTGGACATTTATATGAGCATGGGGGTGTAGCGCCTGGGTGGCTCAGTGGGTAAAGCGTCCGACTTTGGCTAAGGTCATGATCTTGCTGTCGGTGAGTTGGAGCCCCGCGTCAGGCTCTGTGCTGACAGCTCAGAGCCCGGAATTTGCTTCAGATTCTGTGTCTCCCTCTCTCTGCCCTTCTCCTGCTTGCACTCTGTCTCTCTCTCTCTCAAAAATAAATCAACATTAAAAAATCAAATTAGTGTATGGGTAACACCTATTTAAGCTTAGAAACAATTGAAGAAATGACAAAAGCAATCGCCTACCCCAAAGAAAGCACAAAACTAAAAAAGGAAATGACAAACTGAGAAAAATGTTCACAAAAACATAGGTAGCGCAAAAGGCTAATAGCCTTGGTACCTAAAGAGCTTTTGCAAAGCCTAAACGGACAAACAAAAAAATAGGCCTAACATTCCAGTAGAAACATTGGCAAAGAACATTCACAGAACAAGACATACAAAGGACTAACGTATGAAAAAATGTTTCCTTTTACCATTTGCCAAAGACATGCAAAATAAGATTCCTTTTTTTTTTTTTTACCTGTCCAAATGGCTAAAACTTTTGCCGCTACAGATGGTTGCAAAGACGTAAGTGACCATGTGATGAACCTGGAATATAAATTCGTTGTCTGCGTAGAAGAATTTCAACGGGTTCCATAGCTTGGACTCACCAGTTTTATTTCTAGGGACCCACTGGAAGAAAACTGTGGAGACGGTATCAGAATATTCGTCACAACATTATTCATCAGGTCAGAATATTAGAAATAATTAAGACATATGGCAATAAAGGCTTGAGCAAATAGTGTGCATTTTGATTGGAGAATACATTTTTAAAGGCATGTATCAAAAAGTATTTAATAATACGGGAATACATTTACCGTGGAGTGCTACAAGTGAAAAACTGAAGCTGTGTGTGCGCTCGTGAGTGTGTGTATGTGTGCGTGAGTATGTGAAGTGAATCTCAGGTTTCTACTCCTCTGTATGCGATGTGGAGAAGAGGCAGAATTGATGTGGTCTGTTAATTTCCTGCCCTCAGTCTTCCCACCTGTAAAATGGGATCACTGTGCTTGCCTCTCAGGGCCCTGTGAGGATGAATGAGGTACCCCATGTAACCGTGATGTAAGGTCTAATTCTTCATGCACCTGTATCTTTTCTCTCCAGGGAGGGTGAATTTTCCTGAGGGTAGGAATCAAGTGGCTCCTTTACCTATAAAACGAGGAATTAGACTGGTGTGCATTAGGATCTAAAGGTAAGCTTTAAAGTTCTTTTGTAAAAGAAAGTTTATTTGGAGAGAGAGAGAGAGCGAGCGAGCATGTAAGCACGAGCAGGGTGGGTGGGGACAGAGAGATGAGGGAGAGAATCGCAAGCAGGCTTGGCACTGTCAGCTCTGAGGCCCACTTGGGTCTGGAACCCGCAGACCGTGAGATCAAGACCTGAGCCGCAATCAAGAGTCAGATGCTTAACCGACAGAGCCACCCAGGAGCCTGAGCTTGAAGTTCCAAGATGGCTGACTTCCAGCCTTGACTCAATCTCATGCTCCTTGTGTGACCTTAGGTAACTCACCGTCCACGCCTGGGCTTCAGTAGCTTCGGACCAGATGAGGGAAGAGCTAGGGTCCCCTTGATAGCTGTCACGATGCTGCCATTTGCTTTGCATAGGTCAGAGTCACGGTCATCTAGTCTGAATGGCTCAAGGCTGGGCTCAAAGGCAAGCCTACTGCCTCCACAGACGTCTTACCTGATGGATGGAAGGACTTGATGATGCTGACACGTGATGGCAGGTGTGTTCATCTGTTTCATTTACTCTGTGTCCCCAGTGCCCAGAATGGGGCCTGGCACCTAGTGGGTGCTCAACACCTAGTGACTGAATAAAGAACGAATGGCGAGAGGATTGATGGGCAATCCTGAAACACAGACTGGATGGCTGACTTGAATGGGGGTCCTCAGGACCTCCTTCACTGGCTGTGGAGCCATCAGGGAGGGGCAGTGGCTTGGTGGCAGCTGCGGCTTGCAGCCCCTGCTGTGTGCACCCGGACAGGTCTGAGTGGTGTTCCCAGGGCCCCAGACCTGGCTCGTGCTGCATGTTTTATCTGTAGTATCGAATTTGAGCTTCACTTAAATCCTGGAAGGGTGGTATTATTACCTCCACTTTACATACAAGGCAATGACCACAGGAAGGGAGGAAAACAGGCCCCAAGGTCACGTAGCTTTTAAGTGGAGGAGCCACGATTTGAACCCAGGCCTGTCTGATTCTCAAACCCTCGACCTTGAAGCTATACCCTACAAGTGTTTCTCTCACTAAACTTCTCTCGGTACAAAGGAAGGAGTCCACTTCTGCTGTGTGTGCATCTTGGAGGTATCGCAGAGCTGCCCCTAAATCACCTCCAGGTAGGAGGGTTGTTCTGGAAACGGCGGGCCGGCTGGTGATGGATCCCCACCGTCCATCACGCCCCCGTGGTGCCCTGACACGCGGTGCTGAAGTGCAATCCGAGCGACGGTGTCCTGATATATGGGGGACGTACATCATCCCAGGGCTGCTACCTTGACACAGTACCTTAGCTGGCTGTCAGCGGGACGGCCTCTTAATGGATTTCTGTAATATATCACCCACTGCAGGTGGCTCGGGGGGCCCGCGGACGCCAGTCAGCTAGAGCCCTTTCCACGAGTCTCCCTCAGTTAGTTCTTGGTCTCTTAGAATTCATGGGTGCTCGTAAGTTTGTGTGAGCGCAGAGAGAGCAGAAGAGGAGGTGGGCAGAGGCAGAGAGAAGCTGAAAGGCGAGAACAGAGATGGGGATGACGGAGGAGGGAGCAGGCAGGAGGGAGGACAATGGAGGAGGAAGAGAACACAGGGAGAGCAAGGTGGTGGCGGATGGCTGGGTGTCCAGGGGCAGAGAAGCAGGAGAGTCAGGAAGCTCTGCAGTTGGGCACAGATGTCATTGGGAGGAACATTTGTATTTGGCCTCCTGGGCGGCTTGTTAGCTGGGGACTGGAGGGGCTGAAGGAGGAGGTATGGGTGTCTGAAGGACATGGATCCAGGACTAGAAACTTCTGCTCCTTCACAGAGAGCAAAGGGGGCTGTGTGATCTTCCACGACCTTTCTCATTAGCCTGCCTTATTCCAGAGGTCACCTTGGTGGGAAGGGTCCCCCATGCTGCGTCCTGGAGCCCAACACCCCGTGTCCACCTACCCACTGGACAGCTGAACAGCACCGCATGCTCAGAGGATCCCACACTGTGGTCATCTGTCCACTCCTGGTCGCCCCGCTTCTTAGTGCAGCCGAAGGTCTCTCCTGCCTCCAGTGCCTGAGATCTCATGGTCACATCCCTTCCAAGGGCCCCACGTTCAGTTCTGTCACGTTCTTTCCTGCTTCCGTTGCCTTGATTCGAGCCCACAGTCGTTGACTCTTGGGTCAGCCCTCAATCAGTTATTTACTAAGAACATACTCTGTGCCGGACACCTTGCCAGGGTGACAGCTTGGACAGGTGCGTGATCTCTCCCCTCATCAATATATTCTGCATGTCACTGCCCAGCTGGCCTTCCTAAAGCACTTTTGTCACTTTTTAATCCCTAACATTTTTTAAAGTTTATTCATTTATTTTCATAATTTTTAAAAGTTTATTTATTTTTGAGAGAGTGACAGAGAGCGTGAAAGGGAGAGGGGCAGAGAGAGAGGGAGAGAGAGAATCCCAAGCAGGCTTTGCACCATATGGAGCCCGATGTGGGGCTCGAACTCACAAACCATGAGATCATGACCTGAGCTGAAACAAAGAATGAGACACTTAACTGACTGAGCCACCCAGGCACCCTATTTATTTATTTTTGAGAGAGAGAAAGAGAGAGAGAAAGCGAATGAACAGGGGGAGGGGCAGAGAAAAAGAGAGAGAGAGAGTATCCCAAACAGGCTCTGTCAGTGCCGAGTTCACTGTGGGGCTTGAACCCATGAACCATGAGATCATGACCTGAGCCCAAACCAGGAGTAGGATGCTTAACTGACTGAGCCACAGCCAGGCACCCCAGTCCCTAGCGTTTCGTGTTATAGGGCAACTTAATCTTCTTGGACTTCTTACGTTCTTTTCGCTTCATGCGTTACCTAGATTCTGGAAACACACAGGAGCGTCTAGAGGTTGCCCCAGCAAGCCCAGGTCCCGACGCTTCTAACACCAGCTCTTGAACAGGCTACCTTTACTGCACTGAGCTGCTTTTGCTTTCTTATCAAGATCAATTGAGCGTATTTGTGTGGATCTGTTTCTGGGTTCTCTGATCTGTTCTATGGATCTGTGTGGCTATCCGTCTGCCATTACTATTCAGTCTCGATTACAGTGGCCATATACATCTGAAGTCGGACTCTTTTCACTTTATTCTTTTTTTTAAACTATTGTCTTAGCTGCTTTTGTGGGTTTTTTTTTTTTTGTCTTTCCTTATATGTTTTAGAATAATATTGTCTACAAAAAGTCTTGCTTTGATTTCGAATTAGGAATTATGTTAAATCTGTAATCAGTTCGGAAGAATTGATAATATTACCATGGTGAGCCTTCCTATTCATGAATACTGTATGTTTCTCCATTTATTTAGATCTTTGATTGCTTTCGCCCACAGTTGTATAGATTTTTCAGAACATAACTCCTGTGTATGTTTTATTATATTTACACTCCAAGTATCCCATTTTGGGAGGGCAATTGTAAGCAGCATTGTATTTCTAATTTTGGTGTCTACGTGTTCATTGCTAGTATATAGAAATACAATAGTTTTTGTATATTTATTTTGTATCCTATGATACTAGGTCACCGATTTGTTTTAGGAGGTTTTTTTTGTTTGTTTGTTTTATAGAGTCCTTGAGACTTTCTATGTAGACAATCATGTGATCATCACAGAGAGGCAGTTTTTCTTATCTTTTTATTTCCTTTTTCTTGTTTTATTGCACTGGCTAAAACTTCCAGAGCTATATCGAATAAGAGTGGTGAGCACAGATAAGCTTGCCTGTTCTCAGTCTTACAGGGAAAGGACTCAATTTTTCACCATTAGGTATGTTAGCCAAAGGTGTTTTGTAAATGCTTTTCATTAGACTGAGGAAGTTACTGCTCTTTTCTTATTTTTCTTTTTTTTCAAATATTTTAAGTTTTTAATTTATTTCTGAGAGAGAGAGAGAGAGACAGTGTGAGCAGGGGAGGGTCAGAGAGAGAGAGAGATACAGAATCTGAAACAGGCTCCAGGCTCTGAGCTGGCTGTCAACACAGAGACCGATGGGGAGCTCGAACCCATGAACCGCGAGATCCTGACCTGAGCCAAAGTCAGATGCTTAACTGGCTGAGCCACCCAGGCACCCCTATTCTTATTTTTCGTTGTTGTTGAATTTCATCAGATCCTTTTTCTGCATCAAATGATATGAACTTAACGGAGGACCATGGGGGAGAAGAAGGGGGGAAATAGTGGGGGAAAGGGAGGGAGGCAAACCATGAGAGACTCTTGAATGCTGAGAATAAACTGAGGACTGATGGGTGTGGGGGGGGAGGGGGGGTGATGGGCATGGAGGAGGGCACTTGTGGGGATGAGCACTGGGTGTTGTATGGAAACCAACTTGACAGTAAACTATTTAAAAAAATGATATGATCATGTAACTTTTCTTATTCATCTGTTAATAGGGTTGATTACATTGATTCACTTTCAAATACTGAACCAGTGTGTACTCTGGAATAAACCACATTTGATCATAGTGTATAATTCCCTTTACCTGCTGCTGAATTCTATTTTACTAATATTTTGTTTGCAATGTTTACATCCGTATTCATAAAGGATAATTGTATCTTTGTCTATTTTGGTATTTTGGAAGTGTTTCATAAAAGAATTGGGAAGTTCCCTCCTCTTTCTTTTTATTCTGGAAGACACTATGTAGAATTTGTGTCAATTCTTCTTTAAATATTGACTAAAATTCTCTAAACCCACTGGGTCTGGAGATTTCTTTTTTGGAAGTTTTTAAAATCATGAATTCAGTTTTCTCAAATAAGAACAGATTGTAGGACTATTCAAATGATCTATTACACATTAAGTGAACTGTGGTAGTTTCTATTGTTAAAGGACTTAGTCCATTTTCATCTAAGTTGTCAAATTTATGTGTGTAGACTTGTAGTGCTCGTTAGTATGTTTTGATGTCTGCAAGGTCTGTAGTGATACCTCCCTTTTCATTTCTGATACTGGTGACTTATGTTTTTTTCTCTTTTTTCTTCTTTGTAAGTTTTTCTAGAGATTTGTCAATTCTGTTGATCTTTTTAAAGAACCAGCTCTGTGTTTCATCCATTTTTGTTATTTTCCTGTTTCCATTTTCTTCAAATTTACTCTTTGTTATTTCCTTTGTTCTGCTTGCTTTGGGCTTATTTTGCCCTTCCTTTCTGAGGTCCCGAGGTGGGAGCTTCGATTAGCGATTTGAGATTTTTCCTCTGGTCTACTGTGTGCCCTTAGTGCTATAAATTTCCCTTTCAGCATGGCATTAGCTGTGTTCCACAAATTGTGATGTGTTATATTTTCATTTTCATTCAGTTCAACGTGCTTTTAAATTTCCATTGAGACTTCCTCTTTGACCCATGGGTTGGTTCAAAGTGTTTGGAGATCTGTTACCTTTCTATTACTAATTTCTCATTTGGTTCCATTGTGGTTAGAGAACACATGTACTATTTCAATTGTTTTAGACTTGAGGATTGTTCTGGTGCCTAGGAAAGCATCTGTTCTGGTGTGGGTATGTGTTCTGTGGGCACTTGACAATAATGTGTAATTTACTATTGTGGGGTAGAATGTTCTATAAAAGTTGATGAGAACCTAATGGTTGATGTGGGGAGTTCTTTGATATCCTTGCTTGTTTTCTGTCTAGTTATGTGAAAACTATTGAGAGAGGGGTATTTAAGTCTCTCATTATAATTGTGGAGATGACTATTTCTCCTTTTAATTCTAGCAGCTTTTGCCTCACATATTTTGCATCGTTGTTGCCTGATGAATTCGCGTTTAGGATTTCCAGGTCTTCTTGGCGGATTGGTCTTTATCATTATGCAACATCCCTCACCATCTCTGATAATTTTCTTTACTCTGAAGCCTGCTTTCACTGATCGCTAATATAGCCA
The DNA here is from genome assembly GCF_008692635.1 of Crocuta crocuta. NCBI lineage: Eukaryota > Metazoa > Chordata > Mammalia > Carnivora > Hyaenidae > Crocuta > Crocuta crocuta. Next base: position 4,867,724 of record NW_027527920.1, on the reverse strand, counting down.
CTCTTGCTTTCCTTGATTAGTGCTTGCATGACGTATCTTTCTCCCTTCTTTTGCTTTCAACCTGCCTACGTCACATTGGAAGTGAATGTGTCGTGGCTGCATTTGGTTGGGTGATAATTTTTAGTTCACTCTGCCAACCGCGGTCCTTTAACTGATGTATGTAGACCATTTACGTTTAATTTAATTACCGACATGTCAAAGTTTAAGTTTGTAATTTTGTTTTTTTGTTTTCTGTTCCTTGTCTCTGTTTTTTGTTTCTCCTTAACATTTTTTGGAAAGAAGAGTGAGCAGGCTTTGGGGCTCAGGGACCTCCACCCTACCTGGCCCTGGGCATACTGTTTGTCAAACCAAACCCTACTCAGCTCAATTCCCAATATGTTCTTATTGAGTAGTGATTTGCTTCTTTGTCCCCTAGGTGAGTGGCAGACAGAGTCCTGAGTCTTCTGAGTTTCATTTCAGCTCTTAAGCTCATGGTGTCACTCAGGCACTGAGCAATATGGACTGAAGGAGGTGATGCAGAGGACCTTCAAGTCCTGTCAATGAAGAGCAAGTGAAGACTTCAGTCAGGAGGGAATTAACTGAGTTGAAGGCACGGTGGATAAGAGTCCAGCAGAAGGGCATTAAGGAAGGAAGGGTCGTGTTCTGGCTGAGGAGGCTTCAAATCCGGGGGTGGAGGCAAACGAGAAAAACTTACACTGTTTCGTCAATAAGCATTGTGTTCCATTCGGCCAGTGGAGACAAAACAGTGCAGGTAATCACTGGTAAGACAAAGACTGGGAAGTCGGAGGCTCTGTGTCTGCTCTGTCTCAGGCTAACGAGGGGGTATAGTGAGTCTCATCTAAGTCCTATGGGGAAAGGATGGTAGTGAACTGCAATGGCCTTTACTGGAACGAATAGGGGTGAAGGTGGGGTTCCTTTAACCCTCGCCGCTTTCCAGGATCACAGCTGTAGGAAACATTCGACGCTGTCCGTCCCACCCTAGAAATTGACTTGGATCCTGTGGCAAGTCTGAAGCAAACCCAGCGTTTCTCCATGCGGCAATCGGGGCTCTCCGCAGAGGGGGCTCCCCATGCCAGCTGCCCTCCGAGGGGCAGCAGGGCTCCCCTGAGCTCGGGTGGGCGGGACCAGGGTCGGCCAGGGGTTTCCCCAGCCCGCAGCCAGGGTTCCTGGGAAGGCGCTGCTCCCAGCTCAGGGCTTCCCTCCTCCCTTCTCCCCTCCCTTCCCAACTCCTGGCCGCCCCCTTCCCTGCCTGCCACACAGCTGTTTTGCCAACATTGCTGCCTGATTATCTTTCAAGTGGCTTCTTGGAGCAGATGTTCCAGCTCCTTCCTGCATCGAAAACAAACAGGCGCTGTGTTGTCATTTGCTCTCCTGGGGAAAATCCCTCTGCCGCTGCAGATTCTTCTTGAGAGGTTCAGGGACTTCTGTGAAGTCTCTCCCGGCTGCTCCTCCCCAGGAATCGGCCTCCAGATGGATGATAGGGGCTCCTCAGGTCTTCTGAGGTGTGGAGGTGTGCAGGGCCCCTCAGGGGCCCCCCTCAGGGGCATGGGCCGGAGGAGTGCATTTGTTGACAGAAGCAAATTCCGACCTGCGGGGAGAGCGAGGGTAGGGCTCACTCCCTTCCAATACCGGTTAACCTTTTGGAAAACAGACACCTCTCAGCCACTTTGATACGGAAAGCTCCCCCCGGGGGTTTGTCCCCAGTTGAAACATCTCTGTTTTGTTTCCAGGAGCCTCACCAACAAGGAAATGCTGTGGGCTCGCACCCTGAGGTTCGCGTTATGAGAGCAATGGGTTTTCAGTTTCTGCTGCGTGAATATGAAAGTTGAATGTGTCTTTCCAGAGGTGCCCATTTCATCACCTTAACCTGTTGAGAATCGGGCTCTGGGTCCTCTGGGCTTGGAGCATGGGTCAGGATGTCCCGTGAGAAGCCAGGAGCGTCCTCTGGCCAAACAGTAGCTGCCTTTCCAAGCTGCTGTGTGCCAGAAATGGCAGGCTTAGCCATTAGCCACCTTAGCTCCTGGAGGTGAGGCCCGGGGACCCAGGTGGCTGTGGGTCCTTTAGCACCTCTACTCATAGCTCCAGCCTGATAATTGTGGGAGAAGAGGGGAGAGGCAGCCACTGGGACCTGTTGGGGGAGGGAGGCGGGGCATCAGGGTGGTGCCTCAGGGGGTGGGGGTGGGAGAGGGATGCTGCCCCCGGAGGGGAGGAAGGTAGGAAAATTCAGGAAGCCATCTTGGTACGTGCAGAGAAACGCCCTGACCACCAGCACGTCTACTTCCTATGGTCTGGGAGCCTCTGGGGCTGCGACGAGGGAGCATAAAATCACAGGTGCAAACTTGATCTGTCCTCAAACATTCATAGATGTGGATAACAGATCTTGACGTCTTCCTTTCCGCTCTCCCGACTTTGTTGTCCAAGCGTCCCCCCCTCGGCCCCCTCAGTTCCTGCCCTGCTCCATGCCAGCTGGGCCCAACATAGCCCGGAGGGGTGCACGTCTCCCCATCTTGCATGCAGGTCCCGCCCTCGTCCTGCGTGGCCGAGTCCGGCTCAGTGGACACCTGGGCCCGATACCGCCTCCTCTCGGGCTCTGAGAAGCCCACCCACTCCTGATCTTCCTTGTTTCTCTGGCTCCTCCTTCTCTGTCGCCTTTGCCTGACGTGCAAATGCCCACGTTTGTCAGGGGTAGACGCTCTGCTCTCTGTTCCCTCCCCAGGCCAGTGTTCCGCACACACTAGACAGCATCCAAACACCCCGGGGTGATTGCCAAACAAGCGGACTCCGAACCCCACCCCTAGAGACCCATATCCGCGGCCTGGGGGCCCCGAGATTTGCATGTTCAACAGGCGCCCTGAGGGAGTCCGATGCCGGTAGCCCGTGGAACACGCTTTGATGAAGTTGTGCGTTGCTGCTGCATATATGATTTTATCTAATCCCAAGGCATCGCACGGTATTTATATGCTGACAACTCCTCAGTTGATATCTCCGTTTCGGATCGTCCTCAGAGCTCCAGGCCTGTATTTCCAAATCTACTCGACATCTTTATTTGGACGCGACCCAGGCATCTGAACCCCTTAGGATTCTCAAAAGGAAACTCGATTTTCCTTCCTAGAACATCTCTCCTTAGCTTCATCTCAGGAAATAGAAGAACCAAACCAGGAGCCCCAGTGGCCCCTTGCAATTCCCCTTTCTGCCAACCTCACATCCCAGACGGCAGCCAACCCTGCGTCTGTGTTTCCCTTCTGAATACTTCTCCAGTCCGCCGCGCCTCCCCCGTTCTGGTGCCACTGTCCCTCTGCACCAGGCCACCGCTACCCAGACGACCACGATGGATGCCTAAATGGCCCTCCTGCCCAGATTCATCCCTCTACACCAGCCGAGGAGGAAGTGTGAAACACCACAGCTCCTGTGGCTCCCTTTCAAGGCTTCTTGTTGGACTTAGGATGAAATCTAAACTCCCTGCGCCCTCCCCCCCCATGACATTGACCCCTGCCCGTCTCTCCCCTGCCCGTCTCTCCCCTGCCCGTCTCTCCCCTGCCTCTCCCACCACCCTATGCCTTTCACCCTGATCTCTGTTCACACTGAATGTTCAGTTCCCAGAACGGACCAAACACTTTGCTGTCTCAGGGCCTCCATGCATACTGTTCCCTCTGCCTACAATGCTTTTCCCTGGTTCTTCAAATGACTCTATCTCCTCCTCATTTTTAGGTTTCAGTTTTCTTGACCTCCTTCTTATTAATATTACTTTCATCCTGTTATTTTCATTAGGGCCCATTCATACCTGCCCATTCTTTTCATGGTGTTTCATGAAGTTCATAATTTGTAATTATGTATTTACTACTGCTTACTTATGTCTCTCTCTCTCCCTCTTTTTTTTTTTTTTTGCTCCTTTTTACCAGACAGTATGTTCTGTGAGGGTAGGGACCATGCCTACTTGTTACCTAGCATAGAGTAGCCCTCGATAAATACGTGTTCAATGAATGGAATAAACTTGATTTCATCTAGTTACATAATATTCGGCTATAGCCCTGTTACTGGCTACCGCGCTCTAGTCTGTCCAGACCTCCTTGAGTCTGTTCCATTCCGCTTTAGTCTGGTGAACACCATTCTCTCCTGTTCTAGTCTTTTCCACCGTGTTCCAATCTGTTCTGACCTAATCTGTTCCATCCCAGTCGATTCTGTTCCAGCCTGTCCTGGTCTAGTTCAGCCTGTTTTGTCTGCACCCCCTTTTTACTCTGTTCCATGCTGTTCTAGTCTATTCTGGTTCTTTTTTTCCCCCCTTTGCTAATTCTTATCCGTACCATACTTTTCTTCTTGCTTCTATTCTATTACATTCTGTTCCAGTTCATTCCATTTGCTCTGCTCCAGTGCTTTCCTTACGATTTTGGAATATCTGCTCTGTGCCCTGTCTTTGGGTCAGGACCTGTGAGATTACAGGAGAAAGAAATGTCATCCTGGGCGTGGTGTGTCCCCTTTAGAGGGTGAGTAAGTGGTGGCGCGGAGAGAGATTGTCATGGATCTAAGCTGTACTATGACAGGGAGGGTTTGGTTGACGAGAGAGGATGACAACATGACAGAAGGACAATACGGGCCTAAGTGGTGATGACGCGCTGAGGACAGCAGGCTGAGAAATTGAAGAGGGAGCCGAGGGTCAGGACAGGCAGAAGGTAGTGAGGAATGGCAGCGAACAGGGGAAGGTAGATTAGTCTCCTACTGGCTGGCCTGGCCGCTTTGAGCTCTTTAAACAAGCGCCTTCCATGGTTTGCAAATGTCTCTTGGGACACCATCTGGCCTCGTGACATCAGGAGAGGCCATGTGGGCCAGTAGAACAAGAATCCTTGGGTGAGGTGCTTGGCTTTTCTGAGCCTCAGTTTCCGCACCTGTAAAATGGGGATTATAACACCTACCTTGAGCTTTGTGAGGAGAAATAGCTTGGGCCCCTGTGCAGAGGGTTGCCCGGGGCCCGACGCATTGTAGGAGCTCAGTTAAGTGTTCACTTCTGTCTCTCATCCTGCCCTGTCTATTAACTAGTCCACTCTGATTCTACCGGGTTAGCTCTGAGCCTCAGTTTTCCCCAACAGTGAATTGGAGGCGGTATGAAACGAGCATGAGGTATTGGAGAGGCAGTGTAGAGTTAACGTTGTTGCTTTGAACTTGAAGAGACTATAGGCACCATCAACGCTTGTTGATTGTATGGTTGACTGTCGCTTCCTTACAACCACCACAGGGCTGGGAACACAGGAGGTGCTTAATAATACCCACTGACTTGAGGCAGATGTCAAGGGACCCGAAAAAGGGGCAGGTGGGTTACAGCCTCCACAATGCACACCAGACAGGTGGATGGTGGGGCTGAGCTGATGAAATTTACACCAGACTTCCAAATATATTCAGAATCGGGGAATTAGGAGACAACGGAGGAGCCTGCCAAAAAGAATTTATCTCGGAAGTGGAGCTTGGGGAATAGCACTAATATTTTCGGAAATTGAAACTCCAACCATGAAATTGCCTATCATTTATCATACATGGTCTCTCAAAGGGGAAACGGAAAAGCATTTAGTCTTATTGCTTTTTAAACACATGATTGCTGAGCAGAGCCATCCAGGCTGCGGTTTTAAGAGCTGATGTGTCTGGGAGGGCGCTACTAGCTTGTCCCTCCAACCTAACGCGAGGCTGCTCTCTGCACACTCTCCTCGGTCAAGCGCCCCGGGCCACACGCAGTGAGGGTCCCATCCAGGCCTGGCCCGGGCAGCTGGGTGTGCTGTGAATTCTGGAATGTGTGGGAAACCTCCAGGTCTTCTTAGATCTTCCCTGGCCCCCTTTCTCAGTGCCCAGTGGCCATCGGGCTGTTCAAGGCTCTAATACTTTTGATTTCAAAATTCCCTTTGAAAGGGAATTTTTTTGTGTCTTCCATTTCCACCTACCTGCTGCTGATCAGCATGTGTCTCTCTCTCCCAAACCTACTGGATTGGGTGGGGGTTGGGGGTTGGGATTGGGCTTCTACATGCAACAGACTCCCGGGCCTCTTCGCGTGAAATGTACACAGGTTCGTCATATGCAGTACACGAGCATCTTCCCACATGCCTGCCCAACCTCCCAGCCTCCCCTGCTTGGTGCAGGATCTCCCTGTTGCCTCGATAGTTGGAATTGGCTCCGAGGCACAGAAACACCATTACTCATGTGCCTCAGTGGCTTACCGGCGGCATTCTGCTATCACGTGGCTCATCAAAGCGGACGTCCCAGCTCGGGGCAGTTCCTGACTATCCACATAGGCGAATCTTGGGGTCAGTAAGCCGGGAAGGAGGCTTTCTGGAGCACCTTTGCATCGGGGCTCCACTGTTTCTATGGACTGGTATCTACTGGAGATGTCGAAGAGGGAAAGAGAAGCTGGGGTAGGCACAGGCAAAAGCCCTCTCCAGAGCCCTTCTGCTCTCAACGACCCTGTAGGGAGACGGAGCAGCGCTGTGAAATTTTGGTCACCATTTATGGATGGATAGCCTGAGGTTGCAAGAAAGTGTGTAAGTTGTCCAAGATTGCAACGCCAGAAGTGCCGACGTGAGATTCTGACCCAAGGCTTCCTATAGAAAGTGAGACGGCATGAGTTCTTACTCCTGCACTACCTCTGCGCTTCGGTCGGCCCTGGGGAAATGGGGGTGACCACGAGGCAGCATTTGCTGGGATGCCATGTCCCCCCTGACCATTGTAGTCGTGCCCATGGCTTTGGACACCATCTCTGTGCGGATGATGTTCAGACTCCCCCGCCTCCCCCGGGCAGGCCTCTCCACTGAGCACGGCAGCAAATTGCCAACTACCTCCTGGAGGGCCCTCCCCCTGGAAATCATCGAGGCCCCAACCACCAAGTGAACATGCTTGGTTTTTGGGAATTCTAAGTCCCATCTCGGAAATCTTCACATCTAGACCTTATGAACGTCATTGCCACCAGGAAGGCTTCTCCTGAGTGAAGTTTTAGTGCTGCTTTTCTCACGTTTCTTCAAGACTCACCGCCAGAAGTGCTTATGTAATGAATGCCTTTGGACGTCGGCAGTATCTGCCTTGTCTTTTACGCTATTAATGCCCCTTGTAAGAATCTCTAAGGCAAATGCCTGCTACCATCCAGTCCTGGCCTGGGATGGGGGTGGGCGGACTTGAGATCTCTTGCAGTAGTCACTTTTTCCGTGCATTAAACATCAAGACTCGAAAGTTTCCCTTTATGTCTTGGTTACTGAGAAGTTCAGAATATAATGAAATGCTCACTCCTAGTCATTTTATTAGCCCGCACTGTAATATATGTTTTTCTTCGCTTTGTACAATTTTTTTTTTATTGTGGTAAAATATACACAACATAAAACTTGCCATTTTCACCACGTTTAAGTATGGTTTCGTGGCATTCTGTACACTCATTCTGTGCAAACATCTATCTCTAGAACTCTTTTCATCATCCCCAACTGAAACTCTGCCACCATTAAACACCAGCTACCCACTCCCCCCACCCCCAGCCCCGGGCTACAGCCACCCTACTTTCTGTCTCTCATGCTCTCGCATGAGAGCAATCAGATACTATTTGCTCTTTTGCGACTGACTTGTTTCACTTAGCATGGTGGCTGCCAGGTTGTTCTGTTGCAGTGTGTGCCAGAATATCCTTCCTTTTAAGGGTTGGATAATATTCCACTGGATGTGCATACCACATGTCTTTTCTCTGTTTATTTGTCGACAGCCACTTGGGTTGTTTCCGTTTTTTTGGGGGGAGGGTGGTCTTCTACACAGTGCTGCTGGGATGTACAGATATCAGTTCAAGTCCCAGCTTTCCATTTTTTTCTTTTATTTTTATGTTCATTTATTTTTGAGAGAGGGACAGAGTGAGAGCCAGGGAGGAGCAGAGAGAGAGAGGGAGACACAGAATCTGAAGCAGGCTCCAGGCTCTGAGCTGTCAGCACAGAGCCTGATACTAGGCTCGAACCCACGAACTGTGAGATCATGACCTGGGCCGACATTGGACACTCAACCTACTGGGCCACCTGAGCGCCCTATCCAGCTTTCAATTCTTTTGTGTGTGTATCTGCACAGGAATTTTAGTTTCCGGTTCTAACAGCCTGCTGACTATACACCTGTTAATATCGGGGCAAGTACACTTGACCTGTTTTGACCAGCTTAGTATGTCTGCCCCTGTTCTAATCCTTTATGTTGTATCTTCTGATTTGTTGTATTTATTGTATTTTACAGTTGAGGAGTTGCTCCTTTCTGGAAGAAGAAGGTATAACAACTATAACAAAAACACTTATTAACTAACTAACTGAGCTGACTCTATATTTCTCAGCCTAGAGCACTATGACTCCCTCCTTCCCCCCGATTGGATGGAAATGCTTTGGGCAAAGGTCACCAGGGACCCTCAGACAGCCAAAGCAGTGAAGGCCAGACCTGCTGCTGCTGCTGACACCATGACCCCTACCTGTCCTTCCTGAACCTTCTTCCTTGGCATCTGGGATACCACTCTGCCCTGGTTTTCCCTGGTTCCTTTCTTTGTCTGTCTTTTGGTACGTCCTTTCCCTCTGCTGACCTTCAAAGGTGGGCAGTCTCCGCGGGTCTGTTCTTGAGTCGCTGCTCTTCTCCCTCAACATGACCTTTCCCGGTGACTCCCTGATCTTCACGCCATCGTCGTCACTGCCTCTCCCTGCAGATGGCTCCCCAGGTTCTATATCTAGTCCCGGGTCCCACCCTGAGCTTCACACTTGTGTATCCAGCTGCCCGTCTGGTGCATTTCTCCCCAGAAGGTCCCACAGTGACCTTAAACTCAACATGTCCAATGTGGGGGGCATTACAGCCCCGCCCACTGCCCCGTCTCCCCAGCTACCTAAGCCACCACTTAGCTACTCCACTTTACCCTCCTGCCTCGCCGGGCTTGCCTCCTCGCTGTTTCTAAGGCTGGCCTTTCTTCAGTCCTCTTTCCAAGGTCAGTCCTCACCCCCTTTGCCTGGAGCGCCAGAGCTGGACTCTATTCTCGCCCTACTCAGATGCACCTCCCACAGCTGTCAGACGGGCTTATCTGCACACACAGCTGGCTGTGCCTCTTCTGTACCCAGAACCCATCACAGTTAGGGTCTTTTCGTTGCCCCCGAACTGCCCTTCCTCTTGCTCTAGGCTGCTAGCCACATTCCACAGCCCATCAGTTCCCAGCCAGGAGCACACAGGGGACGCTCTAGCTGTGGGCGCCGAATGCCGGGTGAGAAACGGAGACAGGAGCTGCAGACCATTCGTTAGCACGTTCCGCGGTGAAGGGGGGCAGGAAAACCAGAATGGGAGCGGGGGAGAGGTGGGGCGATGAACAGAGCTTGGCGTTTATTATAGGACATCTCAGGGCGTGCGCATCCCACTGGGGGTGACCCGGTGGACAGGGCCAAGGTGGTGGTGTGGAAAGAGGAGAGACATCAGGGTCTTGGGGCAGGTGAGAGAGGTGGGGTCCAGGCCCCAGGCGGAACAGGCGGCCTTGGGCAGAGCAGCGGCCTTGTCTGCTCGTTGGGAAGGAGGAAGCAGAGAGCGGGTGTTAGTTTCCCGGTGGGAGGAGGAGGAAGTGCTCTCCCACTGCAGCCATCTTCTGAGCAAAGCATGAGGCCACGGAGGGTGGGGGTGGTGAGGGGCATGCGGAGAGGAGAAAGGACAAGACATTGGGTTGGGAGAACGGGGTTGCGCCTGCCAAGGTGGCTGCGCGGTGGTAATGACTGAGATTTGAGGCCAAGAGGAAAGTCCGTTTGCTTTTCCTCCAGCCGTGTTCGCACGGGCACAGGCGTCAGGTGGGTGTGCGGTTGGATGGAGCCGAGGCTGGGCGTGGCTCCCAAGTGTGAAGAAGGAAGAGAGGCGAACGATTTGTGAGGGGTGGACATGAGGTCAGCAGACGGGTACTGATCCTGGTTGGTGGCCACAGGGCTCACCGGGGCCGGGAAGTGTGACCTGGAAGGTTAGCAGGTGGAGATGGTGACCCGGTGGGGTGCGTGCGGTGGAGACTGGAGATGGTGAGGTCAGGGTGCGATGCCCATGGCCGCGGCTGGGTCAGGTGGTTGGAGCCAGCCAGGTGGCCAACGGAGAGACCCCAGTGTTGGATGGAGCCTCAACGTGGACATGAGGCTTGGAGCGGGAAAGGGTGCCGGTTAAGCCTGCGATGAATGAGGGGAGTGACCCAGAGGACAGTGGGTGGCCCTGCCACTAGGATAGTGGTGGCGGGTAAAGTCACTCGGCATACATTTCAGAGGGGCTGGGGGTTTGGAGGGGCTGGCTGGAAGACAGCTGGAGGACACCTTCCTCACCTCCGGCCCGGGCAGTGTGGGATCCGGAAGAGAAAACAGTCTCCCCCGGGAGCGGGTGGGGAAGGGGTGTGTGTAGGGACCTGCCGGCATCCATCAGGGCAGCAAGTTCAGAGACGACGCTGTGGAAATGGGGTCGACGATGGGCCCTGCGGCCCCGGCGCTGAGGAGGGGGGCGCTGGGTACCTCCGTCTGCGTGAGGCTGGGATCCCGCTCTGTGAAGGAATGCACCTGCCCCGCGCCGTCAGTCACTCGCTAGCGGACGCCAAGGATGCTCTGCGATGAGCATGGTGTTGGCGTGGGTGTGCGCCCAGCCCCAGGCCTGGACCCGCGGCCCTCGGTCCCGCAAGGGGGCGGATGGGCGGGGAGCGCCTCCGGGTGGCGGTGGGGGGCTGATGGCCCCGCTTCCCCGGGCAGGCCCCGCCCTCCGCTCTGTCCAAGTTTTCCTGGTACGAGTCGCAACGCATTTCGAGGGCGATTGAACACTGGCAGCGCCGGATCTTGGCAGGCGCTCTCGGCACAGGTGCGTGGGTAATCGTGAGGTGCGGGGAGACCGGTGGAGGCGCGGCCCTGTGCAGGCCTGCGGGTGGGGGTGGGGGAGGGTGCTAGCCCGAGGCGCGGCGGTGGGCATGGGTGATTCCTCTTGGCCCTGGGGAGGGCCATCAATGCACCAGCCCACGTGGGAGAGAATTTTGCATTTCCCCCCCATCCTGTCAAGAGGGGGGAATTCAACCCAACAGCGCGCTGGTTTCCAGGGAGAAGCCCACTGACCCCCACCCCGCCCCCCTTCGTGATGCCTGGGGCCGCCAAGGGCACCAGAAGCCACCTTTGCCTGTCCATTTGCAGATGAGTAGGGGAGGCCCACAGAGGCCTAAGGCTGCGTAGCCTGCAAATAATGGCTCATCTATCACAGGACACCTTTCTTATCGGGGGCCAGATCACCGAGGGACCTGGCGTCAGGAAGCGTGGGGCTGTGGGCAGGGGCAGCCCTTCCTGATACTGACGAGGGTCAAAAGGCTTTTTGGAGGAAGCAGGATGTGACCAGGACCTGTCAGGGAGCGAGAAGGAAGGGCCTTCCCGGGGGAGAAAAGAGCAAGGATAAAGATGTGGCTGTAGAATGAGCTAGCATGTTTCTAGATCACAGACTGTTTAGCTTGAGGCTTGGGTGTCACCACATTTAGGTGACCTCCATCTTTAGACGCTACGCCTGTTGATCGGAGGGAAAAGGGGTCCTCATCTGGCCCTCCCGGGTGTGCAGTTGGGCTCACTTGATCTTGCCCGCCCTGAGAGGCAGATGCTATTGGCTCTACTGTGCAAATAAGAAAACTGGGGATCTGCCAAAGGCCTTTGAATTCAATCTTGTGCCTCCCACTACTCCCATGGCTTGGGACAAAGTGGGACACTCATGTCATGAACCCCTAAGTAAGCACCACGTAGAGCGGAGAGGGTCCCCGTCATCCCACAGGCAGCCCCCGGGAGACCGACGGTCATTTGTCCTGAGGGGCAGCAGGCCGACCCCCGAAGGCAGAAGGCCAGCTGGGACCGCAGCTCACTGCCTGCTCCGCCTTGGACTTGTCGGGCTCCTTTCTGCCTTCCGTTCCCATCGCTAGCAGGTGGGGGTGGCTGGCTCCCCTCATGTCCCTTCGCCTCCATCAGCTGGAACCGCTAATGATTTACCTGTTGCCTCCTGCCTGTTTGTAGGTTCACTTCCGCCCTCGTGACCCCTCCCCAGCCATGGATCGAATCTTCTTCGGCTTCAATGTTTCAGGATCTGGGAAGTGTCTCCCCAGAATCCCATGCAAGTGGGGTCTGTCTCAAAATGGGCTTATGCATTGGTCTGAATTCCCCACTTGAAAGCGCACATTCATCCAACGACACATGTGATGGACCCATTAGGGCTCTGATAACGGGAGCTGCCGTTGACCGAGGGCCTGCTATGTGCGGACGCACACCAGGAACTGTATTCATGTTATACTCTTCCTGTTGGGATTGGAGTTACCTCTCCGTCCAGCCTGGAGAGAAGTTCAGCGACTCGACAAAGCTCTCACAGCTTGCAAGAGGCTGAGCTGGGCGATTCAAACCCAGAACCCTGTGAGTGCCGTGCCTGGGCTCATGCTGTGTGACACATAGCAGAGACCCCCCCACCCTGACTGGGCCCCAAAGATGCAGAGGACATTCTAGTTCGTGCCCCTGTCCATGGTGCCTCCCACTAGCCTCGCCTTCAACCAGGCTAGTGGGTCTATAATCCTGACCCGTGAGCTACCAGGGACTGCTGCCCAGAAAGGACAGTCAGACCCACTGCGTGGCCTCCCCGTGGTGTTCGTGGGTGGGGGCCCCCCTCCCTGGTACTGGCGGGCAGACGCGCACAGCGGCCGTCTCCAGGCAGCCGTAGGATGAATAACTGATGGTGATTAGCTAAATCATAACATCGCTCATGCCATGCATAAGTGATGAACCAACTGGTGCCAGGCGGCGCTCAGCGGCAGCGGGCACCCCCGCTCCCCCCCCGTCCGTCCCCCTCAGCCCAGAGAAGCCACCACAGCGCTACCTCCCTGTGTTATCTGGCACATCAAGTTCTGCGACAATGAATATAGATTGACCTTATTATAGCAGCCGGCTGCTGATGCCAGGCGCAGCCAGGCATACTTTGCACANCAGATTCAACTCCAAGCAATAGATCTCGGTTTTCTTGCCATCGCACTGATATTCACAGTACACAGTTTGACACAAAGAGTAAGTTATACATCACAAACAACAGCCTCTGCTCTTTACCGCCCAGAATTAATTTTCCATTTGCTAAGCTCCCTTCTCCTCCAAGCCTGTTTTCCTGTCGAGCAGGGCTCTCTTCGAGAAAAGGGCAGGGGAGGAAAGCCTCAGGGCAGGACAGGAAAAGGACGGCTCAGTTTAGCCCCTCTGGTTTACAGGTTTACAGATGAGGAGGCCGGAGGGTCCGGAGCGGGGAGGGGACTTCCTGCCATCCTCCTGGGGGTTTGTGGCAGGGACGGGGCTGACACCCTGTCCCCCGGACCCTGCAGGGTGGAGAAGGTGGGTGGGGGTGTGGACGAGCTGGGTGCTGCTTGCCTCCTACCCACCCTGCAACTTGCAAAACTCTCTCTGCCCTTCTCTGAGCCCCAGGAGGGGCACCTCTAGGGGCTGCCTGTGCCTCTGGCTTGGCGATGGAAGGTACCAGAACGAGAAGGGTAGGAGGGAGGACAAAGGTTGGTCTTTTTCTCCCTTGCTTCTCCCTGCCGTGAAGCTGGGGCTCTGGGAATGACAGCCTCCCTCTGTGACTGCGCTCTGGCCGGGTGGCCCCTCTTCCACGTCTCCAGCTCTCCCGCAGGGCTCCGGCAAGGCCGTCTGGCCCAGCCTCTTTAGGTCTGGGCCACTAGCACGGCCTGCCGTCACAGAGCCTCACGGTCCTTGCCGACCCCTTAACCCTGTCCACCTCTGTCAGCAGCCCCTGTGTCTCTGCCCAGTCCTCCGCCCGCAGGCACACACCGGGTGGCAGATCTCCCAAGGCAACCCGGGAAATCAGGGGCCCTCTGACCGCCCCCTCCCACCAAACGCGGTGCTAAGTGCTTGCACACTTCAGCCAAGGGGAGCTCACGGCGGCCCCTGGAGGTCACGGCTGTTTAGGCTCATCTAAGAAATGTGGAGCTGGAGGCTTGGAGAGGCGAAGGCGCTTACCCCGGGGTCACCCAACCCCACCTCGGGCCGCAGAGGGCCGCTTCGCCCTGGCTCCAGTGCTGGACGCCTTCCTCTAAGCTGCGTGGGAGGCTCACCCTGCTGAACTCACGGAGGACACTCACACGCACGCACGCACACATACACATGCACGCATGACTAAATGTCTTTTGCGAGCAATAGATGAGTGTGGGCGAGCAGGCAGGGCCAGGAGCGATGAGCGGAGGGTGGCAGATGGGGTGGGTAAATCAGGGAGGGCCTTCCGGAGGAGGGAAATAAGTACTGAAGACAAATGAGGGTCTGAACTGACGCACGTCGCTGGAAGCTTTCCAAGCACCCCTCTGTGGCCAGGTTGCTCCTGAACCACCAGGCTGGCCAGGGGGTTACAGGGGGTAGGGGATAGGGGTTATATACTCATCTCGGACTTACTGAATCGGAACCTCTAGGGGTGCGGCCCGAGAATCTGTTTTGTTTTGTTTTGTTTCCTTTTGGGGCCAATCTGATCGGCGGTGGGTCTGGGGAATCGCGGCCCCTCTGTGTCTTGCACACAAAGGACGCTCAGCCGGACTTACTGTCCCACAGCTGCCCATTCCGAGGCCGGATTTCGAACCCAGGCTTCCTGGGCCGCGCCCTCCCCTCCACTCATCCAGGGGGCAGGGCGGAGACGCAGGCCTCCAGACCACGGTCTCACGGCACCCCTGCCTCCCCCAGCCACTCTGCAGCCCTTCTTCAAGATGGCAAGCAGGGGGTGGGGGGTGGATGAAGGTGGTGGCAAAGTGAGAAGGCTCCTGGGATAACATGACATTTAGAAATATGAATCAGCTGGTCTTNCGGTACACCAGGCCTGGACATCCAGTCCGGGAGCGGAGCCAGCAGGGGGCCACCCACTCGGAAGAGTCCACGAAGTCTGACATGGCTGTGGAGACCTGGGCTCCCTGCCGAGGGCCGCCCCTTCTTGCTGTGTGACTCTGGGTGAGGTGGGGCACCTCTCTGGGCCTCAGCACTGGGCTGCTCACCATTACTGCTGTCAGTGCCCTTGGGCTGCCATCGCTCTTTCTTTTTATAAGTGTACGTTTTTTGAGAGAGAGAGCACGTGAGCAGGGGAGGGGCAGAGAGAGAAAGGGGGAGAGAGAGAATCCCAAGTGGGCTCCACGCTCCGCCTCATCTCACAATGGCGAGATCATGACCTGGGCTGAAATCAAGAGTCAGACGCTCAACCAACTGAGCCCCACTCCCC